>NC_022014.1:73436114-73442908 GCF_000317375.1 Microtus ochrogaster
CCCCCCCTTCTCTCTTTCTTTTTCGATTTTATGAAACGGGGTTTCTCTGTGTAACAGTCCTGACTGCCCTGGAACCTGCTTTGTGGGCAGGCTGGCCTTGAACTCACAGAGATCTGCCTTCCTCTGCTTCCTAAGTGCTGGAATTAAAGGTGTGTGGCACCTCCTCCCAGCTTCTTTTATTTCTTTCATCTGCCTTCTGTGTGCCGGGATTAAAGGCATGCACCACCAGGCCCAGCAATTTTACTGGTTTCCTTAACAATTCTTATTTTACTGCTCTTTTTTGTTCTCGATTTTGTTGTTTTCTATCCTTATACATTTTCCTGAAGGTATAGTCTTCGTTTTTGTTTTCTGTTTGTTTACTTTGTTTTGACATAGGGTCTCACTTGCAATCCTGGCTGACCCGGAACTTGCTGTGTAGACCAGGTTAGCTTTGAATTTATGGAGATCCCACTGCCTCTCTCCCTTACTGCTATGAGTAATGGTGAGTAACAGGCCATGCCCAGTTCCTAAACCTATATTCTTATAGTGAGTTGAGCATATAATCCAGTATTAAGGCACTTACCTGGCATATGGGGCTTGACTTTAGATCCCTAGCTATTTAAAAAAAAAAAAGATATATTTTATCCTATGCCAACCACTCAGATGCCTTACAATCCTTTCCTTTAAAATTTTACGATTTTCCCATTTCTAATATTTGCCAATTTCTGTACTTCACGAAACTTGAAAGCATTTCTTGGTATAAACAAATGGTCTCGAACCCAAACAAGGACAGAAGAGGTTTCTAGGCTGTCACTTCTTGGAGTAGAACATTCTTTTACTGGATGGTTTTGCTTCACTGTGTAAACTCAAGAGCATTGTACCTCTAAAGATAGAGCTTCTGCCTTTTGTAATTTTCGAGGCAATCTTTGATATGGACCGGACGCCTCTCTCCCATCCCTGCTGTGCTGCGGTAGGTGCAGAGAACCTGGGACCTGGTGCCATTCCTTAAGTCTGCTGTGTGGATTCATCATGTACTCATTCTTTTTTTTTTTTAATATTTATTTATTATGTATACAATATTCTGTCCGTGTGTATGTCTGCAGGCCAGAAGAGGGCACCAGACTTCATTACAGATGGTTGTGAGCCACCATGTGGTTGCTGGGAATTGAACTCAGGACCTTTGGAAGAGCAGGCAATGCTCTTAACCACTGAGCCATCTCTCCAGCCCCCATGTACTCATTCTTGTGTCATTGGCGCCAGGCTGTCTTTGCCTCAGGATTCTGAGTTGTCCCCTCCCTTGACTGGTAGTAACTAGTTCCAAGTCAACTCTATGATAATAACTATCAGTTCATTTAACCTTGCTTGACAAGACACTTGGTGTGTGTGGTGGGGAGTTGTTCTTATTCCCTTGAGAAGTGAAACAGTAGAACCATTCAAGTGTTAGGTGTTGTGTGCAAAATCCTCCAGCTAGCTTCATGGTTAAGTGTCTGTTTGGACTCCAAACTTCTCCAGTTGAATACCTTAGTTTAGGCAGGATTTCTGGCTGCACCAAGCTTTGGTTTCTTTTGTAAAAGCCTGGGACTGACTGGTGTGATCACTATCAAGATTACATGTCCTCATCTCTTGGTCTGCTATAATAGTTGCCTGGTGAAAGGTAGCTTCAAGTTGTCTAGTTTTGTGGCATAGCTTCTCGGCATATAAGCTAGCTTATAAACCTAGTGCTATTGGAGGCTCAGTTGTCTTCTTAGCAATATGTAAGATCAGACCAAACAGCTCTTGGTTAGTAAGCTAGGTTCCTTGACCTCTTTCTTGAGAAGTCATTATGGTATAGCTTTGGGTTCCAATGTCATTTTGTTGTTGTTGTTTGGTTTTGTTTTTTGAGACAGGGTTTCTCTGTGTAACAGCCCTGGCTGTCCTGGAACTAGCTCTTGTAAACCAGGCTGTCCTCAAACTCATGAGATCCTCCTACCCCTGCCTCCCAAGTGCTGAGATTAAAGGTGTGCGCCACCACCACCCAGCCTCATTTTCTTATTGAATAATCTTAGATCATTTTATGTCTTTTGATGTCAATTATTCCCACCGAAGTAGAGATATAGTACCTATGAGTATCATAAAAGTTAAAGAAGCTGTTTTGTATAGATGACCCAGTAATGTTTTTGACTCAGGAGAGTGCTTACTACGATAAACAAATAATAAATGTAATATTAATCAATGGGCTGATCACTTACAAAACAGGTGGGTATTTAATAACATAAATAATACGTGTGATAGTAAGCAGTGAGCTGATTACTTGCCTAGCAGGTGAGTGTTTAATGAAATTAACGAATAATTCATGTACCTGTTTCCTTGCATAGAGTTGTAGATAAATAAATAATTATCAAACTAGGTCATCACTGGTATACATATGAAATACAAGTCTTAGGCGACCTTTGAAATACCTTTGGTCTTCCAGGGAAAGAATTTTGTACTAAGTTTGGTTCTTTCCCCCAGAGGAATAAGATATTGAATAATCGACAAGAATATCCACCCACGGCTTTTAGCCTCCTGTGGAGGTTCACCCCCTCAGGCAAACTTATGTGTCCAACCCTGAACAGAGGGAGCACAGTGTCAGCTAATCCAGCCTGAGCTGTCGGTCTTGGCCCTATCCTTTGATGCTTTTGGCAGACTTGATGAACCCAGAGGCCCGGGGCTTGGGTGGATTAGTCATTTTCATCAGAGGCCCGAGTATCGGGAACCCGTTCCTTGATTCAGCCTTATTGGCACAGGAATCATGGCTTGGATAAAGCACTTTACCCAACTTTCTTATTTCTGTCTTCTCTACCTTCTCAGGTCAAAGTTGAGGATCAGGTGACATGAGTTCTAGACTCAGTGTAGTTGACAATTATGTATCTCCATAAAAATCATCAAATATCTGGTTTTCGTCTTTCTTATGTGGAAATATGGCACCATGTCCTATTAGGTTGAGGTTAAATGTGAGCAGAGTACAGAGTCAGGGGCAGCAAACATTTGGGAAAGCTGGAGAGGAACTATTTGGGGCTACATCAGGCCATAGTGGCATCAGTTGTATGCCCTTTGTTGGGTATTTTTATAGAATGTTGTAGAATTATTAAACCCCTGAAAGTCTTCCATAGCTGGGTCACAGGCTGCAGTTTGCCATGCCATGGTTTAGAAGAGAAGGTATTAGATCTGGAAGCAGTTCTATTTCATGACTTCACTGATTGGCAAGGAAATGGAGGGAACCACAAATAATAATTCTTTTTCCCTCGCTACTTTTTACCAAGGAAGGGTGTTAAATAGTTGCAGAAGATCTTATTATTCATCATGCATTTTAAGTTGCATTTGTCTTCCTCTGAGAGGGCTGTGACAATTTGAGCAAACACATTGTAATAGCCAAAGAAACACCAGCTTTGACAGAATGAGAAATCAGGGGCGGAAGAGATGATGCAGAAGTTGTCAGTGCTTGCTTCTCTCGCCGTGGACCTGAGTTCAGGCTCCCAGTACACATGTTGGATGACTCACAGCCACCTGTAATTCTGGTTCCAGAGGATCTGACACCCTCTTCTGGCCTCCACAGGTACCTGTAATCATGTGTACATACCCACCCCTACACAGATAACACACCTACACATAACTAAAAAAAATATACAAATAAATCTCAAAACAATGAGAAATGAGTTTTTAGAAACTTGATGCTTCCGAAAGGATTCTCTGTAACAGGAAGACCGCCTGTTTGTCCCAGCCGCCCCGCTAGCTTAGCCCCGAAATAACAACCCTGAAAAAAACACACAGAAACTGTACTGATTAAATCACTGCTTGGCCCATTAGCTCTAACATTTTATTGGCTAACTCTTACATCTTAGTTTAACCCATTTCTAGTAATCTGTATATTGCCATGTGGCAGTGGCTTACTGGCAAAGATTCAGGAGGCTGCTCCATCCATGGTGGCTTCCTAACTCTGGCTCTTCCTCCTTGCTCCCAGCATGCCATTTAGTTTTCCCTGCCTGCCCAAGTTCTGCCTTATCAAAAGGCCAAGGCAGTTTCTTTATTCATTAACCAATGAAAGCAACACATAGACAGAAGGACCTCCAACGCCAATTCTCTGAAGGGAAATCGCCTGCTCGGAAGCAGTACACGTACATGTATGTGACATCCGCACAAGTCTTTAGTTTTGTTCTCTCTCCCCTCCCAGTCTCATGTTTAACGTTAGCCCAGAAAAGCCTTCAGTTAAGCCAACATGAAACGATTTGCGAAGTAAGGAGGGACTTGCCATGAAAGTCTTAGATTGACATTCATATCTGTGTTTGTATTCCTACTTTGTCTTCATTATTTTATACGTGTGTTTGGTTTCAGCAGAAGGGATAAAAGCGTACTGCAGAAGGGTAGGGAAAAAGGAGCTGCCAGCAAGTGTTCTAATTTCCTTTCTGCTCCTCTGTGATAAGAGACTCTGACCCAAGGAACTCCGAGGAGGAAAGGATTGATTTGGTTCACACTTCCAGGTCGTGGTTCATCACTGAGGGAAGTCAGGGCAGGAAGTGAACCAGGATTTATTTGACTTGCGTTTCCAGGTCATGGTCCATCACTGAGGGAAGTCAGGGTGGGAAGTGAACCAGGAACTTGAAAGCAGAAATCATAGAGGAAAGCTGCTCTCTGGCTCACTCTTTCACTCAGTCACAGGTTAATGCTTAACTAGTTTTGTCATCTAACCCAAGTCCACGTGTCTAGGAACGGCACCACCCACGGTGAGTTGGGCCCTCCTACGTTATTAATAATCAAGACAGTTTCCCACAGACATGCCTACAGGTCAATCTGATCTAAGCAATCCCTAAATTAAGGCTTTTCTCTCAGAGGATTGTAGGTTTGTCAAGTTGACAGTTAACCCTAACTAGGGTGGCAAGTGATTCTTCTCTCTCTTCCTTTCATCTTCTCTTCTTCCCTCCTTCCCTCTGTTTCTCTTGAGTTATTCTGCAGGCAGTTCTGGTGTGACTCACCATCCAAAGACACTTGAATTGCTAGGTAGTTTGTTCTTTGTAAGGGTAGTGCCTGTGTCCCCTGTCTGCACCTTCTGTTTGTTCTGTGTGCTTAATCGTCTTAACCACATGTGTCTCGGCATCTCTTACTCTTGGTGCATTTATTTCGAGAAAGAACCTTTCTCAGTGACTGGTTAGTTACACACCTTTCTCTTCAGCTCATTTCCACCAATCCAGAGCACAGATAACAAAAACTAATGCCCAGGAGGAGACAATGAAAACACGAAGTCAGCAAACCTCTGGGTCCTGAGACAATCCCAGAATAGAATGTTCCCTATGCACAGAAGAAATGCCACCTGACTTGGCCTGGTAGAACCAAAAGTGTGCCCAGATGGGAGTCAGGGGACCTGAGTTCTTTGTGATTGAGAACGAGTCACTTCGCCTCCCTAGACCTTTCGTTCACCTACTGAAGCAGAGAGGGGATCATGTAATATTTGTGGGTTTTTAGGTTCTACAAATTTTGTGGGTTACCAGAACCATATTCCACTTAAAAAACAATTATAGGAACAAATAGTAAAAGTAATTGAATAATTTGGTGCTCTTGAATGAAAGGGTTTCATTCCTATCCCTGTAGCATTATTGTCTGTATCAAAGCTTCTTAGACTTTTTCTCCACTCATGACCAATTTTTATTCAACAAATTTTTAAATCTAATCTCAGGTATATAGGTACTTAAGGGGAATATGTCTCAGACATCTACCGATAATAAATCATTTTATTTTAAGATAATTTCTTTGCATATGTAGAATTTGATTATTGATTAATGATTTAAAGCAAAATTGTATACTAATGAGATGGTTGTGCTTGCGAATTTTTAACATAAACAGTTTAATCAGGGCTGAATATTTGCTACTGCAATATGTGGAGTGTCTTTAATGTTTTTCAGAGTTGGTCAGTATTTTTATTTTAGCAATCAATACGAAAATGCCACTTGCTATAACCATGCCTTACAAAGCAACAGGACTATATTTAGGGCCATTTCAGAACATTTTGGAAATTATTTAACTGTTGTTTTTTGAAAGTCAAGCCAGTGTGCAAACAGCAGTTTTCAAAAATTAAGCATTTCAATGCAGTTCACACCACCTGAATACTAAACACTAAGGAAGAACAGTAGGAGAGTATTGAAGCCTTGTTTCCCATCGTGAAACCATTATGTTTCTATAAAACCAGAAAGGTTTGTATGTTTAGTGCAAGCACATCAGCGTGAATATGGAGTAGTCTCAGATTGGATCCAAGGTGCCTCAGGCACCGGTCATTGGTGTTTCGTGGTATGTGATGGCATGTGCCATACAAAGAGTGCGTGTTGTGTGCTCAGAACCAAGGCTGTGGTGATGGCCACCCCATGCAACAGGTGAGTGCCACCAGCGACATCTCAGTTTCATTATAAGTTTGCCTTTGAATTAACTTTCCAGTTTGCTTTGTGCTCAAAGATCTTTTACTACTTGCCAGCTTTTCGTAACCACCACAGTTCCACAGCACACCCGCTCACCACCCACGATTAGAAAACTTGGCTCTATGTGATACACGTGGCTCTGATGTGTTGAATATTTAAAGTAGGATTTTACTCGGAGTATTTTAGTTAACACTTAACCCTATACCACTGAGTGTATGTATGAATATCTCCATGTTAAGGGACAAGTAGATAATCAAAGAGATGATGCCAATAAAATCTAAATGCATTTCATTTCAGGCCCATACTCCTCCCCACTGGTCCTCTGTTCAGTTGGCTCCGCCCACCATTCCTCTGTCCCCTTGACTCCTCCCACCAGTTCATGTTCCCTTGACTCCT
>NC_022014.1:73443214-73466448 GCF_000317375.1 Microtus ochrogaster
CTGACCCCTTGACTCCTCCCACTGTTCATGTCCACTTGACTCCTCCCACTGTTCATGTCCGCTTGACTCCTCCCACTGTTCCTCTGCCTGCTTGATCCCTCTCACCCGTCCACGGTTCCCTTGACCAGTTTCCTTGGAGCAAATTCAACAGCTGCCGTGCTTGGGAAGGACATGGTTGACCAACTATTTCATGCTGCTTCTTTTGTCCCTTCTTTTTCTTAGGCCACCTCGAGATTTAGACTCCAAGGCTTGCATTTCTATTGGAAACCAGGTGAGAAAGGTCACATGGTAGTGATGGACACTTTGTCCTCTTCGGATGTATACTTCCCAACTGAACACCGATACCTTGTTTCCTGTGGCAGCCTGTCAGGGGATGGACCAAAAAGGCTTTTGTATTAAAAGGGAGCTGACAGGTGGCGCTTTTGTTATTTTTGAATCAGGAATTGCAATCAAGCGATTGTGATCCCTGTGGAAGGCTTCAGAGGGAGATAGATGGCTCTCTCAGGAGGGTGTTTATCAAAGCCACACAGTTCTAGTTGCTAGTAGCCAGTCACAGATGATAAGAAACTTCAGTATAGCTTCAGAGGCACAGTTTGAAAGTCTAGTTGGGTGGAGTTTGGTCTGGTGTTGGGGACCAGCGAGTTGTCTACCATGGGACCCTAAATATCTCCTGGTACTCTTTGCTTTGAGTGGCATCTCGACATGCTAGAAAAACGTGTGGCCCAGCTCTCATACCAATACCCTAAGAACCCAGACAAAAGGCAGTATGCTCAGTGCCCTGCTTAGTTTCTACTTGCTTCTTTTGTGACGACTTTTGTGCCTTGCAGAACTTTGAGGTGAAGGCAGATGACCTGGAACCTATAGTGGAGCTGGGGCGAGGTGCGTACGGGGTGGTGGAGAAGATGCGACACGTGCCCAGCGGGCAGATCATGGCGGTGAAGGTAGAGTTGATGTTCCAGAAAATGGGTCATGTCTTCAGCGTATGCCCTTGCCCATCTCAGCTGTGAGCTGGCTCTTTTCACAGAAGCAAAATAGCCCACCACAGAATGAAAAAGGACTCTGTAGCAATCAGTATTTCCCTTGACCTTTGAGGAAGGTACTTGGCGAGTCTGTGTCATATCTGCTTTCTATTTATTTCCCAAGTTTTCTCTGTCCCCCACTTTTAATTTTTAAAGAATTTGTGTGAGTGGGTGTGTAAGTGTCTGTGTCTATACACATGGATGAAGATGCCCTTGGAAGCCAGAAGAAGATGTCAGGTTTCCTGGAGCTAGAATTATAGGTAGTTGTGAGCCACCTGACTTGAGTCCAAGAACTAAACTTTGGTCTTCTACAAGCACAGTACGTGCTCTTAACCACTGAGCCATCTCTCTAGTCCCTATTACAGTGTAACTAATTACACTTAAAATAATTAATAGTACTCTTAAAAAAACCTCATCTAATACCAACCTAAATTAAAATTTCCTTGATTATCTCAAAGTATTATGTTATGTTGTTGTTGTTTTTATACAACCAGATTCTAAACAAAACCCTCTTTAATTACATATTGTGTTGTTTTAAAAGAACTGCCCTTGAAAGTCAAGAAGCAAAAACTGAGAAATCAAATTGTTTATATTTGTGAGAAAAGAAGGGTAAAAGCCATCGAGTGTTGATTTCTTGGATTGTGAGCTATGTGAAGTTTGGAATCAGCCTGTATGTCTTAAGTAGATCTGAGTACTCTAGAGGTGAGTTTAGAAAGTGGAAAGATGTATGTCCAAAAGATAACATTTTCTATTAGAGATACAATCATCTGTGACTTTTATTACCAAATTTGTCCTCGAATGAATGAATTTCCTAAGGGTACCTGTCTTAGCTAGGGTCTCTATCGCTGTGAAGAGACACCATGGCCATGGTAACTCTGATAAATGAAACATTTAATTGGGTGGCTTACAATTCAGAGGTTTAGTCCATTATCATCATGGTGGGACATGGTGGTGTGCAGGCACACATGGAGCTGGAGAGGCAACTGAGCGTTCTTTGTCTTGTGTAGGAAACAGGAAGTAAACTGCAACACTGGCTAGTATCTTGAGCATATACGAGACCTGAAAGCCCGCCTCCACAGTGATACACTTCAACAAGACCACACCTACTCCAACAAGGCCACACCCCCTAATAATGCTGCTCCCTTTGGGAGCCATTTTCTTTCAAACCACCATTTGACTAAGTACCTCAGTTGACTATAGCTATGGCTCTTTAACATTTTCCAGAAGTGGAAATTTTACCCTTTTTTGCTATTTTTTGGAAAGATTTATTTTTATGTGTATATACATGTGTGTAGTAGGGGGCCGCTTGTTTGCTCCCAGCTGATCAGACCATGAAATAACCACAAAAAACTATATTATTTACAATACTGTTAGGCCAATAGCTTAACTGTATTTTTTGCCTAGCTTATATCTTAAATTAACCCATCTCCATTAATCTGTGTATCACCATGAGGATACGGCTTACTGGGTAAAGTTCTGGCATCTGTCTCCAGTGGGGCTATATGGCTTCCTAAACTCTGCCTTCCTTCTCCCAGCATTCAGTTTAGTTATCCTCACCTAGCTCTGTTCTTTTACCCTATCACAGGCCAAGTCAGTTTCTTTATTAACCAATGGTTTTCACAGCATACAGAGGGGAATCCCACATCATATATGTGTGTGCCTGACAGTATGTATGTATACCATGTGTGTGCAGTTCCTACAGAGGCCAGAAGAGAGCATTACATTTCCTGGAATTAGAATTACAAGACACTTGTGAGCTACCATGTGGGTGCTGGGAATCAAATCTGGCTCTTCTGTAAAAAACTGCTGAGCTGTCTCAACAACCCGAGCTGTTTTTCTTTTTTCTAAAATCTTGGCATCTCAGATAAGCAGAAAGTAATCAATGCTGTCACCTTTTGCATTGAGCTGACATAAACACTGATTGTGTTAGCACCTTTGAAGTGTTTCCCCACGTACTCGCCCCTCTCTGATGTACACCGTGTGTTTGCTTCTAAGCAGACTGATTGGGAAATCAAACGGCCAACCACCTTCATTGCTTTTCATTTGTTCAGATAGCTAATGCTTAGGGTTGCTGTGGGCCAGGTTTCTGCTAACGCTGTAAAGTTTGATTCTGTTGTGAGGCTGGAGCTCTGGTGGGTTCCCGTCTCAACTGACTCTTCCTCAGAGGAGTAACCATACGTTTCCCATGTGCTCCCGTTTAGCGGATCCGGGCCACAGTTAATAGCCAGGAGCAGAAACGGCTACTGATGGATCTGGACGTTTCCATGAGGACAGTGGACTGTCCCTTTACCGTCACCTTCTATGGTGCTCTCTTCCGGGAGGTAGGTGATCCTTCAGTTCAGTGTCCAAGGAGACCAGCAACTTAAAGAGTCTCTGATCTTATCAGAGTCTCGCTGCTCTCTGCTGGACTGCCCTGTGGAAACAATCTTGTTTTGCTTTTTAAATGATTTTAAAATCTTGAGGAGAAACCCTTTGGAAAAATTGCGGGCTATTTTTTTCCCCTCTTCCCCTCCTCACTGACAATTCCTGAACTTATTGATCTCCAGGGTGACGTCTGGATATGCATGGAGCTCATGGATACGTCACTAGATAAATTCTACAAACAAGTTATTGATAAAGGCCAGACAATTCCAGAGGATATTTTAGGGAAGATAGCAGTTTCTGTGAGTACATCATGAACCTTGCCTGCTCAAGGGAATGGAACAAGTCCCAGATTGTGTCTTTGCCTCATCCCCGCCCTCTAGCTGTTAGATCTGTTACTCCAATAGATTCTGTTGGGTACTGACTGAGTGTGTCAGTGGGTGGCCAGATCAGAGCTTTTCCTCCCAGTCTCTCTGTAGTACGTGCAGCCATGGACCTGGTTTGGTAAATCATGCCAAGTGCCTCTATCTTAGTTTCGTTTCTTTGTCTGTAATAAAACAAACAAACAGGCTGGGGAGATGGCTCAGAGGTTAAGAGCACTGACTGCTCTTCCAGAGGTCCTGAGTTCAATTCCCAGCAACCACATGGTGGCTTACAGCCATTTATAATGAGACCTGGGGCCCCCTTCTGGCTTGCAGGCACACGTGGAAGGAATACTATACACATAATATAATAAATAAATAAATATTATTTTGGGCTGGAGTGATGACTCAGTGGTTAAGAGCATTGGCTGCTCTTCCAAAGGTCCTGAGTTCAATTCCCAGCAACCGCATGGTGACTCAAAACCATCTGTAAAGAGGTCTGGCGCCCTCTTCTGGCCTTCAGGCTTACACACAGACAGAATATTATATACATAATAAATAAATAAATATTTATAAAACAAACAAACAAACAAACAAAACCCACAAAAAGCCCTGACGAAAGAAACCAGAGGGAGAAAGGGCTTACTTAGCTCCTGATTCCAGGTTACAGGTCGCTATTGCAGAGAAAGCAAGGCATCAGGAGGTTGAAGCAGTTAGTCGTATTACGTCCACAGTCCAGGGCAGAGAACAATGAATCAGTGCATGAATTTTGTTTCTTATATTTTTATGCAATCTTCTACCCAAAGCATGGCACCACCCACCATGGGCTGGATCTTCTCCCTTCAGTGAACACAATCAAGATAACCTTCCACAGACCCGCCCACAGGTCTACTTGAGCTAGACAGTCTCTCATTAGACTCTCCTCCAAGGCAGTTACAGATCGTGTCAAGTCGACAATTAAAAGTCACCCTCAGGGCCTCCAAGCCATGTGTACATCTTCTGTGACGACCGATCCCGTGCCTGTACTCGTGCTGACTTCACCTCTCTTAGTCGAGTTTTTAATGTTTTCTTAGCACTACAGTGTAAAAGAAGTAAGAAGACAAGGCAGCCTTCATGGCTACCAAGGTTCAAGAAGGTGGGGGAAAACGATGCTTCAGAGAGATGAAGGAGGCATCTCTGCTACAAGATGCAATCCTCCTTGGTGGGAGGAGCCCAGTTGGGTAACTTCCTGTTGTGTTCCTGATTAGGGGCCATTGCTATTTGAGAAAAATCCCTCACTCAGCAACTTTAAGCAGGGGAAGTTAATAAAATTGAACACACTTAACGTTCAGCTTCTTTCCAGCGATGGGGTCGATAAATCCACTCTGTTTTTCTCGTAGATTGTAAAAGCATTAGAACATCTACACAGTAAGCTCTCCGTCATCCATCGAGGTAAGCACGTGTCGAGCTGTCTTGGCAGTTCCTTGTCCGAAGCTCATTTCTTTTGCCCGGTGTTTTCCTTTCCTCTCCCACTCTTCCCTGTGTTTGCAGGGGTGGGGGCTGAGTTAGGCAGGGGAACTAGACGGCTTTGTTGGCACTGTAACAAATGGAAACAGTTGTATTAAACTTCAATTACTGTGGCGAAACACTTGACACAAAGAAGAAAGGTTTATTTTGAATCACAGGTGGGAGGATTCAGTCTGTAGTTAACTGACCTTGTGACTGTTTGGTCAGTGGTGAGGCAGCAGTCAGTACAAGATGCTGGGGCCATGCTGCAGAGGAAGCTTCTTTACCTTATGGCCAGGGATAAAAGGGAGACAGTGAGACCAGGATGCCCTAATCTCCCTCAAGGGAAGTCCCCAGTGACCTCAAGCATCCCTGCAATCCCCACCTGTTAAGGGTATCAGCATCTGCCATATGGCTCACTTGAGGACTAAGCCTACAGTACATGAGCTTTTGGAAGATATTTAAGATTCAGGCCTTGGCCTTGGGCATTCTTTGTCTTGGCCGAGAATACAAAAACAAATGAATTTTGTATCACACCTAAACTGAATAGAAATTCACTGAGGAGAGCTCTAGATGCATCATTGAAAATTTGAAAGGACCCAAGGGAAGAAAAATGCAGCTTATAATTTTGTGCACTTTATAGCAGAGGTGGTTACAGAACGGATCAGAGCTGCAACTTAACAAGGTCCCCAGATGTGGCTGTGCAGGTGTAATCTGGGAATCTCCGGACCAAAGCAGAGCCTTTCCAAGCTGCAGGAAGTGGAGAGAAAATGGCATTGTCTCTTTTTTTTTGCTTTCTCTTTCCCAGTCTTCCTCTTTTTCTGTTGTGTGTGTGTGTGTGTGTGTGTGTGCGCACGTGTGTGCACTTCTTATGCACAAACGTGTGTGGGTATGCTCACCCATGCATGCATGTGGACACCACAGAAGGATGCCAGGTTCTCACTCTGTCACATGCTGTATTATTTCTCTGAGGCAGGATCTTCCACTGAAGCAGCTAACCAAACCCTGTCTCCTTATAGAACTGGGCCACTGGTGTGCATGACTATGCCTAGCTTTTAATGTGGATTCTAGGGATTTGAACCTAGGTCCCTCCTGCTGGCACAGTGTGCACTTTTAGGTGTTGAGTCATCTTCCCAACCGTCTGCTCTTTCTCCATCCACCCACTCATCTTCTAATGTAATCACCCGTCCTTTTCCATCCATTTGTCTCACAATTCTTTAAAGTTTTGTTTTTACTTAGGTGTATATGTGTACTTAGGTATGTGTGTATCTGTCACATTAGTGCAGAACCTCCAGAGGCCAGAAGAGGGCATTGGATCCCCTGCTGCTGGAGTTACAGGCTGTTGTGAACTGCCTGATGTGGGTGCTGTGATCTGAACTTGGGTCCTCTAGAAGAGCAACAAGCTCTCTGACCACTGAGACATCTTCCCAGTCTCTAAAGTTACTTTGAGTAGAGATGTTTTGAATAGCATGAGGAAGACCTAAGACTTATGTTGCGGGAGGTCCTTCCGCTCCTCCAGCCTATAGCCGCTGAGATACCAGCCCATTGGGGCGTGGTCTCTCTCCCTTTAAAAAAGCGGCCACTTCCTTCTCTCGCTTTCTTCACTTTCTGCTCGGCCGGCGACTAGACTCCCTTCCTGGTTGTACAGAGGGCTGACGGTGATCTGTAAGTTTTTTCCCCTTTAAATAAATACTACCCTATTAATCATAATTCCAAACTGCTGTGGCATTGTTTGTGACTTACGCCTTCACTTGGCGCCCAACGTGGGGCTCGAACCCACGACCCTGAGATTAAGAGTCTCATGTTCTACCGACTGAGCTAGCCGGGCGGCCGGGGTGCGGCTGGGGTGCTGGGGACGCGGCCCCACCGCTCCATAATACAACAGACTTATCTAGGAAAATGTATTTTTTAAACAATTCTAGGGACCTAGATAGATGGCTCAGTGCTTAAGAAAACTGACTGTTGCCGGGCAGTGGTGGTGCACGCCTTTAATCCCAGCACTCGGGAGGCAGAGGCAGGCGGATCTCTGTGAGTTCGAGACCAGCCTGGTCTACAAGAGCTAGTTCCAGGACAGGCTCCAAAACCACAGAGAAACCCTGTCTCCAAAAACCAAAAAACCAAACCAAACCAAACAAAACAAAACAAACCAAAAAAAAAAAAAAAAAAAACAAAAAAAAAAAAGAAAGAAAACTGACTGTTCTTGCAGAGGACTGGGTTCAATTCCCAGCATCCACATGGTGGCTCACAACCATCTGTAACTCCAGTCCCAGGGGGATCCAACACTCTTTTGTCCCTTCTGAGGGCACTGCACTTGCACATAGAGAGAGACATACTTAAGAATAAATTAATTTAAAAAAATTCCTTGTAGGAATTCTCAATAAAGAGAAAGCTAGAAAATCTTCAATAAAACAGCCTGGAAATAGGAAAGTACCATATATAAAATAGTATAAGAAAAACAAGGAGCAGATTATTGTTGGAAGGTTCTAGTCAGGGACACCCTGTGGTTTGTATATTAAGAGGTTTTCTGAGGACATTAGTAGTGGTACTGATGGGTACTAAGGTCTGTGTGGGGGGTAAATTCTTAACATCTGTGAGCTGGGATGTGATGTAAAATGCCCTGCACAGTGTGCCTGCCATTATTAATGTTCACTGGAAAAACAGGAGAGTGGATTATAAGAAGGAAGTGAGACTATAGAGCAACAAACTTTCAGATTATCTGTAGGCATGGGAGTCGTTTGCACTTTCTTTAGAATATTGCAATATTCAATTTTTTTTGCTAGAATATATACAAAACTATGAAAGCAATAAAATTAAATTTGGTGTGTCCCATTTTAAGAGAAAAATGATATTGAAAAATTTTGGTTTTATTTTTTACTTTTTATTTATTTTTTTTTACGAGACAGGGTTTCCTGTAGCCTAGGATGGTCTCAGACTTGCTATGTCGCTAAAGGATCCCCTCCCCTACCCCTGCCCCGTCTCTAAAGTACTGGGTTTACAGGCTTTCATTCTCCAGCCTCTTACTCTTACACTAATTATTCAATAGAGCACTTTCTCTTCTCTGTGTATATGTATATATGTGTTGTATGCGTGTGTAAGGGTGGGTGCTTTAATCCCACAGTTCACTTGTAGAGGTCAAAGGGCAACCTCAGGTTTTGGTTGGTCCTTATCGTCAACCGCATTTGAGACAGTATCTTGTTATTCACTGCCATGTACATCAAGCTGACCCACACTTCTGGGGAGTCCTGTCTGTGTCTTCTTTCTTCCCACAAGGATGTTGTGATTGTAGACACACACACACACACACACACACACACATTGCAGCAGGCACTTTACATGGGTGCTGAGTATTTGAACTCAGGTCACCATGGATGACAAGTGCTTCTATGCACTGAGTCACCTCCCTAGCCCTGAAAGATCACTTTGCATGGGACATTTGGTTTGGTAATCGTGTTTTCCAGTTCTTACTATGCGTGTGGCAGCAATGAAGTGATAAGCAGAGGAGACAGGCTTTCCCGTTTGGTGTTTCATGACCCTGAAAGACACAGACAAAATGTGAAGAATTAAAAACCAAGAGGGAAAAAGCAAAGCTTGCGGTGACGTTTGTGTCGGGCAGCTTGTCAGACGCTGAAGTCCAAAACAAGTGGAGAGTCTAGAGCCATCTAGTGATGGAGACGTGAATCGTCACTTTTTCTTTCAGATGTCAAGCCTTCTAACGTGCTCATTAATGCTCTGGGCCAAGTGAAGATGTGTGATTTTGGAATCAGTGGCTACCTGGTGGACTCTGTTGCTAAAACGATTGACGCGGGTTGTAAACCGTACATGGCTGTAAGTTCAAGCACCCAGAGGAGTGTGTGTGTGTGTGTGTGTGTGTGTGTATGTGTGTATGTGTATGCTTGTGCTGAGAAATGCATCTGTAGTGACATTTCATGTGTATTTTAATAAATAAAGCTTGCCTGAAGATCAGAGAATAAAACAGCCACTGGTCAACCATACAAGCCAGGCAGTGGTGGCACCCACCTATAATCCCAGTAGCCACACTAGTTGGCCATAGAAGCTGGGTGGTAGTGGTGCACGCCTTTAATCCCAGCACTAGAGAGGAACGAGGATTATGAGGTGGGAGGAGACAGCTCTCGACTCAGTCTCATTCTGAGGACTCCTGGAGGCAGGATCGCCATTTCAGACTGAGGATTTCTTAGAGGTAAGAGCTCTCTAGTGGCTGGCTGGCTGCTTTGCTTTTCTGATCTTCAGGTTGAACCCCAATATCTGTCTCTGGGTTTTTATTATTTGTGCTACATGCAAAACCAGGACAGAAAATAAGAAATGGATGATTATAAGGGAAAATTGAAATAAACCTCAGATTCAAGAAATATTCTGCATTGGGCCATTTTCTTAAAGATCTTATGTCAGAAGTCATTAGTCACTTGCTCCATATATTATCTCCATCCTTTGAAGTTATATAGCCAAAATACCACAAACTAGGTACCCTACAGACCAGACCACAGATAGTTTTTTATGGGTTTTCCACTCTGGCAAGTCCGCAGTGACTTGGAAAGTTCAGGGCGTGGTGAGAGCCTGCTTCTCTGGCGCATTGTAGCTCCTTGCTGGTCCTCATGTCATGGAAAGAGCAGAAGATCTGTCTCAGGCTTCTTTGATGAGGGTATTAACCTTATCCACAGGGAATCCACCCCAAATCCATAATCATCTTATCAAGATACAACTTCCTGTCATGGTCACAGGTGGGACAAGGTTTTAACATGTTCACTTTGGGATGACACAAACGTGCAAATCATAGCATATATATACATATATCTATATATACACATATATATCTATATCTATATATATCATATATCTATATATACACACATCTATATCTATATATATCATATATCTCTATATACACACATCTATATCTATATATCATATATCTATATATACACACATATACATATGTGTTTATATATTACCTTTCAATATTAAGTTGAAGTGGCATATTGTTTGAAACTGCATGTAAGTAATACACAGTGTCATACAGTTTTTCATACTGATTTGCACGCGAGTATCGGCTTGATTGCTAAGGAGGAAAGACTGTGAATAACTTAAATTACCCACACAAAGCAGGTGTGGTCATCCCAGAACACCTGAACGCCTGTGCTTACTCCCTGCTAACTAGCGAGACCTTGATATTCTTTTAGCTGGGAAGAGAATGTTCGTTTTGGAAATGGACTTGCGTTTGAGTTTGAAAACTTCTTGTCCATGTCTGAGTAAGGGTCCCTAAGGTCTCTTAATATCGGACAGTAGCTGGGAACTTCTTCAGTTTCTTTTGAATGGGTTTTAAGTTGCTGGATGATTTTTAACAGATGGAGAGTGTGAACATGGACCCTTGTCCTTAAGGCAGTTAAAACGTGTTATGAAGGATCTGGATTCATTGCTGCCTTTAAGACCAATATAAGGGAGGAAACCCCTATGGAGATATTTCATAGCTTGTGATTACCCGATCTTTTGGCCTGGGCAGAGCATTAACAGAGTCAAATAACTCATTTGGCAGCCGGTTCTGTCTCCACCCACGTCTTTATTGACCTACACGTAGCATCTCAGTAGTCTTTCCGTTTCTTAACTGTCTGCCTCCTTTTCCAGCCTGAACGAATAAACCCGGAGCTCAACCAGAAGGGGTACAGTGTGAAGTCTGACATTTGGAGTCTGGGCATCACCATGGTAACCTATGATCATCATTGTGGGCTATGAGGTTTTGGGCATGAAACTGGATGCGGTGGGTGGTCTTTGGGGACCCAGAAGCAAATGCTATTGACACTACATTTGGGCATGCTTTCCTGTCTGAGATGGCGGGTCATTTATCCCGGCTGATTGTTTGCAGTGTGGTACAGTGGAAACCCTTGAGTGAGATTTCGCTGTTCAAATTTTTCTGTCTTTTACTATCATATGACCTTCAGTAACTTGTGTATTCTCATAGACAATCTTTCCAATAGACATGGTGTTGATCAATTTTTTATAGTTCAAATTAAATTATTATAATCAAGACAAGAAGCTTAAGTTGCAAACCGAATGCTAATGTGTGGGTCCTGGTAGGCCAAATGCATAAGCTGTGTTTTTTGTTTTTGTTTGTTCTTTTTGAGACCATATCTCATGTAACTCAGGCTGGCTTCAAAATCTATATGTAGCCCAGGATGACCTTTAACTTCTGATCCTCTCTCCACTCATAAAGTGCTGGGCTCACAGGCATGCATCACCATGCTTAGTTTGATACCATGCTGGGGATCGAACTCTTGGATTCTTGAATGCTGTACAAGCACTGTGCCAACTGGGTGACGTCCCCAGCTCTGCGCTGAGCATTTTCGCGGTGGAAGTTTTATATGTTGAAATCAGATTTATCCTAAGAACACAACGACAGACAGTGTACTTTCCCCAGCATGGCCCTGTGACTGCAGTCAGTTGCTGCCTTATCTCTTACCACTGCGTACGTTTTCCGTGTGTCTCTGAGGTCTGGAATTATCCACTGTGGTCCTGGCTCCTGCCCAGGACCAGCAGCTGATTATATCCAGTGAGTTATTCCATGTCCCTGCCCAGAAAACATGTGATTCTGTAACAGCAGAGTGGCCTTTACGCA
Organism: Microtus ochrogaster; assembly: GCF_000317375.1. Lineage (NCBI taxonomy): Eukaryota > Metazoa > Chordata > Mammalia > Rodentia > Cricetidae > Microtus > Microtus ochrogaster. The sequence goes on from NC_022014.1 coordinate 73,455,067, forward strand.
AGTCCAAAAAAAGATCAGTCATTTGGTCCTGGGTAACTTTTTTTTTTTTTAATTTTCCATTTCACTGAGGGACCTGTAGGTGGCAGCAGAGGCACAGTGCTGCCAAAGTTATGCCTTCCTTTCTGGCCAGATATTTGAAAAACTGGTTGTTTCCTGTCTTGAACTTCAGTGCTCTTGGCTGATAAGTTTTTTATTAACTAGCACTCAGGGGTGTTATCAAGGGACTCGTTTGTTTAAGTAGGTCTAAATAGCTGTCGCTACTAAGATAATATTTAAAAAAAATAGCTCTAAGATTTTTGTGAGGATGGGTTTCTAGTTTATTTTTCTTCCCTAATTGTACTTGAACTTCACCTCTAGTCCTCCTGGAAAGGAACACGGCTGCTTCCTAAGAGCCCTCCCTAAATGGTTGCCTCCCTCCGTTTGTTTCCCTCCTTTTCAGATTGAGCTGGCCATCCTCCGGTTTCCCTATGACTCTTGGGGAACTCCCTTCCAGCAGCTAAAGCAAGTGGTAGAAGAGCCATCCCCGCAGCTCCCGGCAGACAAGTTCTCCGCAGAGTTTGTTGACTTTACCTCACAGTGGTAAGAGGACCCTCCATCCCACAGACCTGCGCTAACGAAGACAGATCATTCTCATGACTCCTCCATGGGGTCCGGTCCATCGCATACACTCATTTCAGAAGCATCCGTGGATTGTGTCCCCCATGCTGCAGGACACAGGCCTTGCCCCTAGCTCCAATTCCAAGTCTAGGAGGGGATTCAATGATGCCAATATTTATTTGGTAGCATCACCATTGGATTGGCAAGACCAGGGATGGAGATATGCATAGGATATTTGGAGGATATAAATTAAGATGGTGTGGTGTTTGTGCGTAGGGTATAAAACCTGAGCGGAGGCCTTGGGAGGCATTTCTCCAACTAAGGTGAGTGAAACAAGGAAGATGGCATCAGGAGGATCGCACTGTATCACATCAACAAAGCAGGGAAAACCTCTCCAGGACTTTGTGGTGGCCAGTTAATTTTAGCTGTTGCCTCCACACACTCTTAGAGTCTCAGTGAAGGATTATTTAGAACAGGTTGGCCTGTGGGAAATCTGTGAGGGGATTGTTTTGATTAGGCCAGTGGATGTGGGCTGGGCCTAAAAGTGAGTGGTGTCATTCCCTGGGTTTGGGTTCCTGTGCTGGACTATAACCTGGCATTGTGAGCTAAAAAGAACCTTTTGTGTCATAAGTTGGGTCCTGTCCTTTTATTCAAGCAACGGAAATGAAACCAGGACAGAACTGTAAGCGATCTGATATTGGTTACAGACAAAGGTAGCGAGCCTGGTGGAAGGCTTGGGATGGGGAATTGAAGCAAAGATTTCTTTGTGCTGAGGAGATTCTGGGGCACTCAAGAACATTGCTTGGATGTGTACAAGTTATGCAGAGCTTTGCCCTCTGCTGAACCCACGTTGACTGTGGGTGAATTTGCCTGTGCAGTTCTAGCAGGCACTGTTGAGGATTTGGAGGCAAATCCAAAGAAAGTTGAAGCACAAAGAGGAAAGGGTGTTACTCATGCGGTCAAGGAGAGTAAGGAGGACGTAGTGTTTTCCAGGTACTCTCGTGATGTCTGTCTACACGGTGACCATGATGCTTAATGTAGCAGAATGGTAGTGATAGCTGCAGACGCTGCCGGGAGGAAGATGCCAAGGTGGAAAGAAGTTAGTCTAGATGGCTCTTCTGTGAAAACAGATAGGAGCGTGGGGGGAGTGGGTGGGTCAGAGCTGTCTGTCTTCCCAACCGTGCTTCTTGGAGGAGGCAGTCCCAGCCACAGTTGCCACTGAGAATTGACCTAGACCTGGAAGTCTCCCTGAGGTACAGACAGAATGCTGAGGCAATACTCCGTTGGCCTTGCTTCTGTGGAAGTGGTGTTTCAAATACAGCTTTTGCTGGAAAAATATGATGAGACAGGGAAACTCTTTGTTGCTTAAGACCTTTTGGACGGTTGCTTGGTGCTCACCCCCTTTCTGCTCCTGGTGCTTTCCCCTCATGTTTTACGAGGCTACCATGACGCTTTATTCCAAGTTTTCATTTTGGTGGAAAGACCAGAGAGAGCTGGAGTACTGGGCACTAGGACAATGCTGTTGGATGTCTTTAATAAAAGTGTCCCCTCCCTTCTCTGGTCTCCCGAAGTGCGTCCTGTTTTCCCTGAGTGATTGTGTGGGTGAGGGGGTGCATCTGCCAGCTTGAAGCTGGGTCATGCGCGATTTTGCCTTCTAGACTCAAGAAACTTGATGTTTTTTGTTTTTATTTTGTTTCCTTGTCGCCCCCCCCCCCCCATCCTCAAGTGTTTAAAGGTCACATAGGAAAAGCCGTGAGTCATGGTCCATCGTTGACTCCCAGACATCTCAGAAGAGCTCTTGCAGGCGAGGAGCCTGTGGCAGGAAGTGTCTTCAAACGCCCTTTCAATTGCCCTTCTCCTACCTGGGCCCCTTCCCTAAGGATTCTGGGTATTTCATGAAGCTTGGGGAAGAACATGCCAGGTGTGAAAAGTTCCAGAAGGCTGAGTGTCCCGTTGTGGATCCACGGTTTAATGTAGTTCTCTGCTGTCCTTGTGCATTCGGTGGCCAGTCTCTGGTAAAGTTTTCCAAAGTGCTGACTCCCAAGCTCAGCATCGGTTTTTTTTTTTTTTTCAAGTATTTGCAACCTTAGTATTTGTCTTACTTAGGGTTCCTATTGCTGTGAAGAGATGTCATGACCACAGCAACTCTTACAAAGGAAAAACATTGAATTGGGCCTGGCCTACAGTTCAGAGCTTTAGTCCATTATCGTCATGGTGGGAAGCATGGTGGCATGCAGGCAGACATGGTACTGGAGAAGGAGCTGAGAGTTCTGCATCTGCATCTGTAGGCAGTAGGAAGAGAATGTCATACTGGGCCTACCTCAAGCATCTGAGGTCTCAAAACTCATCCCTAATGACAAGCCTCCTCTAACAAAGCCACGCCTACCCCAACAGGCCACACCTCCTAATAGTGCCACTCCCTATGGGTTTATGGGATGGGGGGCATTTTTATTCAAATCACCACAGTGTACTTCAGATGCAACCTCTAAGCATGTGGTGAGAACCCCGATTAGACGTCAGCTCTGTGAACAAGCCTTCAGCTGCTGAGCATTCCCTAATGTTTTTTGTGGGCAGCCAGTACCATTGTTCAATTACTATTCTGCACCAAACTGGTCTTTCCCCCTCTTATTCAGCTTTAATGTTTTCCCCTAAGGAATCAAAGCGTTGAAACTTCTGCAAGCATTTATAAAAATGATGTTGGGACTTTAGTGAGTAGAGCAGTTGCCTAGCGTGTGTGAGACCCTGGGTTCTGTCCCCAAGGTATAGAAAAAAAAAAACCCAAAACAACAAAAAAATGCCCAAACCCTTGAGAGGTGAATGTGTTCTGATTTTAATATGTGCACATCTGGGCAGAGAGTCAAGGTGTCTGGTCTTTGCTCGTTCTATAGTGACCACATTGTTCCCACCTCCCCCCAATACTCAGAGTCCTCACGACTGTCCCTCTGTGAACTCCTTCTTTTTCTCCTTTTCTCTGAATTGTAACCCCAGATGTAACAGTTTATTCATCTTGATATTTTGGGTTGCTGATCTGTTGTGGATTTCCCGTGACTGTCGAAAGTCTGGCAACTCTGTTAACACTGTTATTTTATTTGCGTACAATGCAGAAGTTGGTCTCAGTGATGGAGTTCATTAATAATAGTAACAATAACGACAAAACTCATAACATGTCATTCTGGAAGTTGTCAGAGAGCAGGTCTTTTTTTATTTCTAAATAATTTTTTATTGCTTTTATTGAACTATACATTTTTCTCCCCTCCCCTCGCTCCCTTCTCCCCTTCTCCCCTCTCCCGTGACCCCCACATTCCTAATTTATTCAGGAGAGACAAACCTTTTTAAAAACTATAAAACTTTATTTATTTATTGTTTTTGTGGGTGCATGTATGCCTGAGTGTATGCTTGTATACAATATATGGTAGGAGGAGCCCTTGGGGACCAGAGGAGACTATCAGGTCCCCTAGACTTAGACTTATAGATAGCTGTTGTAAGCCACCATGTGGGTCTTGGGAACTGAACCTGGGTCCTCATACATACACAAAACCCTACAGGCGTGCGCGCGCGCGCACACACACACACACACACACACACACACACACACACACACACTAACACCCTTGTACTCATCCCATTTCTCCAAAATTAAAATTCTGACTCCTCATATGATGGGGCCCTTGTTTTCCTGAGTGGTTTTGCTCACTTGACATGATCTCTAGTTCCATCTCTTCTCCTGCAAATGTCAGAGTTTTATGTTCCTTTGCAGATAAAGACATTTCTACCACACCCACCCACCCACACCTACACACTTATTCTTTTTCCATCCATCTGGATAATGGACGTCTAGGCTATTGGACCTTTCAGTTATTATGATTGAGTGACGATATGCTTAGTTGGGAAACATTTGTAATGGGACATAGAGTTCTCAGTGTATGCCTGGGAAGCTGGTAGTGGAGGTGACAGAGCTGGGTCCTATGGTGATTCTAGTTTTATATTCGTACCAAACCTCCATTGTCATTTCCAAAGTAGCTGCACAAGTTTACCCACGGCAGTGAACAAAGGCTCCTCTTTTTCTGCACCCTTTCCATCATTTCTTCTGTTTGCTTTCTTTTTTTTAAACGTTATTTTGTTTGGAACTTTCATCCATATATACAGACTGTATTTTTTTTATCATATCTGTCCACCACTACCTCCCTCCAGCTTCCCTTACTGCTACCACCTTGTCTGCCTCCCAACTTCCTGTCCTTTTCTTAAATGATTATTAAGAATCCCTGAAGTCCAATTAGCGTTACAAGTCCTCCGAGGAGAATGGCTCTCCCTCCCCAAGCAATCATCAACAACACAGGATGGGGATCTCCAGGGACCCCTCCCCATCCATTCTGGAATTTTGATGGACTTGATCTTCTACAGAGGGGGGGGTCTTCTTTCGTAGTAACAGCTGTCGTAAGTTGATGTGTGCAAAGCTATGTTGTGTGCAGAACTCAGAGTCTTACCGCCCTTCCCCGCACCCTCTGGCTTGTACGTTCTTTCTGCGCCCTCTCTTATATTGGTAATAGCCATCATATCTAAGAGGAGATGGACTCTCAGAGCGCTCTTAATTTGGAGTTCTGGGATAGCCAAGGATGTTGAAAATATTTTCAAGTATTTATTGTCATTTGCCTTTCTTTTGAGAATCATCTATATAGTCCATTGATTGATTGGAAGATTTATTTATTGGGGTGTTCAAAACTTGCCATTATGTAGTATAGGTAGTAAATCCTCAGCTGGGGTGTAGATGGCAAAGACTTTTCTCCTGTTCCGTTGACTGTCTTTTTACTCTGATGGTTATTTCTTTGGCTGCAAAGGAACTTTAATTTCATGTCACCCCACTAGTCACTTCTTGGGATTATTTTCTGTGGTACTGGAGTCCTTTTCAAAGTTCTCACCTGTGTCAGCATCTCGGAGTATTTCAGAGGAAAACAGAGAAACACCAATTCTTAGAAATACTTTTTTTTATGTATTTATTTCAAAACAGCAGAGCAGATGGCTGCTCCTTTTCCCCAGTGTGTTTTTGCCACTGAGATTTGAAGACTCTTCAGTGTGGGTAGTACTGACCTGTATTAGTTGCTTTTCTATTGCTGTGACAAAACATCACTCAAGGAAATTTCTGGAAGAAAGAGGTTGTGGTTTCAGAGGGATAAATCTATCATGGCAAGAAGGCGTGGCAGCAAACAGTAGGCGTGGTGCCGAGGGCTCACATCCTGAACCTCAAGCAGAAAGCAGAGAGTGAACAGGGCGTAGGGCAAGAGCTTTTTTATTTTATTTTATTTTATTCATTTTACATACCAACCACAGTTTCCCCTCCCTCTCCCCTGCCACCTCCTCTCCACTCTTCCTAGAGCGTATGGCCTCCCATAGGAAGTCAACAAAGCCTGGCATATCAAGTTGAGGCAGGATCACGCCCCCCCCCCCCCAACCAACACACACCAAGATCAAGCAAGGCATCCCTGCATAGGGAATGGGCTCCAAAAAGCCAGTTCATGCTCCAGGGATAGATCCTGGTCCCACTGCCAGGGTCTCCTCAGATAGACCAAGCTATGTAACTGTTACCCACACTCAGAGAGCCTAGCTCAGTCATAGGGTCAGATCTTTAAGCTCTCAAAGCCAGTCAGTCCCCAGCGACATACTTCCTCCAGCAAGGCCACACCTTCCGACCTGCTCCCAACAGTGAACAGTGTCACCGAATGAGGCCCGAGTATTCAAATGCCTTAGACTATGGGGAGCATTTTCCACTCAAGCCACCACATGACAAAGCAAGCCTTGTTTTTCGATATAAATGCTGAATTCTAATAGGAAATCCTTATAGTCTAGTCTTGTAGAAGGTTTAATATAAGAGTTTATCAAAAGTGGGATCTTAGCAGATGGAGAATATATGTGTATACAAAATGTACACACACATTTATATGTATATATATTATGGACCATACACACATACATGATTCATATGTTTTGTGTTGTGTGCATATATATTGTACACACACATATATATATATAGTGAATGGAGTTGAGTGTATATAGTTGTTCATGCACTTGTGTTGTGTATGTTTTTGTGTGTATGTAGGTATTACGTGTACATGTGAAGGGGCAGAGGTCAGCTGCAGGTGTCGTTTCTTGGCTATGATCCACCTTATTTTTTGAGACATGGTGTCTCATTCAGCTTGGTTGGCTGGCCACAAAGCCCAAGGATCTTTTTCTCCTTACCTCCTCAGTGCTCAAATTAGAAGTGTGAGCTGCTGCTCTTGGCTTTTTCTGTGGGTTTTGGGGATCACACTCAGGTCTGTATGCTCACAGGGTTAGCGCTTTCTTTACGGAACCGTTTCTCTGGCCTAGCAGCTTGGCAGTTTTCACTAGAACCTCTTTGTAAGTGTTCACACAAGAAACTGAATAGAAACAAGCTGCCTGCTGCCACAATGATTCCTTCAGACCTACTTTGGAGTCTTGGTACCCAGCTAAAGAGTGAGCCCATTACCATACCCAAGTGTGTTAGAGGCCTGTCCGGATGTCCAGATGTCAATACTGTTTGACTCAGGAGCTAGAATGAAAGAGTCAGTTAAACACATTCTGTTTGTTCAGAAAAAGGCAGCTAAAGAGGCAGTAGATTATTTATTTGTCTTTTGACAAATGTATGGCTTCAGAGGCACACTGTGTTTTTATTCTGTGGACGCACCAAATAGCCCTTCTTGGAAATGATCAGGGGGAGTTCAAATAGGCAGAAAACCTCTGGTCAGCATAAACTTCAAGCCAGCAATTCTCGAGACAGTACGGATCTGTTTTGGAGTGTCAGCCATGGTCAGTACCCTGTGTTGTGGCATTTGGAAGAGGAATTAGAGACGTTAGCTAATTGCACACTTGAAAATGACAAGCCACTCGAACATTCAAAAGTCAGACTTTGATCCAAGAAGAAAGTGGTGTGCCTTTGAACACCGAGGTTGTTATTTTATACGGAATTTCAAGCGTTTCCTATTAAACATGGAAAATTTGCTTCCGCCCCAACTTTATCTTGGGTATTTTTTGCTATTCTTAGTGCCATGTTTGAAGTGTTTTTGATTTAAAAGATGGAGAGAATAGGTTAGATGTGTTGTACTAATTCAATGAACAGTCTTTCTTTCCCTTCATTCTTTCCTCCCTTTCTCCCTTCTGCTATTATTTCTTCTTCTGTAGATAGGGTTTTACTGTAGCACTAGACTGTCCTAAAAGTCCCCCTGTAGCCCAGGCTGGCCTTGATTCTATAATCCTTCTGCTTCAGCCTCCTGAGTGCTGGAATTACAGGCATCATCATTACTAGGGCCAGCTACTGTGTTAAGTCCTTCTTATTACAACTCTGTAGTTGGGGATAAACTTTGCTTTCTGACCAGGGGCCGTAAGTCAAGAAGTAGCTATTGGGCAATTGGGCAACAGCCTCTGAGGTTTGAGAAATCTTAACACGTTCACACTGATCAACTATGGTGACTTTTTCCAATTTCAAAAATACAGATTAAAACAAGACAGAAAATTTTGTAAACTGCATAGAGGATAAAAATGTCCTGTCTCAAGGTCGCTTTTACTTTAAACTTGAAAGCCTCAGGGATGAGGCTATAGCCCAGTGGTAGAGTACTTTCCTAGTCTGTTCAAAGTCTGGGGTTCTCTCTTTAGTGTCACAATGACAAGAACATCAAAAAAAAAAAAAGAGGAACTTTTAAAGTCTTTAGACCAACTGGAAGATCTCTGGTTGCTCCAAGAGCCTATTATTTTAACATTTCAAGATCAAGATGTTTCTCTTAGCTAACCATTCCCTTAGTTCTACAATTGAATAAAAAGTTAGTTGTGGGAAGGTAGAACATAAAAGTGTTCCAGATTTAATTTACTTTAAACATTTTCATTCCCTTCCCTTCTCTATCTCCCTCCCTCCCTCCTCTCTTTCCCTTCCCTTCCCTCTGACCCTCCCTCCCTCCTCCCTCCCTCCCTCCCTCCCTCCCTCCCTCCTTCCTTCCTTCCTTCCTTCCTTCCTTCCTTCCTTCCTTCCTTCTTTTCCTTCTGTTGGGTGTAAGCAGCCATGGCGTACATATGGAGGTCAGAGGGTAACATCCGGGAGTCCATTCTCTCCTTCTTCTGTGTGGGTTTCAGGAATAAAGCTCAGGTTGCCAGTCTTGGCAGTAAATGCCCTTACCCAGTTGAACCATCTTGCTGGCCCCTCAGATTCCCTATTTAATTATTTGAATATTGAGTGTAGTTTTAATGTTGTGTTTATGTTTCTTTTTTTATTGATTTAATAAGTAAAACTGATTAACCAGTGAAGAAGAATTTCTAGGTTTAGATTTGCTTTGAAAATAGCTGGATATTTGGGGCTCCTGGGTAATAAAAATAATCTAGGCTCTGTGTACAAGGCAGTAATACCCAGAGGGCAATTTAGCTAATATTTGAATTTAGACAACTTTTAGTTTCTTGGAAGACAGCGGAGAGAGATAGGAGGTTTTCTTGATGAGAATATAAGCAGATAGCATATGAAATAACTGGAGATGATTCTTCTAAATGAGTTCCATTTTAGAGAAGGAAATAGGAAATTGAAAAAAAAAATAAAGAGGGCCACCCAATGACACACAGTCCAGTCCAAGGATTCTTGACCTCTTGATGTCTGCACCAAGGGCATTTTTAAATGAATTATCTTTGTTATGGGAAATAGGCTTGTTCATTGAAGGATGCTTAGCAACATCCTTGGCCTCTGTCAAATGCTTGCAACAGCACTGCTGATGAGTTGCAACAACCAAAAATGCCTCCAGACATAGAGAGATGTTCCCTGGGGCATAGGTACAGGATCACCACCATTGGGAACCACCAACATTGACTCCAGGAAATAGGTGTCTGCAGAGCCAGGAGTGGATTAAAAACTCATCCATTTCACCGAGGCACACATTCTCATCCCAGCCCCACGCTGACAGTTGATAATTCTTCTTTCTAATGTGCTCTATTTTTATCCCCAGTTGAGATGAACTTTCTCTCATAGGTTGCCTGGTCCCTGAGGTCACTAGGTCCTAGGTGTGCCCTCAGTTCCGGGTTACAACTTCTGTCCTCACCTCTACCTGTAACCCTGTCTCAGGTTCCCTGGCCTCTACCCACAGCATTGCCTGGAATAAACTGGTAGGCTGCTTTTAAGTTGTTTTGGTTCAAAAAGCTTCCTCTCGTTTTAATTTTTAAAAAGAATTTCATTTTGCTTAAAACTGTGTGGTTCCAAATCTCCCAATGACGTCACCCTTCCACAGATCTGTTCTTTGCTTCCCTCACGGTGATTAGCTTCTGTGGGTGCAGCAGAGCTCGTGGCATGTGTGCAAGACCTCTCTTGCTCACAAGGACCCCCTCAGCACAAATTCTAGCAACCTAATATACTGTCATATTGTGCTTCTTCAACTTTATTGACAACTTTTTTTTTTTCATTCGCGTATATTTTATGGTCCAGTGGCTACAGAGCACTGAGGTTATTTTGCACCCCCTCGTTTCCAAGGCCGTCCTTTTCTCCATTCTATAACCTGGAACTCTAATGTGAAGTAAACTGTTGCTTTTCTTTTTCCATTTTAGAGCCAGGGGTGGAGAGAGCATAGGGGCGGGTTGAGGACAGGGGTGACGGGTTTGGTCTCTTTCATGTTGCAGTTTTATGAGGATTGCCTCCGGTATCAAATGCTATTAAATGTCTGGGTATTCAGAGAACTGAGTGACCCCTAGACAGTACTGCAGAACCACAAAATATTTCTAAGAATGATTGCTAATTTGCTGACTGAATATGCCTTCCTTTCTTATCCATCAAGACACAGTGAACAAGGTGCACTACCTCAGTTGAATTCAGGTTTGCGGTTTCTGTCCCAGGCAGGTTTGGGTAGGAGCGTGTCATAGCCAGCCGTGTATGGAAGGGGAAAAGGGAGGGCGACACAGTGAAGGCAGTGAAGGGGTGCAGAGCTCAGTGTCCTGTGAGAAGCGTTGGCTGGTTCTTTTCCGGGAGGCGGGATCAGAAGCTACCCTGAAGGAAAGTGCATGTAGGTTTGGAAAGGCGATGGCTCTAGATCAGAACAGTTGGACGGAATGGCACTCATGGTTGAATTAAGGGAAAACAAACACACCCCAACACTCCACTTCCACACTCACTCATCTAAGCCCACAGTGGTTTAAAACATAGTTTCTGAGAAGTTGAGATAGGAAACCCGTTTTCTCTGCATTAAAAAAAAGTTATGGTCAGTCTTACACTGGTTTTTAAATCCTAACAGTGAAAAATGGTTTCTATATTTTTAATGTGATTATTTTTTTTTCTTTAAGCTTGAAGAAAAATTCCAAAGAACGGCCCACATATCCAGAGCTTATGGTGAGTGTGAACACTTTGGTGTGTGTTAACTACCTACCTACCCACCTACCTGACTAACTAACTAACTAACTAACTAACTAACTAACTAACTAACTAACTGTGAAGCAGCCGTGACTAAGATGATGAGTAGATCATCAAGTAGGAAGAGTTGATCCCATTAAGAGGTGGTTGATTCCCAGGAACTGGACTAAAGAAACAGTGAAGGGCCTTTCTCATTGTGTTTTGTCCTTTAAAAATATTCTATTTATTTTATGTGCATGCATTTGTATATTTGTAGGTATTCATTGTCACAGTGCACACGACGTCAGAGGACAACTTGCCGGAGTCAGTTCTTTCCTTTTATCGTGTGGGTCTTGGGAATTGAACTCAGGCCGCCAGGATTGGCGGCAAGTGCTTTTCCTTGCTGGACCATCTTGCTGGCTTATGCTCAT
>NC_022014.1:73466560-73492729 GCF_000317375.1 Microtus ochrogaster
TCCCTCCCTCCCTCCCTCTCTCTCTCTCTCTCTCTCTCTCTCTCTCTCTCTCTCTCTCTCTTCTTTTGATGCAAACTCAGACTATGTCATCCTTCCCAGTACTGTTTTCCACTTTGGTAAACCTGGAAAACACTTATGTCCGTAATATTTACGTTTTCAAATTTGGAAGCTTCCCACGATAAATGTTTTGGATGTATGAGTTCAGAGACATCAGTGAGATAACTTACCAGCTATGTGGCCCATCAAGTTTTCAGAAACAACTGTGGGCGAATTAGATGAAGTTCTTTCTCCTTACCTTTTGCTGTCTTCATTTTGATAGAAAGAGGTAAATAAAATGCCTGCCTCTGTATTTACTGTTTGTCCTATCAGTAAAACATGGGCGAAAACAAACCCCCAGCACTGTTGCTCTGTGTAGTATTTCTACCAAAAGAGATGTTGAATATGCAATGAATATACTCGGGAGAGGAATACAAAATTTAGGCTCTATGTGAATTTGTGTTTACCACCTCCCCTCAGATCTATCCTGATGACTAAGGTTTGAATCTTAGCACTGGGAGGGAGATGTTCTAGTTTCATTTCTGATGCTATGATAAGCTATATCAACAACGAGCAACTCAGGAGAGGAAGGGTATTATTTTAGTTTATGGTTCTCGGCTATTCCACCACTGCCAGGAAGTCAGGACAGCAGTAGGTTAAGGCACAAGTCTTCATATCCCACTCATGGTTAAGAGCAGAGACAGAAAGAAGTACAAGTTGTCTGCCTGTTTGCATTTAGCTTGACTTCACTGCTCTGAAAACACTGCCTAGGACCCTCTGCCTAGGGAGTAGTGGCGCCCACAGTGAACTGGATCTTCTCATAGAACAAACTCATTTTAGGCAGTCTCTCACAGACATGCACACAGGCTAACCCAAGGCAGATAATTGTGATTCTCTTCTCAGATGGTTTTGGGTTAGGTCAAGTTGGCAGTAAATTGATAGCCATCATAGGAGAATTATGATGTTGTCCAATTCCGAGAGATGGAAGAACAAATTTGATTGAGATCTTTTATTAGTGGGCCTGCTAGCAGCTGTCACAATGTGCGCTCTTCCATCCTCCGCACAACCTCACCATCCGATCAGCTGAGTGCATGGCAGGAGTGCAGGCTCCTGTATCTCTTTTTTGAATAGTGGATTGAGGTAGCTGAGGCACAGAGAAAGAGCCATTTGGGAATATCCATGAGGGTCATAGAAGAGAGGATGGAAATAGTTTAGTGGTTGAGCTCTGCAGCTCCAGCTCCGGAGAGGTTGATGTCAACTTCAGGCCGCTGTGGATACGATACTCACATGAACTTTCCACCTCCCCGTACACATATCCACATAATTAAAAATAAGGTATTGGGAAAAAAAAACGTTATGAAAGGTGACCTGTGAGATTGTCTCAGGTATGCATTGCTTCAGGTCTGGGTGTCAGCTTTGGTTTATTTACACTGACCCATACTCTGATTGGAAGAACTGGAATCAGGCCAACTCCTTGGGCTTCCATTGTCCACCCTCAAAAGAGCAGTGTCCAGCAGTCAACCCTCAACAGCTTTTTAAAAACAGACATGCGATATTTGAGCATCAATAAGTTGAATGTTTGTTCTTGGGTTATTATTTTATAAAAGCAACTAATTGGAGGCCTTTCCCAGGCCTGACTGTCGTGAAAAGATAATTCCACATAAAGTGTGATAGACAGGGAGGATTTCCTGTAGAATTCTACAGAACTTCAAATCCCGATGTCTCTGCATTGTAACTCATTTCTAATATGAGAATATTTTCTCTGTAGTTCAGCTATTTACAGTGCAGAACATTTCTTTTTTTATCAAAGTGGCATCTTATCAAAAAATTTCATCAGAAAACATTTGAGGAAAAAAGTATTTCCTATACATCAGCATCTGGTGGTGATGTCTACCTTCCCGCTACAACCTAACAAACACTGAGGGGGGTTTTGGCATGTCTACTAATATAAGGTTGTGTGGGCAACATCCCCCTTTAAGGCATTAGCCTTTGTGGTACTGGAAATGGACGTGCCTTTTAAGACCATAACTGTTCCCTGCTTTCCTGTGGAATTGAGGTTTTTAAATGGAAACTCTGAGTCGGAACTCCCTGACTTCAGCACTAAGCAACACGTGTTGGGAGGCTATTGTTTCAATTTTAGGAATTTGTGAAGATATACGAAAGGGAAAAAAAGATCATTTTTTTTTCCAAATAAAGGAATATTGTTATCAAGACTCCAACTCAGATATGTACTTCTTACAGAATCCCTGATAGTTTTCACCCTAATTCAGATTGAGGACTAGACATACGTCAAGTCCATCTGATTTGCACATCTATTTGGACTTCTGCTTTGTAGCATTTGATTTCTACAGCAGATATCACCCAGTTCTTCTTTTTTGGTTAAAAAAGCCTTTACATTTAGTCTTTAGATTTAGTATTTTAGGTTAGCCTTGCAGTTGATGTTAACAATGAATGAACTAAGCTGAACGCAGTGATATTCAATCCATGAAAGCAAAAAGAGCATGTGCTGTGTTTCAATAAAACTTAATTTAAAAGTCAGAAACTATATTAGTAACTTCTCTATTTCTGTGATAAAGCACCATGACCAAGTCCACTTAGAGAAAGAAGGGTTTATTTGGGCAGATACTTCCAGAAGGGTAGAGCCCTTGATGACGGAGCTAACAAAGGTGTGGAAAGCTAAAGTCACATCTTGAAGTGCAAGCAGGAAGCAGAGAGAGCCAGCTCGGAATGGCATGAGTCTTTGAAACCACAAAGTTTCCCCACTGACACACTTCCTCCAACAAGGTCATGCCTCCTAAATCTACCCCAACAGCATCACCATCTTAAGACCAAGTATTTAAGCATCTGTGCTTATGGGAGACATTTCTCATTGAAATCCTTGCAGACAGGGAGTTAAATTTGGATTATGGGTTGTAGTTTGACTACTCCTGCCTTAAATGTTTACCTCCAGAAATAGTAAACTGGCTGCTTAGATGATATCCTGGCGAAGTGATTGTCTTCTTCAAATGTCTGAGAAAATTATTGACTCGAATTGCAACTTAAACAAGGGTAACTGAGTCTACAATCCTGGAGGTTGTGGTGTATACCTGGGATGTTTTGGAGGCCTAATAGGGATTGTGGCTTGCTTCTCTGCTTTTGGCAGCATGTCTATGAATCTTTTTGCTTCTTCATGGCACTGTAGGATCCCTAACTGTTACAGAGTCCTCTCTCTTCAGACTTGGCCCTTTTGGAGGGGGGACTTGAACTGGGGCTGTAGCCTGGAGATTGTTTTAAGACCCTATTTAGCCATCTTTTCGTTGCTGCCTTTTCTATCCTTAGTCTTTTCATTGCTTAGAGAAGTAATCAAGTTCTCAACACTCCTCAATCGCTAAGCCCCACACAAGGCTACGCACACCTTCCCTGTTGATTGGCTTGTCTGCTTGTTTTCTCACCCCTTGCCTCCTGGCCCTCACAGTATTTTCTTACTCTGGAATAAACGAAAAGATACCTAAAGAATTTGTTTTTAATTAAAGGTTTCAGATGATATGATTTATTTCATTCATGGACTCAAGCTCCATGGACTGAGCTAGTAACAGCGGAATAAGGGTCAAGGTGGGGCTGACAGCACGGGAATCTGGCAAACTGAGGTTTGGCATGTTCTGTTTTGATAGTCCAAAGCTTTTAAAGCACATTAAAAGATCCCCAAATGTCAAGAGGATGTGGGAAAGCTGATAGGTATAATGGTTAAAATAAAACAACAAAAACAGAACCGTGGTAAGTGTGCCATGTAAGTGGTCAGTAATTGAAAGTGGTGTCACTGGCTGGCGGATGGGAGAACTCGGAATGAAGGGCCTTGAATCTAGAGCTTCGCACTGGGTGTAAGGCTCTGAGCCAGCACTCAGCTCATATCCTCTAATGGGCAAAAACAGAAGATCTTTCCATGTTCTGAGTCACAGTGCTCAAAAGTGACCACCTACTTTCTTCTGGGTTTTATTTCTTTGTTCCTTCCCCCATGGCATTGTTTCCTAAAACTCGCATGGGTGGGCATTCAGTTCTCCACAAAGCTGACTCATGCAGCCTTCTACTGTCAGGTTTCAAGCAAATATAATTAGAAAACCTACTGGTAGGCAGAATGGAGGTTGCAAACTGAACCCCTCATCAGGGAAACAGTGAGTCATCTCATGTCTGCATGAGAAAAGACTCATGTTGATCCATTCAAACTAGAGTACTTACTCCCAGACTGTTGGAGACCTGGGCCTGGTAGAGAAGGTAGTGGGTGTGTGGTGTTGGTACCTGAAGGAATTGTCCTTTTGAGTTTGTTTGCTTAGTTTCTGTTCCCACTAGAAGAACTGATGAATATGATATAATGTATGTCTCGCCAACTGAAGATTGGCGGATTGTCCTGTACACAAAAAATAGCTTAATCATCTGACTTGCCTTGAAATATGTAGACTCTTGCATCTTGCCTTATTTTTTCTCCACAAAGTGTAAGACTTAATGTTGTAGTTTTCTCTCTTTAAGTTGACTTAATCTGAGTTGTATACAAAGAAGTTTCCTTTCCTTTTTTTAATCCAGTCTTTAATCTCTGGGTTGAATTTTCTCTGAACATACCAGTAGTCTGTCAGTCTGTGTTATTCTGTGAGTGAATCAAACCCCTCAAGACTGATGTAAATGGAGCTCTTAGCTGTGGGTGTGGCCTTGGAAAGTGGCCTTAGGTGTTTTATTTCAAACCAGTTTTCCAATGTCAAGGGCACGGATGTCTTCTTTGCTCATGTACTGTTCGGCAACATTGATATCTTGTTCTACCATCCTGTTCTTATTCCCTTGAAGTAGAAGAATCTAAGTCTATGAAGTTTTAATCATTTTGCTACTGCAGCTGTCTAAAATGACTTGGAAGATATGGTCTTATCCAATCTTTGTATTTCTGTATGAATGGAATTATGTAGCATACTTGTATAGGTTATTTAAACCAATAGATTATTTGTATTAGAAGCCTAGATGTATCAAAATTAGAGAAAGCAGAGAGATAACTTTAAGATATGCTCATCAATAGATATGTGCTTGATTTTACAAAAGATATAAAAAATCCGGCTTGCCTCGATAGAGATATTAACCTATTTATTAAGCAAATAGAGTAACTTGCTAATTTTGTACATTATCAATGTCAAGTATTAATGCCATGCATTTTTCTTCTCTTTTCCAGCAACACCCATTTTTCACCCTACACGAATCCAAAGTGACAGATGTGGCATCTTTTGTAAAACTGATACTTGGGGACTAAAAAGCCATGGACTTAACTGGTTGATCCTACTGTGGATTGGTGGGCTTACAGGGTGAAGTGAGTTCATTACAGCGCCAACAAGAAAGTCATCTTGAGATCATTGAACCCTGCTTTTCTGAGGGTTTTCTCTCCCTAATTTTTCTTTTTCTTCTCCAAAGGGGGCCTTGGAATCTCTAGTATAGAATGAACTCTCTAGATGGATGAAATATGATAAAGGCTTAGGACTTGAAAAGGTGATTAAATATTTAATGACGAGTCATACAAGTCCTCAAGCTTCTCAGATTTCTCGTGTTCTTTACAAAATGAGTGCATTGGCCCTGGTAACAAGGTGCTACAGTAGTGATGAAATTGTAAAGTAGATTTGTAGTGTATCCCACTTATTATTTTAATATTTATGTTTCAGTGCTTGGTTGGAAATATTCCATTTTATGCAAGAAGGGAGATACAGAAGCAAGGCTGACTTGGCAGTATTTATAGGGCTTTTATTTTTTAAGTTCAATCATGTCTGTGGTCCAGAGGAAGTTATTTAATATGCATCTTTAAAGAATATTATAAAAATCTCAAACAAAGGGGCTCTTCCTGTGCAGTGTGGCTTGCAGCTGCCGTGGCCGCTGCGCCAAAAGTTCAACTCAATCCTGGGTAACCACTTCATCTTTTGAATGAATTGTCAAAGTGTCTTGATCATATCCCAACCCCCAACTTTGGAAAACATGAAAGTCACTTGTATCATGGCTCAAAGAGTAAAAAACAAAGCAAAACAATGGTTCTCTTTAAATTTGTTGTATAGTTTTAGTGGAAAATGAAAATCATGGATAACGATGTGCTTTTTATCTTGACTTATCTTTCTCTCTCTCTCTCTCTGTGCGCATTCGTGTATATATGTGTGTGTTTGTGTGCGCGCACGTGTGTGTTTGTGTGTTCATTTGTTAAACCAAGTCCCACCAAGTAGCTTCTAGGAACACCTCTATTAGAAGGACACCAGTCAGTCATGAGAGGAGATTTGAGAACTCAGAGAGAAAGGAAGCTTTCTGATCTTGAGTCTCCTCCATGGATGTGCCCCCCCCTCCCCCCGGGCCCGGCCTTTGTAACTCATGAGCTACCTTGCTTTGCTTGCTTTCATAAGCCATACAGAAGCCTTATTACGCGACAGGCTGTGGGAGAAGAAGAAGAAAGACAGCGGTCCTTCAGAATACTGCCTCAGAACAGACTGCTGAGCTGTCATAGATTCAGGCCATGTCAGATGTTTCTATAGCACCAGGGAGGGGCCAGCTCCACTTTCAAATTCTACCAGATTGACCAAACAACCATCTCTTCCCTTGTGATGGGTTCTCTATGTTAAACTTCTGTGGCCCTGTAGGGTGAAGAAGTTTTATGAGTGGCAGGGAAAAGATAGACTTTTGCTAAATAGTGAGGAACCATTGCTTTGGGACTCAGTATTAATACAAGGGCATTATTAGAATATGAAGACAACAAGATGCTGATAAAAAGGGAAGAAGGAAAAATATGCCTTTTCGCCCTTCCCTGACCTCTTTGAATCCTCTTTCCCTTTTCCTCTAGATTTGGAAGCATAAACAGTTGGGTTTTCATTGTATTCTTTTTTTTTTTTTTCATCTTTGAGATTCTTGCACAGGGCACTTGTTTTGAGTGTGTCTGACACTTCCACATCTCTTCTGTATTCTGCTGTAGGGCAGACCCATTTGTCAGGGCTGGGGAGATGGCTGTCAGTAAGCACTTGCCTCTCAGATTTCTGGAACCTACAGAAGCCTGGTATGGTGGCCCAGCCGAGAATGTGGCCTAGGAGGTGGAAACGGGCAAATCTCTGGAAGCCTGTGTGACTCAGTGAGCCTGGGTTACATGCTGAGAGTCCAGATCAGTGAGAGATCCTGTCTCTCCCAAAAGGTGGAGTGCACCTGAGGAGAGATAACTGAGTCTGTTCTCTGGCCTTCACAAGTGTGTTGTACATAGGCACATTCTCTGCATCCCTTCAGACACACACCACACACCGTATTACCCCACCCCCACCCCATGATACCTGTTTGACTAAGCACAGTTCTCTTTGCTCTAAAGACATAGCCATTTTATTTATTTCTCGCTGGAAATGATCATGTTCATTCAACTCCCCACCCGCCTTTCCCAATCGGAAAGCTCCTCTCTCTGACATGGACAGAGACCACATGTGTTTTCCAGCTCCAGTCACATCTTATGAGAACAGAAAGTAATGGGGAACAGCCTGCGGAACCCCCTGATGACTTCTAGTGAAACTCTTGAAGTAAATCATCTCTTGGGTCTGGATCTGCTTGGTTTCACTTGGTTTCCTACTTTGAAATGCTTTTAACAAAGAGCATGGTTTTTGTACTTGTGCGCCTGTGTGGTCTGTGAGCCCAGGGCAGGAACTTGTAAAACACCGTAGTGGGAAGAGGAGCTGCTTTAAGCCTGGTATACTTTGGAGCCACTTAGGGGTCTGTATGAGTGCCAAAGTCCCGGGCCCAGAGACTTGGAGTTAATTGGTTCAGGTAGAGTCTGGGAATTAGTACTTTTTAAAAAAGAAGGAAAATTAAAAATAAAAAAAAGTAAAAGCCTTCATGAGTTTCCGATACACACCAGCCAGGGTTGAGGGCACTGGTGAAGTCAGAATGGCAGGGTCCCCTGAAATGGAGAAGAGTGTATATGGATGTCGTTAAAATGGATTGTTGTTTCAAGTTCTTGACTATCTTCTAAGCCTAACAAAAGTTTTTACACGCTTGCCAAAGTTTCCTTACTTATGGTGCCATTGGTGGGTTGTCTCAGTAACTTCCTTGGTGTTTGATGCTGTGGGCCAAGGTATTGGATACTTCAGTGTACCAAACAGTTTGAGCCGAGCTGCTTCATAGTAGCCCTTTAAGCCACGCCATTCAGATGTCAGCGTTTCTCCTGGCAAATCATAATATATTGCCATGTCTAGGAGTTATTTCAAGGCTTGTGGGTGCTGGTCATATGCTATGCTGAAATGTGCTCAGTCTTTGGCCAGTTTCAAAACTGAGCTCCCAATCATTCAGCCCCTCATATTGTTTTATTCTCTCTCTCTCGTTGACATTTTTGGTGTGTCTGCCTCTTTAATTATGAAATTAAAGATCAAAACCATTCTTTGCTATTCATCAGTAGACAGTGCCGGATATCGCAGTCTAGAAATGATGCCTCTGGAGCTGGGGAGATGGATCAGGAGGTAAAGGGTCTGTTGAGCAAGCGTGGAGCTTCAGGTTTAGATCCTGGGGATTTGTGCAAAACCCAAGCGTAGTGGTTTGTGCCTGTAACCCCAGTCTGAGGTAGGTCGAGGGTGGGGAGGGCAACCAGATGGATCCTGAAGCTCATTGGCCAGCCGGTCTAGCCAAATCTTTTAGCGTTGATTTTAGAGGAGGTCTTTGTCTCACACATACAAAAATAGTTGGTGAGAGATTGAAGAGACAGACCCGTGACATTGGCCTTTGGTTTCCATACACTCACATGCACGTTCACCTCCCACACACGAGCATACATCCACACCAACAAGCATACAGACGCACGTCACACAAAAGCAATATTTTAAAAAGAAAATATTTAAAAATGCTTTTAAAAATGCGATAGAAACAGACAGTGGTCTCTGCATTAGAGGCGGCAAGACAAGCGTTCTCCTTGATTCTCTTCAGGAACTTTAGTGCCTTATGTCACCACAGAGGAAGTCAAGAGGGCCTAAAATGTCATAGTTTAACTTCAAAATGTCTTAATGAAACCTGGGATTTCATTACTTCTGTTCAGAGGGGTCACCTCTGAGAGTATTTAGGAAGAACACCGTTTTTGTCCTCAAAGCACAATGAATATCTAGTTCTCAATTCCTATTAGAATGTGGGGGGGGGGGGTGTGTCGTTACTTTCTCTGACCTTGAAAATAAGATTTCTGTGTTCACTCAATTTATCACGTGGATGTTCTGCTAGTGAAGTGAATTTTTATCATACCAGGATTTTGTCAGAAAGTTTCTGATTTGAAGGGGATTTTCTGGCTCAAGGAACCCCCTGCTTTTATTGAGGCTTTGAGTGACTTGGATAAGTGTCACCTGCATGGTATTTTTTTTTTTAATTTTTCAGAAGGGACACTTTTCAATCAGGCCACTGAAAATAGATGTCAGGCTGAAAATGCCAGGGCAAACCTCTGAAGAGACAGCCACCAAACAAGATGAACGGACACGGTATTTCATTCTGGCCATGCTGTCGTCCTCTCTCCTCTGACCTCTGTTCATTTATAAGACTGTTGAGTGTCCTAGCAGCTAAAGACAGCCTTTGGTTCTCTGTGGCCTTAACTGGTTAAATGATAATTCTCTTGGAAATCTGTTTAAAACTGGAACCTTTTCAGTAGGAAAATGTACGTCATGTATGAACCATCATTTTGCAAGCCTTTCTTGGTTGGGGAGGGATGAAAGTTTGTGGACCTCTTAGATCAATAGACTGCAATAGAATATAGATTAATCAACACTATGGAATGTAGACTGTGTCATCCTTGATTAATTGGCATGGTTTCTATAAAGACCAAGATAATAAATATTTTTAGCTTTCTGTTTCATGGGCTTTTTTTTTTTTTAAATCTTCTCAGCTCTTCTGTTGAAATCTAAAACCATCAGAAAACAATGCCTAAATGAACAAGCCTGGTGGTTATGTTACAATAAAAACTTAGAAAGCCAAGCATGGGTTGTCCTTAGCTGACAAGGCTGTGGTTTGTCAACGCCCGTCTTAGACCGTCAAACATAAAATTCTAATTGGTAAACTCAGTGAATAGAGTTTTCAACTCCATATTTGGCTTAGTGGTGAGGCCTATTAGGAAGCTAAATATAGGCAAATAAAAATCAGAAAGAATGGGGAATTTTTTAGTTCCATGAATGTCATCTGTTTGTTTCTCCAGGTAAGTATTTATTACCCCAGAAGGTGATGGAACAGTTTTGTCTAGGTTATGATATCCTTTGCATTACTATGTAATTGGCATCATGACTGTTTAGTTTGGAAGAGGCACATTCTTGATATTAACTGTGTCTTTGGAACTTAGCTTCTTTGCATTTTCTTTTTCTCTGCAGTGGAATGTGCGTGCAATGGAGAGTCACAAACCCAAACACCACTTGTTGTGTTTCTCTCTTCCCAGAACGACAGTGCACTTGTGAGACCAGACTTAGCTTTAGAAGCAGAAGGCAGATATGATTGTTTTATTTTACTTTTAATCTCTCTCTCTCTCTCTCTCTCTCTCTCTCTCTCTCTCTCTCTCTCTCTCTCTCTTTCTATCTCTCTGTCTGTGTGTGCATGCATGTCCATGTGGATTAGATCCCTGGAGCTGGAGTTATAGGAAGATATGAGTTGTTTGATGTGGGTGCTGGGAACTAAACTCAGGCCCTCTTGGAGATCAGTAAGTGCTCTTAACCTCTAAGCCATCTGTCTATCCTATTTTATCTTTTGGTGTCTATGAGACAGGATCTCACCTATCCCAGACCGACCTCAAACTTGCTATATAGTTGAGGAGGATCTTGAACTTTCAACCTTATTGCCTCCATCTCCCAAGTGCTGGGATTACAGGTGTGCACCACCACACCTTGTTTTATGTGGTGCTGAGAAGCGAACCCAGGGCTTCATGCATGGTAGACAATCACTCTACCATCTGGGCCACATCTCCAGTCCCATTCTGCTATGGGACAATGGTTTTCCCCTGTCAAGGTTTGTTTCTTGTACTTGTTTAATAAAATGCTCATTGGCCAGTAGCCAGGCAGGAAGTATAGGCAGGGCAACGAGGCAGGAAGTAGAGGTCGGGCAATGAGAATAGGAGAATTCTGGGAAGAGAAAGAGTCAGTCTGTAGTCATCCCCCCGACAGAGAGGAAGCCAGACACAGAGCAAGCAAGATGTTACTGCCTTGCCGAAAAAGGTACCAAGCCATGTGGCTAACACAGACAAGTATTATGAGCTAATATAGGTTATAAGAGTTAATAAGAAGCCTGAGCAACTAGGCCAATCACTCAGTCATTATCATTCGTACCTACTTGGCTACATCTCCAGTCTAGCGTCTTCAGAAATGTGTCCACCTTATCTATTGGCTTCTTTGTTTGTTCAGTCCCCCAAGTAATTTGGAGTCGTTTAGGATCCATAGTCCTTTTCTCTGGCTATCTTCTAGGGCTCTCGTTTGCACTGTGATCCAATTCATGCTGTCTGCTTTGAGGTTTGCCTCTGAACTTTGCCAGGGCACTCCCATTGATACCTTGCTGACTCAAGGGGCTTTTAGTACATTGCTGATTCAAGGGATCCGTACAAAATGCTGCATTTCCGATAGGATTTTTCTTGGGTTGCCAGCCCCCATGCGTTTCTAAACCTCAGAGCTTGTGGGTCTGTGTGCACCCAGAAAGCCGTGTCATCATCTGCCTCTGTCAGTGTTTGTACACTTCTCTCTAAGACAACTGTGGTGCAAGGACCTCTGCTCTTTCCTTTATCCGCTTTCCGAACACGACACATTTTAAAGCTAGTAGCATCTCTATTGTCTGCACAGCATCCACGTTATCTACATTATCCTCATAACAAATCACACTTAGAAAAACACACGAGACTCCTTAAGAGTGCATATTGAAGTGTTTGATGACGTAGTCTACCTAAAAGAGTGTTTTTCATTCACCAGGGGAAAAGGAAACTTGAGTTCTAGAACCTTCAAAACACAGTTACCTTCCCATGGGAAGAATCTTACCACCAAATCCAGAGACCTTTCCCCGAGGCTTCGCTGTTGACGGCCATGCAGATCTCATCATCCCACACAGGTCCTTTGGAGACAGGCATGATTGTGGTTTACGTTTGCAGTCCCTGACCCAAACTTCACTTCTCAGGTATAGTTCCCACAGAAATGTCTTCCTACTAAAAACAAGGGGGAGTCTAGTTAAAGAGAGACAGAAATCAAGTTCAAGGACTTCGTAGTAGGGATTTTTTTGTTTTATTTGTATTTTAATGCAGATATGCTAAAAGAATTTACATATATTCAGGGACTGAAGAGATGGCTTAGTGTTAGAGAACCTCACGTTCCCTGCACCTATGTGTTGGCTCACAACTGTCTCTAGCTCTAGTTCCTGGGGATCTGATGCTTTTCTGGACTCCTCAGGCACCTGCATACATATGCTGCATATAACTCATGCAAGTATACACACATACACACTAAAACCAACAACAACAACAACAAAAAAAAACCCAGTCAAATGTTTAAAACCATTTACATATATTTAGCCTGCTCTTGGGATTCTGAGAAATTTTTGACCATGGTTTGTTTCTTTATTTGAGCTAAGCAACTGGGCCCCCTTTTCTCTTGAGAGTTTAGTTAGAGTTTTGGAGATCTGCACTGGATTTCTTTCTGACCCTTGTCAATATTGGCAGTTGAGGAATGATCTCAACATACTCCATGCTTCCCCACAGGTTATACTGTGCATTTCTGAGGTTCAGGGTCTCGGTCCAGAAATCAAGCTTTTGTGGGATGGAGAGCAAGGACAGCTGTATGCACTAACTTGTTCCTGAATGTGTGAAACCATTTCCTGTGTCACCTGTAAACTGAGCTTTGACCAGGCTGCCAACCATTTTCTTGTGTCTTTTTCAGTCATGTCTTGCTGGTCTCCCTTGGTGTGTCGTAGACGACCTAGGCTGGCTTAATACTTGTGTGGGTGATTTCACACAGCCAAAGTCAGTAACAATTATTAAACAATGAGCTCCAACATTCTAACTTCTTAAAAATATCCCAGAGAACTTTTTGCTAGCTTACAAAGTAACAGGTAATGCTTGCGGCATTTTGAAACTTTGAAACATTCTGTGTTTTCCCCAGAACTTCTGCTCGATCCGTTTCTCCTAACTCTGTTCCCCATCTTTGCTTAAACCCTTCTACTCCCAGTATTTTGCCTTCCATTTTCATAGTATTTGTTTTCTGTTACCCTGGCTACCGCTCTTCCTTAAAGCCTTTTTTTTTCTTGCCCCTCTTGCGCCCATTGCTAGTTTCCTAGCACCTGCACACACCCGCTCCCTCATTCATACACACACAGACAAATGAGCAGCTATGATGCACATACGAGAGAGGTCATGAGGCGTTTGTCTTCCTGTGCCTGTGGACTTTATGGGAGATTCACTTATTTGTAAATATAATTATTTCTTTCCCCGTGTCACACACCAGTTTTACTTGTAAACGGTGTGTATTCTAAAGGAAGCTCTCGGGCCAAAGCAAACAAGGCTTGATGTAAAAACAAAGTTCATATGGATAACCGTTTCTTGGTACCCAAAATATTTTGAAAGGAGACAATAGATGGATGTCCATCCATCCTTCAAAACTCCTTATTCTAGCTCGTATAATTGGAGTGGGGAGAGTTTAGAGTAGAAGGCGGTTGTGGGTCCCCTCTTAGACATCTTCATCCTTGCTGCCGTGTGCACCATGCTGCTGATCATCCTGGGGGTAGAACCATCCCTTTTCTCTGTGGGTTCCAGGGTCTTTTTCTTTATAAACTAGGCAGGCTGAACTGTGGAAGGTAGAATTTATTAAGAGTTTTGTTCAGGAAGGACTACATGGAATGTTTCCTTTGAGGTAAGTGTTAAATCTAAGTTCCAACCCTGTAATCTCACCTACAGAGGTGAAGGACCTGGGGCTATAGACTTCACCTTGAAAACAAGTCAAGCTGATATTTTTCCCAAACCAGAAACATCCCTCATCACTGTATGGTGAAAGGAAAGTTAGGAATATCAAGTGATAATTTCTGTCAAGCTTTGGAGTTGTATTTTGCATTGTCCATCTTGTCCAACAATGCACTATTCTATCCTTGCCTCTTGTCCGAGGCAGCCCAATACATTCTTATGTTAGCTTAGCTTTTTTATCATCCACATTGTATATGGTGGATT
The DNA here is from genome assembly GCF_000317375.1 of Microtus ochrogaster. Taxonomy (NCBI): domain Eukaryota; kingdom Metazoa; phylum Chordata; class Mammalia; order Rodentia; family Cricetidae; genus Microtus; species Microtus ochrogaster. Next base: position 73,480,743 of record NC_022014.1, read on the forward strand.
TTTTTTCTGATTTTAACTTAAAAGCTTGTTATAAGTGGTAATGTTATCTCAGAAATCCTAAAATCAAGGCAATAAATAACTCATGTGCAGGACATGAGGTAGATATAAACATCGCTGCAGATATATAATAGATGTTAATAAAAGTTCCAGGGGTGTACCTAGTTGAAGGATAATGTGGCCTTAACTAAGTCATGTGTGTTTGTAGCATTTGGAATACCCAAATAGCCTGGGTCTCATTCTGGAAAAATCCATCATTATCTGCAAGTACCATTAATGAGGGCTGTATAATAGCCTGGATCACTGACCTCTGTGGTCATAAAGCCAATAATAACAATAATTTGCCAAAGGTGGGGTGGTTTTGTCTTATGCTTATGTATAGGTTATGGTATGATGGGATGTCCATCACCAGATCTTGTGAAGTTTGTAGCATCATCTTCCACTTTATTTCTGATCTAAGAGCATATTAAGAGTGTGTTTTTGGTATGCTATGAAGTATGGTTTTGAATTCATTCTTTTGGCCAAGACAATGGCAGAGATGATAGATAGGTCAGTGGTTGTTATGTGGCTCTCGGCTCCCTTTTTACCACCTCCAAAGGAAAGTGAAACTGCGCAATTAAGTCAAACTCGAACTTCTGTGCTGAGGAGGAGCATCCCCTCTGATTTCCTATCTCAGGATGTTCTTCAGTTCCACACTGGTGCCAAGGGGGAAGTCTTGAGTTGCCAACACTGTAACTTTTTCTGGGTGTGTGCGTGCGTGCATGTGTGTGTGTTCACACTGTGTGTGTGTTGTGTTCAGTGTCTTGTCAATCTGTGAACTGACTCGGACATTGGAGAAGACAGAGATGAAGGCAAAACCACTTCATTCTGTCAAAATGCTAACAATGCTTCCATAGATGGGACATATGATGTCAGCCCTCAGGAGGGATGTTCTTGAATGAAATGGTGTGTTATCTCATAAAAAACTGTACAACCAATAAAAGACATTACAGAATTGCATTGGGTCAGTATCTTCCTTGAACTGCTCATGGTATGTGTTCTAGGAATGCTGTATTTAGGAGAAGACCCTCTAGGTGGACTGCAGATATAGCTCAGGCTTAAGCCCCCTGTCTATCCTGAGCAAGGCTCTGGGTGTGAGCCCCACTCCAGCAAAAACGCAAAACCAAGCAAGACCTTTGAGGTGCAAGTACTGCCTTCATGATTTAGCTCCACCCCCATTTTTCTGTTCTTACCACCGCATTCTCGTTTGGTTTTTGTTTCTCTGATTATCACCATGATCAGAAGCAATGCAGGGAAGGAGAAATTCCATTTGGCTGATACTTTCTGGTCGCAGTTCATCACTGAAGGAAGTCAGGGCCGAGATTGAAGGCAGAAACCATGGAGAAATTCTGCTCACCCGCTTGCTCACTGGCTCAGCTAGATTTCTGATACAGCCTAGGAAATGGCGCCACCCACAGTGATCTGGGCCCTCCTACAGCAATCATAAATCGATGATCTCTCACATTCGTGGCTACAGATCAATCTGATCTGTGAAATTCATCAGCTAGTGTTACCTCCTTCCAGGTAACTCTTGATCATAAAGATTAGCCAGGACACATGCCACTCCACAAGTAGAACAAAACCAAGCACAGCTATACAACAGGACCAAATCTTTACAGCTCAAGAGAAAAAAAGAAAGCATTCCATTCCTAATGTACGTTAGACTCAATATTCTTGTAGCAGCCTTGTTTAGAAGGGAAGGCCAAGGTCTCATGATTAAAATCAGATGGCTTAAATGGAAAGACCAAGACCTTCTTGCTTGGTTGGCTTCATAGTTCAACCAATCATTCAAGTTTTCCTTAATACTTTTCGTGTCATATTAGAATATTTCTGTTGTGAGATATAGCAGTGCCGTGAGTCAGATGGTCAGAGAGACGAAGGAGAAAATGGTACTGTAACTAAATATGATTGAATCTACAAAGTGTTCTGATTTGCCTTATAATCTCAGCCCTATTTCCTTTATATGCACCTGTACTTTGGAGAATTGCTAGACCCTGGTGTGAACAGTTGCAATGAATCAGCCATTGTATTGGGAAGTACGCATCCCAATTCTATCTTGCCTCTTGGTTAAACATGTCACTGTTGAACTAGGAATAGACAAACTTAAATGTTCCTCAAATTGAACCTTAGATTTACATCGTTTTAGAAATCAGATTCCAAAGTGGAGGGCTCACAGTACGTACACACATCACCCAAATGACTTCCTGATGCTAGATGACAACGGGGCCACCTAGACTGTACACTCTTCTTCCCACCAGGCTGCATTAAGATAATTCAAATCATTCATTCATCCTTACCTGAGAGGCCCTCCTTGTGGCAAGAAGCAGAGGGAGGGTTGTGGACAAGGAGGAAGTGTTGGTTTCTTTTCTCATAGTGTTGATGAAATACCTGTCAAGGGACAGTCTAATGGTGGAAGGATTTATTTGGTGTCGCCATCCCATGGCACAGTCCATCATGTGGGCGAAACATAGTGGAAAGAGCCTGAGGCACCTGATCACACTGATCTGCCTGGAGTGACCTTTAGACGCTTCCTGGCTCCACCGAGCTCCACCGAGCAGCCTTCGGCAGGCAGGAAGCAGAATGAGGCAGGTGAATGCTTGTGCCCAGCTGTCTCCTTTTTCCTCACTCTGACCCAGTCCAGTGAAGAGTCCTAGCCACATCAAAGGTGGGCTTTCCCATCCCTCACAGCCATGCCCCAAGACTTTTTTCCTTGGGGTGATTTTTAGATCTAGCCAAACTGACAATCATTGAGCATCACTGAGGGCATCATATTCAGAGGCTCTTAGTTTCTCCCATTCTTTACAGCCATTATCATCTTCATCTTCACAGTAACACACCATCAGACCTAAAATGACTTACCTTCTGAAGAATGTACACCTTTGCACACCTCTCATATTGATGGCTGTTAGTTCGCCCCGTCAGAATCATTTTCTCAAATCAGAATCTGGATGGAGGAAGGAAGTACTTATTTTTTTTTTTTTAAATTTGGTATTCTTTATCTACAGGCAAATTGAAAATCCCACAGAAGTTTATCACCATGTCTAGCATTCCTGTGGATCTCCTGGGGACAGCTGCATGATCTGGCTGGGAGTTCCCATGTAATTGCCAACTGATGGCTGGAGTATGTCCTTGCTGAATGTCTAGACTTGGTTGGCTGGGGTTCCTGGGAGTTGATTTAGCACTTCTCTGGGGATCTCCACATGGTAGCCAGCTCGGAATCTTCACCATCCCTCTATCTCAGGTTAGTCAGAAGTCTTCCATCGCCTCCCAAATTAGTGATCTACATGGTCCAGGGAGAAGCATCAAACAAGTTAGAAAGCATGATCTCCAGTCAGAATATTAGAAGTGTATTTTGGGAGAGTGGATCTTTGAGAACTAACTACAGTGTTTGGTCATACAACATGGTGAAAATAAACCAATAGGGCCGGGCGATGGTGGCGCACGCCTTTAATCCCAACACTCGGGAGGCAGAGGCAGGCGGATCTCTGTGAGTTCGAGACCAGCCTGGTCTACAGAGCGAGTTCCAGGACAGGCTCAAAAAAAGCCACAGAGAAACCCTGTCTCGAAAAAAAAAAAATAAATAAATAAACCAATAAACTTACAAACCAACCAACCATCCTATTCTTGTGTGTGTGTGTGTGTGTGTGTGTGTGCACGCACACATGTGGGTGAGGGTTCACACACATATGTGAAGGATACATGACAACCATGAGTGTCATTCTTCAGGGTCTTTTATTGACCTGGAACTTACTAGCAGCTAGGCTGACAGGTCCCCGAGCCCCAGGAATTGACCGATGTTTTGTCTCTGGAGAACATGCGCTACTTCCTGGCTTAAAAACATTTTTATTGCATTTTATTTCTTTATTTTGTGTGCAATAGGAAGTTGTGCCATGTCATGCATATGGACAGAAAACAGCTGGCATGAATCAGTTCTCTCCAGCCACCAGGTGTGGCCTGGGGATTGAGCTGTTCTCAGAGGTGGTGGAGGTACTTGTACCTGCAGAACCATCTTTGTACTGAGCCATCTTAGGGCTCATGCCTGCCCTTTTTTTTCATGAGTTCTGGGGGTATGGATCTCAGGGCCTTCTGCTTCCAAGGCAAACATTTCTCCGACTGAGGGCTCTCTGTAGTCCTTACTCCCCCTACCCCCAATTCAGCAGACAAAAGGCACTGAGAAACGTTTATTAAAATTCGCGATGAAATTAGTTTCTATTTAATTATAATCCATAATTCCATCAAGGGAAGTTATTTGATCAAAACAAGGCTATCTGATCGAGGGTGAGTAAGCCACCTCTGTGTGAAGTCAAGCCACAGCTGAAGTTAAAATGACACGAGAAAGAACAAACCTTTGACAGAAGTGACTCACAGAACAGTCTGCGTTTCCCCACCACCCCAGATGGCCAGGGCTCAGGAATACTTGTTGAGTAGGTGGTTTCTCCTCAAATGGAATTAGCTTTATTTATTTTTTTTTTGTATTTTAAAAATAATATACTTTGAGAACACAGGCAGGAAAATAAATACCACCTCCTAATCTAAGTTAATTGTTCATGAATTTAAAAATTATATTGTTTAATTTCCACCCACACTTGGAAACTCAGAACACACACACACACACACACACACACACACACACACACACACACACTACAGAGCTTTAGAGGTGCTGCTGCCTGCCATGTTAGCTGCATCCGTCCACTGTTGTAACAAGATGACTGTCAGAAGCAGCTTAAGGGGGGAAGGGTTTATCTGGCTCCCAGTCTGAGGGTTCATGGCAGGGAATGCACACATGGGCATGGCTGCAGGGACATCAGGCAACTGGTCACCCGGTATCCTCAGTTAGAAAGTGGAGGGTGGGTACTGGTACTCATTTTGATTTCTGATTTTCAGTCTAGGACTCCACCCTGAACGTGGTGGCTCTTTCCTCCTGTGCTAGATATTTTGGAACCCACCCTCATAGGCACACCCAGAGGTTTGCTTCCATAGTGATTTTAAATCCTATCAAGTTGACAGTAGAGATAACTACAAACCACACTTAACCTTGATTTCCAAATTGCATTATGGGCATCTTGTTAGTCTATCTATCTATCTATCTATCTATCTATCATCTATCTATCTATCTATCTATCTATCTATCTATCTATCTATCTATCATCTATCTATCTATCTATCTACCTACCTACCTATCTATCTACCTATCTATAATAATCATCCTCATTTTTAGTGGTTGAATAATACTCTAATATATACATATATACATACATGTATACTTAGTTGTTCCTGTACTGTCAAGAGTTTTGATTATTCCATTTTGATAACTGTTCATCCTGTATTCTTTTTGGGCCACACTGCTTTAGGGATTCTTGAAAGAACCACGGGATCTTCTGAGTTTTCCTCAGGGCTGACCATCGGCATGGTTTTATTTATTTATGTCATCATAGCTCTCTCCTTCCATTCTTGTCTTACTTCCCCCAAACCTTCTCCATCCTAGGTCCAGCTTCAGGCTAGGAGATCAGACTTGCAAAAAGTAGGGATTTGCACCACTGGAATCCACTCACCTGATGATATCTTGTTGGTCCTGTAGGTATATCCCTAGAGCAAAATGGAGTAAGTGGATGCTTTTCAGGAAGACCTCCTCAGAGGTCAAAATGATTAAGAAAAAGTCTTTAGAAAAAGCATAAAGCATAGAGATAGGAAAGTGGAGTCTGCTTCTAGGAAACAAAAGATTTATAATTAATGTCACTTGAATACTGTTAAATTCAAGAAGTATAAATCTGTATTAGTCAGGGTTCTCTAGAGTAGTAGAACATATAGAATGAGTCTCTCTATATGTGCACATACATATATATGAAATTTATTAGAATGACTTCTAGGCTGTGGTCTAGATAACCAAACAATGACTGCCTATGAATGGAAGACCCAGGAATCCAGTGGTTGCTCTGATCTGCACGAGACCAGATGTCTCAGCTGGTCTTCAGTGTATGCCACAATTCTGAAGAAGTCTGTTTTAATGTTTCTGAAGAAATGGAGTTGCTACAGAGACGAGAGCAAGCAGGAAAAGAGCAAACACTTCCTTCTGATCCATGATATAGGCTTCCAGCAGAAGGTGTGTCCCAAGTTAGAGGTGGATCTTCCTGCCTCAAGATCTGCATTAAAGATATGTCTAGCTCACCTCAAATTAGCCAAAAACCCCTCACAGGTATGTCCCTCCATGTTTGGGTTTTAGTTAATTTCAGATGTAGTCAAGCTGACAACCAAGAATAGCCATCACAGCATCTATCACAATTTGTCAACAAACAAACAAACAAACACACAAACAAAAATGTGTACCAAAGATGTTGTAATAGACAATTATGAAATTTCCACCTGGTCTTGTGTACATGTGAGATCACACAAGTCTTTCTGCACATTCTCCCCCCCCCGTGTGTGCTCATGCTCCTGTGTGTGAGCACAGGTGTGTGTGAGCCATGGAGTAAGTGTGGAGGTCAGAGGTCAACACTGGTTGGGCGTCATTCCTCACTTTCCACCTTGTTTGAGACAGGGTGTATTTATCTGTTAGAAGCTGCAGATGCCACACTATCCATTCCCATGAGCTTCTGGGGATTCTCCCATCTCTACCTCCCTTGAGAACAAGACTGCAAATGTGTGCCATTGCTCTGGTTTATTATTATTATTATTTATTATTATTATTATTATTATTATTATTATTATTATTTGGTGAGCCCTGGGGATCTGAACTCAGATCTTCACGTCTTCATGTTTGTCCGGCATTGTTTTATCCACTGAACTAGCCACACAACCCCAAGTACACAAAGGTCTTTATGAGGCTACGGGTCAAACTTTGCAATTACAACAACACAAACAAACAGAATGAACAAATGGTCAGTGGTCAACGACAGTGCCCGCCTTGGCGGTGTCAGTGGAAACTGTCTCCAGGTGCAGCACAGCTGTGCTCTTGTGTGAAGTTTGGCACTGTCCGTGAGTTTGTCCTCTGTGCCCCTGATCACCAATGAATTCCCACTACCACCACCCCATCACCTGGGAGCCTGTTCGCAATGCACAGAAGAACATGGTGTTCAAACCATCCTCCAGGGATTCCTATCCAAGTGGTTCTTTAAGAAGCACCGATCCGTTTATCATACCTGATCTCAAATGTGCAATGGGTCAATAGTAAATATTGCTGTAATGTTTTTGATATCCATAAAGAGAAGGTGCCTCTAGAATAATCATGAGATTTATAAAGTATAGTAACTATATTATGCAGGTGGATCGAACTATATTGAACAGCGAGATGTGTGTGTTTAATCATATTAAAGTTTATTGGCACTCTGAGATCTGGTTATATACAGTTTCTTCCTTTCTCACTTTCCTTTGGATTTTTGTTGTAGGTGTGTGTGTGTGTGAGAGAGAGAGAGAGACAGAGACAGAGAGACAGAGAGAGACAGAGAGAGAGAAATACAGAGAGAGAGAGAGAAATAGAGAGAGAGCAAGAGAGAAAGAGAGAGGGAGAGAGAGAGCGCGTGAGAGAGAGAGAGAGAGATGATAATTAAAGAAGATCTGTCATGCCTCAGGAACCTTTCACACTGTGTTCCGAGTCTTTTACCGGGACCAAGGATTTCCGGCTTAGCTGGGCTGACTGTACTTATGAATCCCACCTCTGGGCATCAAACATATGGGCTCATATTTGCAGGGCAAGCATTTTTCCAACTGAGGTGTTTCTCCAGCCCATAGTGTATAAACTTTGAAATATTGAGAAGCAAGGGAGTCAAAGAACCCTTTAAAAAACACATTTATACCAACTGTAGAGAAAGTTATTGCGTAGATTGCTGATGGAAAGCTACTTAAGAATCCAGAGCATGGTGCTGGCTTCACAGGGAAGGAGGTCTGGGACAGGCTGACTCTGTGGCTCCAAGTGAGACCTCAAAGGATGCTGCCTTGGCCAGAACCCTTGGCAAGTGCTATTCCCCTGTCATCCGAGAAAGGACAGAGGTTGACTCACAGACTAGCACTATCTGCCTGAGAGGAGTCAGGTCATCTCAAAGCGCTCAGTTTTCCTATGATCGGGAACACTGCAGCCAAGTGGTAGGCATAGACTTTCTATTAGACAAGAACTTGCTAAACCACTCGACCTTTCCAACAGTCTGCAGAGCTGTTTATCGGGAGTGTGCCATCATTTTGGCCCCTCCAGTTGGCAGCCAGGGATGTCAAGCTGGTGACATTGTGTGCTTCTCGCCAGTTCATAGCTCCCACCATAAAGTGACTAAGTCAGATTCACTGGGCAGAGTGGCCTTTGGATATTCATCCTCTCCTTGAGCTGACTGGATTTTAGGACTCCTTTACCAGAATCCGGTGAGTTACCCCCCCCCCCCCAGAGATGAACTTAAATAGTGACTTGCCAGAGCCCAGAGCTCCCTAAACCATGTTAGAAAGTAGCATAGATTAAGTCTGTTTCCAGGGAAATCCTAGGGCAAATGGCGAGATCAGTTTGCTAATGAGAAAGAACACAGATCCTCTTCATTTTGGTAAGTCACTTTTTGAGATGTAAAGGAGGTAGTTGATAGTATTAAGGAGACAGTATTTTCTGGGCACAATGAACTCACAACGATCGTGACAGCATACACTAGAACTTTTCAGTCTCCAGTCAACATTCTAACATAGAATGGATACAGTGGACAGCCATGCCACCACGACAGAAGAGCTATTGGCATTTGATAGCTATTGGGAGAAGCTTTCTTCAATGATGTGACCCTGGTCAGCTGACCACAGACTGGGGAAAACCCCAGTCCCCAAACTAGCCAGACAACAAAACCTGTACTTGGAGGAGACAAAAGGAAAAAAAAATAGTAATCAAAAGTTGGGATGGGAAGATCTAGAGGAAATGAGATGGGTGTGGGTATTTATTTTTTTTATAAAATAAATTGTATGAAATTCTCAAAGAATTAATACAAAATTTCCAAAAAGAAAGAAAGAAGTAAGGGAATGAAAGAAATAAAAGAGCCAGGGAGCTTTATTTTTAACTTATCTGTATTTGCACACAAAATATTCATGATTCTTTGCATACCATGGTAGGGTAATATCAGCTGAAATATGCCTTGGTAATGCCAACAAAATGGGTGAGTAATTATTTCAAAACAGCGAAAGCAGGCGAAATAAACTGAGCAGCACTGACACCAGAGAGAGAATTCTACTTTGGAACCATGGAGCCTCGGCAAAACTCTGTCTCCAGGTAGCTACTAGCAGTGTGCTCTTGAGGAGCAGAACCCACAGCAAGAGTGTGTACCCAAAGGAGATGTGTTATATTGTGTTAGATTGGCTTCGTGGCTTTGTTGGGTAATTCTACACTGACTATCCTCTTCATGTAAATCCCCAAGACCGGATGTTGCAACAGTCCCAACATGGCACACTGAGTGCTTGTAGGACTCCCAGATCCCCACTTGTCTTCAGTACAGGTTGGAAGGCTGGTTCCAGTGTCAGTGGAGGGTGGCAGCAACCACTGCTCTAAGGGGGTAGATGGCCAAGTCAACTAGACACAAAGACAAGCAGGCAGAAAGCAAAAGCCTTTCCCACCCATGACTTAATTTTTCCCTCGGCTGCCTGGAAGGTGCCATCCACATTTAAGGTGGGTCTTCTCACTTCAAATAACCAGATCAAGAAAATGTCTCCCAGGTATGCCCATCATCTGATTAGTTAATTTTAGATCCGGTTAAGTTGACATCTGAGATTAACCATCACAAAGACAGACCTAACTTCTACCTCAATTTACTCCTCTTAAGTGTCAGGAGAACGATACTAGCTATTTAGAGGGCATGTTGTCTGTAAGTCTAAATAGCCTATATCGTAACACAATGTATTTTTCTCAGTTTTGTCTTTTGATCGCTTGAATGCTTTTCCCAGTCAATATGATTAGATAAAAACGCACATAGAGGAAATACACTTAACAACTTCAAATCTGAAGGTATTTCAGCTTCAGCCCATCCAGCCCACCGTATCACAGCAACACTTGGCTTTTGTTGGCTGAATGTGTGGGAGTGTACAATTGAGCCGAACCTTGATGCCACAAGCAAATGTTCCTGTTTTTCAATTGGATATTAGAGCCCCAATGTTCTTCACTTATTCACGCGAAGGGTAAAACCACCCTTTCACTTCTGAGCACCCTGTTTTGCGAGATGAAGGCACGGCCGACAGGAACCAGGAAACCCACAGCACGCATGCCAACATTCTCAACCCGTGCGTTAAGACGGAAGTATGTTACATCAGGAGAATAAAGGGCAAGAGACACAGCTTTTAATGCGGCTGGGCTGCAGAAACCAAGATGTTCTTGGAGCCAGCTTTAAGTGCGTACAAGCTCCTGAGAAAGCCAGCAGGAGGCAAAGATTCCCAGAAACTGGAGGTAGAGGTGCTTGCGAGCCACTCCATGTTGGTGCTCGGAACCAGACTTGGGTCACCTGCAAGGAGAATAGCCCTCTTAACGGCTGAGCCAATTCTCCAGCCCCCATAAGGTATTTTAAAATGAAAAATCCTTCTAATTTATCAAATATTAGAGGAGGTAAGCCATATGGATTGGAGGTTTCAAAGGCCATAATCACACTGTGTTTTCAGAGAAGGCTCCGAGTACATGCCCAAGTAAAGCTGAGGCTGTTAGTGCCACCAGCCCCAGGTTAGACCTTAGCTTTCCTCCCTATTTGTCTGGGGTCATGGATCGATTTCTTACACCTTCTGAGTCTCAGCTTATTTTCGTCCGAATAAGTAGAACATAGCACTGTGCTGGGGAGGGGGAAATGGTAACTGTAAAGATAAGTAAGAATCTAGAACCCAAGACAGCAGCTCAGTGTGTAAGACGCTTATGCTACAAGCATGTTGGCCTGAGTGTGAGCTCTAGAACCCATGTTAAAGACTTGGATGTGATGGGAAGTGCTTGTAAACCCAGCAGGGAAGGCGGCAGGAGTGGGGTGGGGTGGGGTAAGGTGGGGTGGAGTAGGGAGTGGGGGGCAGTCCTGGAGGCTGTAGGCCAGATAGTCTAACCTACTGGATGAGCCTTGGTCAAATGGGAGGTCCCATCTCAAAAACAGTGACCCTGAGATGACTTCTGACACTTGCACCTGCTCACACATGTAAGTGAACCTTTACACACACACATACACACACACACACACACACACACACACAGAACACACACACACGAGGAATCTTATACTGTCTGGTGTACATGGGTAGCCCTCATGTCACTTACATGTTGCTGTTATAAAGCCATGCACACACTTCCCATATGTCATCTTTGCTCCATAGAATTTTGATGTAATAAGAACACTACTAGGAAGGTAACATTTGCTTTTAGAAGCAAATGCCAGAAAGGACATTATTATCAATGACTTAAGAATGACTCACGCAATCCTCTGTCACAGAGGTGTATACCATTGCTCACACTCTTAAGGATGGGCAGGATCTCACAGTTCCATGACTCAGGTTTGCACAGCTAACAAAATGGAGGAGTCAGAGCGAAGGGGCTGGCCTCCCTTTGGTATTTACATGACATCCCTCTCTGTAATGTTCTCTAACTTGTTGAGCTTGAGAATAGTTTTTTTTAGCTTTTTTTCAGGAAAACCAATGTTTCAAATGGATTAGCTAATGGGCCTAAGCCATCAGTACTTTGAGTGATCTGGTGGTGCACAGCAAATCATTGAGCAGCCAGTTGCAGGATGGTCTGGCCTGTGCTCAGGAGACAAACTGTGTAGGTGTGGGGTCACACCTCTTGGGTGATGAGCAGGTGACATTCCAGGACGTGGGGCAGATCACTAGGACTTCAGCAGCTGGGCAGGCTTTAGAGTGGAGCCTCGTTTTGTTCAGTTGGGATCAGAATAGAGGCTTGGTCTTAATCAGAGAGGAGCAAAGAGAATATAAATAGAAGCCTGGACAGTGGACCAACCTAAGGAGCAGGGGGCGGAGCAGGGGCAGAG
>NC_022014.1:73492829-73497369 GCF_000317375.1 Microtus ochrogaster
GGAGCAGAGAGAGGAGCAGGAAGTTCCGGTGCCCTGTAAATCTACAGTAGGTATGTGTACATGCATACTTGATACTATGTGAGGACTGTGGTAAAGGAGAGTGTGGGTGTGTTAGTTACCGTCCTATTGCTGTGAAGAGACACCATGACTGTGGCAATTTATAAAAGAAAACATTTAACTGGGGGCTTGCTTACGGCTTCGGAGGGTGAGTCCATGACCATCACGGCAGGAAGTATGGCAGCAGGCATGCAGGCATGGCACTGATCCACAAGCAGGAGGCAGAAAAAGACGAAGTCAATACCGGGCCTGGCTAAAGCTTTTGCAACATCAAAGCCCACCCCCCCCCCCCATGACATACCTCCTCCAACAAGGCTACACCCAATTCTCCTTAAACAGTTCTACCAAGTGTGGACCAAGCATTCCAGTATATGAATCGATTTGAATATATGCATCCATACAAGGCACCACAAAGGAGACTATGACCACAGAGAGGCATTCCAGACATCCAGTCATCACCACGACAGGACCACGAGGTTCGAAAAGAGAGGCACAAAGTAACTCACCAGCATGAATGGGTGGAGAGGGAACAGTTCCAGCGGTGGAGATGATCAAGTTGTTACTAGTCTGTAGACTCTGCTTGAGGCCAAAGGTGGAGGGGACTGGTTGGCTACTTGACTAAGAAAACTCTCCTCCAGCCCATTCCACAAGCTCATGAGAGAGAGAGACAGAGAGAGAGAGAGAGAGAGAGAGAGAGAGAGAGAGAGAGAGAGAGAGAAACACAGAGACAGAGACACATACAGAGACAGAGACAGAAATTGGTTTTATCGCTCAACCGCGGAGATGGAATCACACCATGATCACGTATGAAGACTGAGAAGCTTGGGAAGAGAAGATCGCTGGTCATGCTTTGTCACCTTCATGAGCCTCTTAAGCAATGCAATGGGGCAATGGTGGCTTTGTCCTTTGGAACCTAAGATTGGTAGGAGGGAACTCCATGCCGTTCTGGCGGTCTGTGAAAGAGTCAGGTCCAGTGGCTGCAGAGCCTATGGACACGTATACTTTCTATTTCAAAAGGAGAGGGGTTCATTCTTTAAGAACCATGTCAAATCCGAGCTCACCATCATTCAGAAATGCAAGCCAGTTTTATAACAGAATAAAACAGACTAATCCCCCTTATCTGTGGTCTCTCTTGGGCAGTTCCAGTTACTCACCGCCAAGGAACGGTACTCTAAAATCCTTACACAGAAGCCTGCAGAACTTAAAACCCAAACAAAACCCAGGACTTAACCTGTAAATCATTCTTCTAAGTTGCATTACAAAACTCGGCAGTTTCCCATCCCAGTGCATATGTCAGTTCATCCAGTGCGTCCTGTGTCACTCTGGGACATGTAGTAGTCACCTGGTTTATCAGATCCGCTCAGTGCCTGCACCTTTAGAAATAGCCTAGTGCCTCATAGGCATTGTAAGTTAACCCCCTGACTCCACCTCCTCACACAGGCTCTCATCACAAGAAAAGAGTTAGCGTAGACATAGGATATTTTGAGAGAATGTGACTATAGTCACATAATTTTTATTATAGTGTGCTATTGCCCACGTTATATTTTAATTTTAGTTAATAAACTTGTTCATTTGTTTAGTGAACTTAATTTATAATTTAAGTCTACCATCGGTATACGATTATAGGAAGAAACATTATGTATAGGGTTTGATCCATATTTCCACAGTAATAGGCATTCACTGGGGGCTCCCCTACACATAACTGTGGGGGACTGTGGCACCCTTTCAGTTCCTTGAACATGTTTCAGTGATCTCCCTGAGATAAAAAACTACATTGTCTAACATCAGAGTGGAAAAATCTGGGGCCTGAGGGGGCGGCAGCGGTAGGTGGGCTCAGTCTGCTAAGGACACAGTCTTGTACTGGGGAACAAGGGGAAACAGCTTCGAAGTTCTAGATAGTCTGGCATTTGGTTAACAAATGTCTCTCGTGGTCAGAGGACATATAGGAAATGTAAAGTTAATATCTTTTGCATGTGTGTAGCAAGCTCATTGAGAGCTAATCGATGCCAAATGTTCATAGGTGTGTGTGTGTGGGGGGGGAGGTGGGAGACAGGGAGGGGTGGGAAGCTGTGGATGGGCAAAGCTCCATCCACACTCTCCATTTACTCCATAGTAATCCATAAAAGACATTTGGGCATTCTCCTATGGAAAGTTCGGGAGCAGATGGAAATATTTTTATGATGTATAATACGTGGGCCTGTTACATGAATTTCCACTTTCCTCACAGGGGCAAACATGCAGGGTTCTGCATTAACTTTCAGATGTCAGCAAAAATTCCAAGGTGAAACGGCATTTGATGTGACATTCTCTACAAACAACAGAAACGGCCGCCTGGTTTACTGTGCTTCAGCTGTTCCCATTGTATTTTCAGGGATCTGATCTGCTGCACTTCAGATGGTTGATAATTTCACCCTTTGAAGGCGATTCAGTCCCTTTGGCAAAGTCCCCCACCCCCGCCACTCAGAGAATTATATGTCTTGGAGAAAGGAATGACTGAATTCATAGGAGATGGATAACCACCTCTATTTATTTATCAGACAGTTGCTTCCATGTCAGATTGTAAAATTATCATTGGTAAAGCATCCTTTTAATCAAATCACTTGCTGAGAGTGTAGCATACCTTGAGGAAATAGACGGCTTCGCCCGCAATCACAAATACACCAAAACAGTTGTATACAACATTTTCCCGGACCTATGAATGAGAAGCAAAAACAGAATTTGCTGAATATACAAATTCATCCTCCAAAGAATCAACCTGCGGGTCCCCAACTTTGTGCATGCCCCGTCGTGTGGCAGTCACTGAGATCTACACTGTCCTCCATGCTGGTATCCCTGTGCTTGCCCCTTCAGGGGTCTTTCTTGTGCTGAGTACACAGCTCTGGGGATCACACAGGTCAGGGGACTACTGCTGTCTTGTGACCCATCCCTGGCTCAGAGGGCCTATGGCCTCACAATGTCAAGGGAAAATTGTCTAGTCTGATGCACTACTGTTTTCTTAGAGAACCTATAGGGGTAAGATCTTGCAATTCATTTAAAATGTTCAAATCTGTGACATTTATGAAATGTTATTTTCATAGATTCTACTCCCTAGGCATTTTATTAATCTGCTCTGTCGTGTATATACCTCACATAGCTGAATATTTACGGCTTATTGGCATGCAAACATCCACACCAACTTTTCCACAACGTGAAAAATTTCTACTCACTGTCTAAATAATCACAATAATTATGTCCTGCACTATTTTGTATTGTACTTTCATGTAGCATATGAATGCATAATACATTTAATGTTACATACACACTTTTATGTTTAATATACAATTCATATTATATACCATGAACTGTTTTATAAAACAATTGCACTATGTGATACAATAAATGATCATATACTATGACTATTTATGCTGTATAATTCATATTATATAAGACTATATCTTATGATAAATATAGTAATATGGTTCACATAGGTTTCGTATTGTATATAATGATTTATCACTATTTGCTTAATATATAATAATATGTAATTTGTTATAAATAATATATATGTACTTTATAATGGTTCTGCCAGACCAAAGGCAATTTAACGCTGATCTATGTGTGGGTATGATGTGGGATTCCCCTCTGTATGCTGTGAATACCGTTGATTAATAAACTATCTTAGGCCTGCACAGGGCAGAACAGAGGTAGGCAGGAAAAACTAAACTGAATGCTAGGAGAAAAAAAATGGAGTCAAGGAGAAACCATGTTGCCCCAATGGAAACAGATGCTGGAACTTTACTCGTTAAGCCACAGACTTGTGGTGATACACAGATTAATGGAGACGGGTTAGTTTAGGATATGAGTTAGCTAGAAATATGCTTAACCTATTAGCCTGTTGAAGGAGCTGCGGGCTGTGTTCCTGCCGCCCCAGCTCCTGGTTGCCTGGCTAGCTTATGCCCCGAAATAACAACACACAAACTGTATTCTTTTAAACACTGCTTGGCCCGTTAGTTTCAACATCTTAACCCATTTCTAATAATCTATGTAGCACCACGAGGTGCGCTTACCAGGAAAGATTCAGCATGTCTGACCTGGTGGCTGGCTGCATTGCGTCTGCTCTGGAGAGAGCTGCATGGCATCTGAGTTCACTTCCTCTTCCTCCCAGCATTCTGTTCTGTTTACTCCACCTATCTAAATTTTAACCTATTAGGGCCAAGGCAGTTTCTTTATTTAACCAATGACCTTCCTCCATCATTAGCCAAACAGTATTGCAAATAATATGGTTTCTGTGTGATTATTTTGGGGGGAACAAATAAGCAGCCTCCTTCTACAAGGGTAGGGGAGAGAAAGAATTTTTTTTTTTTTTTTTTTTTTTTTTTTTTTTAGTTAACTCAATCAAGTTTTTATTTCCCTGTATCCAGTCCCGATGGTTTCCCGCATTCCTTGGGCTTGTTATCCAGGGAGCTTTATACTTCAACAATCATAGCCAACGCTTCGGCTTTTT
>NC_022014.1:73497736-73500236 GCF_000317375.1 Microtus ochrogaster
AAAAAAAAGAACTTTTTTTTTAAAATAATAAAATAAGATAAAATAAAACCCCAACACATCGGAATGGACAAAACAAAGAGAAGGAAAAGAGCCCAAGAGAAGGGACAAAAATCAGAGACCCACTCAATTGCACACTCAGAAATCCCATAAAAACACTAAAACAGAAGCTATTATATATACACAGAAGACCTTGTGTGTGTGAGTGTGTGCGCCTGTGCCCATGCACAAAATCCAGAAAAAGACACGGGACTGATCTCTATAATTCACCTAGTCCTTTGTAGAAGAGTCTACCAGAACCTCGGGCTCATACTGTCTAGGCAGGCTGTCTCCGTGGTCTTCCGATTTCCATCCTGCTAAGAGCAGGTGTGTATGGGATGTTTGGTGTGAAGAGTAAGATCTTTCAAAAGATTTGTTTATTTTAATTTGTGCATCTGGGTGGGTGTATCGTTTGCACATCAAGTTGCACACTATGTGCATGCAGCTCCCAAAGGGACCAGAAGAGGGCTCCAGATCCCCAGAACTTGAGATACAGTTGTGAGCCACCGTTCGATACTGGGAATCAAACCCCTGTCCTGTGGAAGGGCAGCCACAGTAAGCTTTGTATATATATTATGCTTTCTATACTTAATATTATGTTAATATTTAACAATAAATGTATATAAAATATAATTTTATTTTATAATTTTAAAGAATAAATTTTGACAAAAAAAGAGACAAACCAAAGAGCATGACATAGTTTTCAAATGTTTGTTATTATTTCATATTATGCACTCGTGGGATATTTGTACACTGGGTGAAGATGTATTTGTGATTGGTGTAAGAAAAAGATGAACGGCCAATAGTTAGGCAGGAAGTATGGGCAGGACTTCCGGGCAGAGAGAGAAAGAAGATAATAATCAAGGCCCTCAGGAGATGCCAACAAGCCACAGAGGGAGTCAGACATACAGAATGAACGAAAGGTAAAAAGTCACATGGTAAAATGCAGATTAGTAAAAGCAGATTCATTTTTAGAAATTTATTATTATTATTTTTTATATTTTTACATACATACCAAACAGTTCCCCTCCTCTTCCTCTCCCCTACTCCCCATCCACTCCTTAGAGAGGGTAAGGCCTCCCATGGGGAGCCAGCAAAGCCTGGCATAACAAGTAGAGGCAGGACCAAGTCCCTACCCCTGCATCAAGGCTGAGCATCCCAGCCTTGATATCCCACCATAGGGAATGGGCTTCAAAAAGCCAGTTCAGGTACCAGGAATAAATCCTGGTCCCACTGCCAGCGGGACCACAGACAGACAAAGCCACACAACTGTCACCCACATTCAGAGGGTGTAGTTTGGTCTCAAGCAGCCTCCTCAGCTGGAGATCCAGAGTCCATGAGCTCCCCTACCTAGCTCTGGTTACCTCTCTCTGTGGGTTTCCCTGCCATGCTCTTGATGCTCTGCTTACTCATATAATCCTTGCTCTCTTTCTTCGACTGGACTCCAGGAGCTCAGCCCAGGAAAAACAGGTTAATTTAAGTTAGATTTAATTAGGTAAGAGCTAGTCAAAAACCAGCCTAAGCTAAAGGGTAAGCTTTCATAATTAATAAGTCTCTGTGTCATTATTTATGAGCTACCTGGTGGGACAGAGAAAGATTCACCACATATATCTTAAAATGTTTGTTTATAATGCCTTTCATATTTCTAGAAAAAAAAATCTGAGTTAACACTGAGCATGGTCTCGGAACAGTTGGAATGTGAGTGACTAAGCCCCAAATGGTTGTAGAGGAAAGGCCAAGGAAACACTTAAACTCAAGAACTTTATTTTAAACTCCCGTTTAAAAAAAGTCTCTTGGAAATTTCCAGGTGTATTTTGACCAGCTCACATGATTAGTGGTGGTTTTATTACTTTTTGGTTTTGTTTTTCTTTTTCCGATCAATCTCTCAGCTACATTTGCAAACTCTAGCTTTTCTCTGGTGCTGATGAACTATTTCAGAATGTCTCCTGGATTCTCACTAGGAAGGGTCTCCTTTTTAAAAATAAAATATCCAAATTGTTTATTTAAAATAGACAATAAAACGCTATCGGAACCCTTTTCAAGAGCAGGTAACATAATGAGACATTTACAACTCCCTATTATCCAAATAAGACTATATTTATGTTGACAACATAATCATCTCATTTTAAGAGAATACTGGGACATTTGATGCTAGACTTCGGAGAAACAGAGGATCCTTTTTTTCCCGGAAGTTTCCATCAGAAGGCCCCTTCCAAAGGCCATTGGGGATTAGTCTCACAAAGTCACTTGAGCACAACAGTTAGTACGATAGCGTACACACACGGTTTCCACTGATGGTAAAGATGAACAAAATGCAAACAGCTCCCGAAAGTGAATTGGAGGAGATTCAAGTGGAAAATTTTAGTCCATGGTATGGATTGCTAGGGGAACAATTTAAAGAGACCACAAGGGGGCAGCAAAACACCCCGCATTCCCTTCATGCTTGCAGCAAGTTCTTGGGTAA
>NC_022014.1:73505236-73567533 GCF_000317375.1 Microtus ochrogaster
AGATAGGAGAGAAGAGAACAGATCCAATGGAACGTCACGGTGAATCTGGATTCACGGTGAATCTGGATCAACCTGTCTGTGGGTGGAACTGCTTTTATTGCAAAGCACACGCCTCTTTAGGATACACTTGCTGGGCTTCTATAAAGATGCTTAAAAACATTTTGAAATCTCTTGTTTTTAAATACATCCAGATACCAAAAGATCTTCCTCCCACATTTTTTTCCTAATCAGCAGTGTTTGAACTGCCCAGGGTGTGACTCTTCATGAATGTCATCATTAGTGTTCAAGGAAACTTCTAAACATGGGTTTTAAAAGCTAACATGATGAAGCAGTGTGATCCAGTCTGAATTTCCAGGTTTCTCCTAGTTCCAGATGCTAACTTGAAACAATAACCTGGGGTCACTTGGGAAGGGGAGCCCCAGCTGAAGAACTGACTGCATCACATTATCCTGTGTGCTTGCCTATGAGGAATTCTCTTGATTTATTGGTGTAGGAGAGTCCAGCCCACTGTGGGTAGCACCACCCCTAGGCAGGTGGGACTGGGTTGTTTAAGAAAGCTATCTGAGCCAGCCAGGAAGCGATGTCCCCTCTTTATCCTTGCTCGAATGTGTCCAACTGAAAGAAAAGGAGAATAAGGCTTTATTGCTGAATTCACTCATTACCAACTGACTTAAAAAAAAAAAACCCATACGCAAGGCTGAAGCTCACAGAAGCGGTTGGGCCAACGGTATTGTTCATTCAGTTAAAAGAAAGGTCATATCTTTCTTGCTTTATTCAAAGGGGAGGAAACTGGCTTCCTTCCAGGTGGGATATCCTGATTGGAAGTTAACTCTGACACTGGGCCCTGCTCTTTCCCTGGGATCGTTTCGGTACAAGCTCCTTAAAGAGCGTGGTGTCTACACGTGCTAGTTTGCACACACACACCACACTGGACACATGATCCACGTTAGTCATCCTCTGTGACTTCGGCGTTCCAGGGCAGGGGGAAAGGAAAGAGTCTGAGAAACTTGGAAGTTCTTTCCTGGTAAGTCTATAGCAAAGATGAATGTTTGCCTCACAAGCAGCTGGTGCATGAACTATCCATGCTCGCAACAATGAGTAATACGTTTTCACAAACTCATTCGTGCCTGCCAGCAGTGCGCTGAACACTACGCAATATGATGATGCTTAGGTCAAAGTCCTTGGTGGACCTTTTCACAAGGCCTTTCTAATAGTATCTTACATTCTCAGAGCTCTTTACGGTGGACCAAATGTTTTCCTGCAGATGGGGCCATGCCTGGTGGGTGATTAGACTGGAGGGTCCCCCGACCTTTTTTTTTTTTTTTTTTACCTGTGTTTGAATAGTGCTCAGCTTTCTTCTGGTTCATTGATTTTTGTTGTTGTTTGAGACAAGGCCTCTCTCTCTGTAGTCAAGAATGGCCGAGATGGCACAGTGAATTTCCTGCCTCAGTTTCTTGAGCGTTTGTGGTGATTACTGTTTTATGTTTACTGAAGATTTTATTCTTATTTTTAATTGTGCATTTATGTGTGAAGCTGTGTGTGAGTTTGTGCACATGGATATGAATGTTCTTGGAAGCAAGAAGATGATATCAGCTCCTCCAGAGCTGAAATTACAGGTAATAGTAAGCCGACCAATGGGGTGGCTGTTAGGGACTGAGCCCATGTCCTCTGGAGGGCAGAGATAGTTTACTTACCAAGCTGTCTCTCCAGCTCCTGTTTTATGTTTATAATTTAAGCCCTTATCTTTTTTTTTTAAAGAAACAAACTCAAATCTTTGATCACGTACACGATGCAATAAAGTAAAAGATACAGTTAGTGTTTGTGACACGTTCAAATAAAGATAAGATCTAAATGTCTAAGCTCGTACCAGAATACACTTTTACCCACTGCTTATCAGTCTTAGGTTAAAAATCCCCAACTGTCTCTCATGCATGACTGGAAGTGTAAGATGTGATATCCTGGCTCCAATCCAGAGCAAAGGGGAATTTGAAGAGTGGCTCACATATTTGTAATTTTCCAGTCTCAGGCACATACTTCCTATGTGGGGCCATTTGTGTTCCCTCAGGGTAGCTAGGAGCACAGGGCAAGCGGTCCTGGCTATCTTAAAGCCGCACAGTGCTTTGGGACGTTTCTACTGGAAAGCTCAAGGAGATGCATTATTTTGTAAGCATGCTTAGACTTACTCCGTCCTGTACGTGAGATTTGCCCTACTAGCTTCCTAGACGAAACGGTGAATTTTGGATGCTGTCACTCATTCCACTGTAGCTAAACTTAGCAAACTGGAGTAAATAAAGCGGCATAGGTTTATGTGTTGTGTTTGCTTTTGATCTGACCTTCTGAGTGGCAGTATTCACTGTAAGTGGGACAGAGAGATTTGTCAGGTCTCTGGAAGAGATGCAGGTGTAGAAGACCATGGCAGGGAATTTAGCAGAGCAGTGGGGGTCCTGAGAAGGTAATTGAAAAACAACAACAGTACAAATGGTTTGGTGAACCAGCAGGAAACCATCTTGGCTGATGAAAGTGGTTGATTCTTGCAAGAGCTGGGAGATAATTGGTTAAAATGGGTTTAAAAATTTACTTCATTTTGTCCTGCAGGTTAAAAGTAATAGTTAAGGTCTGGAGGTGAAACTCAGTATGGGATTATTTGCTTATCCCCTGACACAAAGTGAAACAATGTATCACGATCCTTGGTGTGATGGTGCCTGCCTGCAATCTTAGAACATAAACGGCCAAGACAGAAGGACCATGAGTTTCAGGACAGCTTGAGTTTGGTAGCAAGACTCTGTCACAAACCAACAAGCAAACAAACAAAGTAGCATTTAAAAGTCACAGGTAAATGCTTAAGAGAGCTCTCTCAAGGAAAAAGACAGGCTCCACACCACCAGCGGTGTCAGGTGGGCTGCTCATTGTGAGAGGCCACCTTGTTCAGAACTAAACGTTGTGGCGATGCCTGGGCAGAAACACTGCAGAGGAGCCGGAAACATTTACATAAAAGCAGAACATCTGTAGTTCTCACTCGACGAGCTCACAAATGACCTCTAGACTCTTGATGACCACTCACAATCCCAACATTTTTTGCCACATCTGCTTATCTGGAGGTTATCCATGCTCCTTGGGTATTTGAGCTTTGTGTTTAAGGTCTCATAATTCACACATGTATTAAAAATTGCAGGTAGAGCCGGGTGGTGGTGGCACATGCTTTTAATCTCAACACCCAGGAGGCAGAGACAGACAGATCTCTGTGAGTTCGAGGTCAGCCTGGTCCTACAAAAGCTAGTTCCAGGACAGGCTCATTAGCTAAAGTGAAACCCTGTCTTGAAAGAAAAAAAAATGTAGGAAGAACATTTGATGTCTCTCAAAGCTCTTTCCATATCGATATCTTCGGAACCACTTTGTGTTTTAGATCGCTGTGCCATGTCCTGTCTGATGGAGAGAATCTCTGTACACAGTCGCTTTTCTGTAAGTGGATGCATAGGCCTTTCTGATGCTACTTGTCTGATAATAATGCTGTAGATTTTAGTTGTTGGCTGTGACAGAGCAAAAATGTCACACTATGAGTGTCTGAGGTTGGTTGGCTCACCAGCAAGATCGAGACCATGGAATGCATCCAACAACCTAAGCTTCCATGAGTCAACGTGAGAGATCAGCATTCTTGTTAGGAAGGGGCAAAGGCTCTTCTAGTGTTGCGAGGGACCTGTGTGCTACCAAGAATTTATACTTACTCCGAAGACAGAGTGTATCAACATTTTAATGATTTCCCTCCCCATTTGGTAAAATTGAGGTGAAAATCAATTTTAAGATTTATTTTAGGCCTTATGAGAACATTCTGTGACATACACACAGAATGCCTCAGTTATGCCTCAGTTTTTTGTGAATTAGTAAAACCTTACAATCTGTTCCTTACAGACCAAGTTTTGGTGTTTATTTCTATTTTTTTATTAAAAAATCATACAATATATTTTGGTTATGTTTTTCTCTCCCCCAATTCTTCCCAGTTCCTTCCTATCCCTCACCCACCCAACTTTATGCTCTTTCTCTGTTTAAAACCAGCAAACAAAAAAAAAAAAACAAAAACAAACAAGAAATACTCTTCCCAGACACATGCAAACACACATGCCAAAATCAAAATAAACAAGCAAAAGACCAACAAGGCAAAACATAAAACAAAACTCAAAGCAAAATGAGACAAAAATGTCTGCAAAAACACCATTGTGTTCTTTTTGTGTTGGCCACTTACTGCTGGGTGTGGGGCCTGCTCTTCAGGATGACCCAGATACCACCTGAGACTCTATTGCAGAAAGCTAATTTTCCCTTTGCAAGCAGGTGTCAGTTGCAGCTAGCTTCTTGGTTAGGGGTGGGAGCCTGTGCTTTGTAATAAGAAGAGCAGCGGGCTGCGTCCTGTTGCCCGGCTAACTTAACCCTCTGAAATAACCACACGGAAATTGTAATAATTAAATTATTGCCTGGCCCATTAGTTCTAACCTCTTATTGGCTAACTCTTACATATTCGTTTAACCCACCTCCATTAATGCGTATTGCCACTTGACTGTGGCTTATCGACATGAGTCTAACCAGATTCCATCTCTGCCAGGAGAATTATGGCATCTGCCACACTTCCCTTCTTCCCAGCATTCTTTTCTGTCTATTCCGCCCACCTAAGGGCTGCCCTATCAAAAGGCCAAGGCAGTTTTCTTTATTCAACCAATGAAAGCAACACATAGAAAGAAGACCCTCCTACACCAGTGTCTCTCAGCCCTGGGACCCCAGCTGGAGTGAAACTGTGCAAGCCCCCTGCATTCAGCCAGCCTTTGTGGGTTCATATGGGCGTCAGTCCTGTTGTGTCTGGAAGACACTGTTTCCATCACCTCTGGCTCTTACAATCTTTCTGCCTCCTTTTTTGCATAGCTTCCTGAGCCTTGGCAGGATGAGTCTGATAAAGATATCCTACTTAAGACTTAGGACTTCTAATGACTATCTTGCCTTCTTGTTCTGTGAATGAAGCTTGACTGGTATTGGCTCTAATATGTGTGTGCCATCTCATTTGCCAATTTAGGGTCAGTTTTAGGGGTTTGGAGAAATGTTCAGCAAATGAATGAGTTCAGTTCCCAGAGCTCATAAGGGGTGGTTTATACTGACTCCAGCTCCAAAAGTAAAATGATTTTTTGCTTGTAGCCTGTATAAGCAACTGCATACACACCACACAGCCACACAGCCACACACACACACACACTCTAATTAAGAAACAATAAAAATAAGTATACATACTTTAAAAAAAAGGTGTATTTCACTCCACAAATCATCAAAACAGCAAATCCAACAAAGAGATCGAAGTAATTTGCTATAATATTCTTGGCAAATAAAGAATTGACTAACAGAAATGACCAGGGTTGAAAATAATACTCTTTTTTGATGGGCCTTAAAATGTCATATACTTGTTTTCTTGTTTAGGATAAAGGGAGACTTTATTTAAGACCAAGTAAGATTATTAAAGGTAGTATTATTCTAGAATGATCCATATAGGAAAATAAATTTCATTTAGGGCATTAAGCCTTTTTTCCCATTATAAAATAGTATCCTTTCACAGAAATGGAAAATATTTGTTTATTTGTTTGGTTCTCCTGAGGTTGGTTACTGATTCTTTTTGAAATAGAGTAAAAAAATTGGGTTCAGGACATGTGAGAGGGAGAACATAGGAGACAGGCTGAAGATGAGCTCTGTGCAGCTATCTGAGGGGCAGAGTTCATCTGGTTTGTCTGGTTTGGAGAGGGTAGTTGGCTTTAACATTTTGACACGTGGAGAAATAACTTAGACTTTTTTTTTTTTAAATTGATGATCGTGTGTGGTGTATCTGCCTACCTAAGAAAGGACCTGTGTATTTGAAGTGTACTGTGGAATAAATCCTTCCAATAGTGTAGTTTTAGATTGTGCTCCAGCTTCCTGAGTGCTGCTGGAAATCTTAACAGCTCGGGGAAACTTGCGTAGATCCCCATGAGTTAGAGACTTTTGGCTTTGTCCCTGGCAGAGAGGTAAGGGATTTCCAGGTACTCAGAAATAGGAAATAGAACGTTTTGCTCGTATGGGACTGAAGTCCAAACTGTGCAAGGGAATCAGCCTTATTCTAGAAGCGTTTGCTTACCTGAGAGAGAAGGGGCATGAGACAACACGTAATTTTCTTTCTATTTCCAAAAGAACGAGGATTCAACCTTGCCACCTCACAGGCAGGCAGGCAGGCAGGCAGGCAGGCAGTATTTTAAATTGTGCACATTCCTTCTTGGGCTATAAAAATGAACAATCAGAAGTCTCTCAAATAAGAATTATTAAAATAAAAAAGAAAGCTTCTCAGCTACCCTATGCCCAAACCCTTCTCAGCAAGCCTTTCCATTTCTCTCTACCTAAAATCCCCAAGTCAGATAATATTCATGATTGTGTCCTGTCTTCCCAGAAACCGCAGCTAATCTGGAGCTCTGGCCTTGGGTTGCTTAGGCTTGACTCTGTGCCCATTCCTCTCGCCTGTGTTCAGGATCCCCCTGACAAGCTAGCTCTTTAGGTTTGTTCCTGCTTTTGCTTTCAGCCTCTCTAGACTTGTGCATGCCCCTCCCAAAGTGCTATTCCATGCAGAGGGTGCATCCCTGCTCCACTGTCTGTTGACTTCAATATTGTTATCTGTCGGTTCTGCCCCCGTCTTGACATCACTTTGGTGAACACTATTCCCACCCCATGTTTTAGATGATGTCTTGACATCACTTGGGTGAACACTATTCTCACCCCATGTTTTAGATGATGTCTTGACATCACTTTGGTGAACACTATTCCCACCCCATGTTTTAGATGATGTCTTGACATCACTTTGGTGAACACTATTCCCACCCCATGTTTTAGATGATGTCTTGACATCACTTTGGTGAACACTATTCCCACCCCATGTTTTAGATGATGTCTGACATCACTTTGGTGAACACTATTCCCACCCCATGTTTTAGATGATGTCTTCTTTCATCACATAGTCTCCCTGCACAAACTATGGGATAGAATACACACCCCCTTTTTTTAAAAAAAAAATTAGATTTATTTTATTTTATGTGTATTTGTGTTTTCTTTGCACGTATGTATGGGTACCATGTGCATGCCTAGTGCCTGCGGAGGTCAGAGGAAGGCACTGAATCCCCTGGAACTGGAGTTATGATGGTTGTGAGTTGCCCATGTGGTGCTGGGAACTGAACTTGGGTCCTTGACAAGCGCAACAAATGCCCCTTACCACTGAGCCACCTCTACAGCTCCCTTCCTGCCCTTCTTTAAGTTGCCTTTGTCCAGTATTTTGTCAGCACAACAAGAGACATAAGCTTTGCCCCTTGGAGATCTGCTCACCATACAGTGAGGGAAATAATGAGAGAGAAAGGGAACGAGAGACAGAGACAGAGACAGGACTGATGGGAGGTAGAGATGAGATCTAACTCAGTGGATAAAAACACTTGCAATCCAATCCTTTAACTTAATTGCCCTCAGGTATCCAACTTGTAAAATATGCTATAAACCAACTTAACGGCTTGATCTGTGTGCCCAAATTAAGATGCTGCTAAAAGCACAATGTAAGTGCTATTTGAATAAAAATGATCACTGTTAAACTCATTATCAAAACCCATAGGCGATGGGCGTCCACTTTTTATTCCACCTTTGCGTTCTACAAAATAGGAAATCGCCAAATGAAGACTCCTGTATCTTTAAGATGCTGGTCTGTGAATCACAGATTTGTCTCCACGAATGTGACACTTGACAACAAAGAAACAAACCCTGGCTGCATCAACACACCCCGGTCTATTTTAAACGCAAAGTTGATCACCCCAAACCTCAAAAACCCAACTCAAATTTAGATCCTTCCGATCTCATGCCCAAGTCCAAGTCGTGGGCTTTCCTAGAGGTGGCCTGCTGGGAAAAGTGTCTGGGCTCCTCGCCCAGGCTTGTTCCACTGGCTTTTTCCTCTCCCGCCCCACGCCTCCCCCCTCCACCCCCCAGCACACCTGTTTGCAGAGATCCTTCCTCTCTGCCCGGGCTTCTTGACTCCAGTCATGACCACCTGTTAAGGATGACGCAGATCCCGCCCTACGCACATCCTTGCCTTGTTGCTGTCTTCAGGATCCCCAACTGGGCTGAATCACCTCACAGGTGGCTATTTTTAGCCTTTATCTCTTAGGGGTTCTGTTTTCTTTCCGCCACCTTTTGACCTGGTAGCTGGAAATAAAGTTTGCCTTCCATAAAGACGAGAAAGTTGTCAGCCATTTCCTTCCTGCCTGCATGAAAGGACGGGCCAGCAGAGGGTGGGAAGTGGCGGAAAGGCTCAGTCCCTGAGTTCGGAAAACACACGCACCTCAGGAGTGACTCTTCAGTCGTCGTCTGTGTACACTGCCCAGAGTCATGCAGGAGAGAAAGGTGCTTACTTCCCGGATTCATCTTCAGAACGAACACAGCTCTGAGTTGGTACAGATTGTTGAAACCAGAGGACTAGGGCTTGTCTTGTCCTGCTTGCTGTTTGTTAACTCTCCCCAGAGAAGGGGTTTTCAGGAGGCTCAGTGGGCACTGACACCCTGCTTGTCTGTTCTTTGCTTTGGATGCATTTTTAAATTTAATTTTTTTTAATTTTTTTTTTAGATTTATTTATTATGTATACAACATTCTGTCTCCATGTATACCCACCCGCCAGAAGAGGGAGCCAGATCTCATTACAGATGGTTGTGAGCCACCATGTGGTTGCTGGGAATTGAACTCAGGACCTATGGAAGAGCAGCCAGTGCTCTTAACCACTGAGCCATCTCTCCAGCCCCTGGATGCATTTTTTTAAAAGAAAAAAGTAACTTATGTTCCTATGTCTTCATTACATTGTATGGGTTTTACGGCTAGATAAACATTTCTTCAAAGGGTAGAACTAAAAACACCAGGATGCTGAGATTCCTGGAAGAGCAGGGTTTCTCTTGGGACTACTTTACATGGAAATCTTTTGAGAGGTTTCTTATCCTTTCTACACTTAGCTAATGAAAGAAAGATTCAGTCTGTATTAAAAAAGCAGCAGTAACAATTGCCCCACATTTTTGTTAGCATGCAACAAATCTTGATCTGATTATTGGGGATCAGAAGACACAGGCAACATTCTGTTGCTCCCCCACCTAACTAATATTCCTCATATGTGCTCTCCGGGAAGTAATGGCTTTCTACTATCATCTCTTTACGAAGAAGGTGAATTTTTCAGGAAGCCTATTTCCTCAACAGATTCCAGCTCACTCCTCAATGGTGTCTGCATGCACAAAGCAAAAACCAGCAGTCAGTCAGGGAACCAGGAAATCTATGAAAGAGGTGTTCACATCCCCGCTTTTCTTGTCAGAAAACCCTAACTCTACCTGGTCATTTCAGTCTGAGTTATACAGAAATGATAACCGAATCATGTCCAAGTCATCTTGATGTGACATGATGATGATGATAAAGACGCAGTCTCCATTTTAAGACTTCATTCTCTGTGGTCATAATCTGACAAGCTAACCTACGAACTTAAAATAACTCTATTTCCAATTCCTTGATAATCTCCTATCTATTATGCAATACAATTAAATTTCACAAGCTTCGTAATACATTTATTGGGGGATTTTAGTGTTTGTGTTCCACAACCCCTTATCCAAGATTTTCAAACAAGCGAGAGAAACTGTGTACATCTTCACGAGCCATTTTGTAGCTTTGGGATGCAGGATATAATTTAAAATAGCACTTTTGATTTCATTTATTTTGGAGTTCTGATAATGTTCTTGGTGACCTTGGTGTGTAGGGGCAGCCAAGGCCAAGAAAATGTTTTTTTTTTTTTTTTTTTTTTCCGGCTCGCAGACGTCAGATTGCTTCCTTTGACACCTTGGAATGTCAGAAATTTATTAACTCCTTCCTTGAGGAGATGTTTTTCTCCTAGGGCATGAATGCTGTGATAGGGGCATTCTGTTTACCTGCTGTTGAGTACTTTCCCAAACTCACAATCAAGACTAAAAAGTGGGGCTGGCCATTGTTGTGGTTTGTTGCCTTACAGTTGGCTAGTACTAATGACCGCTTTTCTCCCTCAGAGCTGGCATTGCACCTTTGAATGCTGGAAAAGCCAGTCTTCAGGGAGGAAGCTTTGAGGTCAGTTCCAATTTGATTTCTCCAAGCCCTGTGTCTGAAGTGTGTGGTGCGTTCAGCAGTAGGGTCTCACCTTTAAGTTCTGGAAAGCAACCAAGGGTGATGGAAACCACCTGTGTTGTTTGAGGAATCTCTTGGACTATCCTGATCAACAACTTCAGGGGAGGCTTCCCTCCTATTGCTGGGGTCTGTTTTAGATAGTCTCCTTGACTCTCAAAGGTCATTATCACTTTAAGTGGTATAACTTTATACACACACACACTGCCCTTTTAAGTAAACATAAAATACTGTTTCCCTATGGTCTTTTGAAATATTCTCAGTGTTTGTTGTTCCTCATCTTTCCTCTATATTACCCTCTCTCCCCACCTTACAGTTAAAGTTTCCCACCCATTTCTCCCTAGGTCCCGTGCCCTACTACACCTCCTCTTAAGCATCTCTCTGTCGTGGTCATTTTAGACTTACCTTATTTCTGCAGTTGCTCCAGGTTGTATACTTACATCTAAAGTCAGCTTGATAAGATATCACCAATGGTGCAGTAGGGGTACTTTATGTCTTGGGGTAACCAATAGCTAGCTATCTTATTGGATCTAAGGCTCATTCAAGAGGTAAGAATTCATGTCTAGATTTGTAAACATAGCCAACTACCCATGGGTGTTAAAGTCATGAATAGTAAAGGAAAACCTATGGCTACCACTTTCCTAAACTAATATAATTTTTTTAACTGCATTCTAAATACTTAGGGTGTATCTCTCACCCATATCAAATGCTCTTTTTGTAGCAGAAGGGGACTATTACAGAAATCCACAACTGGTCAGTGCTGGGAACAATGCGGTCCCAACTGAGCCATCTGCAGCACAACCCTTATACTTGAGGCTCAGGGAAGTGAAGATATTTTATGGAGCCAAAGGCCCAGGACACCTGCTGTGAGTTAGCATCTCCTGCAAGTGGCGGGGGAGTTACCACCGTGAAATCAAAACAATATGGTTACCTAAACCAGACTAACACAGTGACGACACCAGCTGATAGGCCAGCCTGAATAGGATAGCTGTCACAAGGCTGTATCACAAGGCTTTACCCCTAGAAGAAGCACTCCAGGCTAGCAATGGCTGCTGAGACAGGATCCCTGACAAGCCATACAATCTCGAGCAGTCAGTCAGCCCTAAATGCAAATGCAAACACTAAGTGGACTCAGCAAGATATAGATATGTGTGTATATATGTAGTATATGCAGATATTTACTTGAAATATATACCTATATGTTCATATTAAAATTATGTTATATATGAATATATAAAAATAAATATATGTATTTACTTGAAGAAGAAGAGGTAATGAATTTGGCAAGAAATATTGAAGCACAAGGGGAGTTGGAGAAGGGAGAGGAAAGGGTGGAAATAACGTAAATATAGTACTCAACGTATAAAATTCTCAAAAAATTCAAAATTTAAATAAAAGAATAAACAAATATCCTCCTCCCTTCCACCCCCAGATAAACAAAAATTATACAGCCAAATTTTGCCATCTTTTCTGCCACAAAGAAAATTTTTTAGAGATTTATTGGAAAAATTAACTGAGATAGTCATAGGATCTGTATAGGTTTAGAATTTTGACCATGGTTCTAAGCATTGCTTTAGAAACAACCATCCTAGAGTAAAAGATTTTTATTCTCATAAAATTATCCTTTTTTTTTCAGTCTTTCATGGGCTTTTATTTTCTTTTTTCAACCATAATATGATACCTGAATTTTGTCTGTAAACACAGGTTTGTCCATCCCACTTACAGGCAAGGCAAATGCTGCTTCTTGAGACGGTCCTACCATGGACCCTCTGGTCATCCAACCTGGGTCACCCCCTTGCCTGGCTTTGTCTTCACTGTATTGTGTGGCTACTTCATTGACTTTCATTCTAGACTTTAACTCTTTCATAACTTCCATGATTTTGCCGTGTTTTTCACAAAAATGTGTCTGAGCTTTACTCCATTGCCACCACCTTTAGGGTCCTGAGCCTTCTTGCCAGTACTCTCACTTCCAGAGGCTGTACCTCCTTTCCCCCCTTTTCAGAACCACATTTTCCCTTCAGCAGCATCTCTTAAGCTTGTGGTTGAACTCGCTCATAGAATCATTCTTTTCCCATCTGTCTATGTATGTATGTATATATTCATCTGTTTGTATCTGTCTGTCCGTCTGTCCGTCCGTCTGTCCGTCTGTCTGTCTATCTGTCTATCTGTCTATCTGTCTGTCTGTCTATCTATCTATCTGTCTGTCTGTCTGTCTGTCTATCTATCTATCTATCATTTATCTATCATCTATCTTTCATCTATCTACCTATCATCTCATCATCTCTGTACTATCTACCAATTATCTATCATCTATCAATTATCTATCTATCTATCTATCTATCTATCTATCTATCTATCTATCTATCTATCTACTTACCTACCTACCTAGTAAAGCTTTGGCAGCTCTTTGTGTTTATTTCTACAGATTCTGAAAGGCCTAGACTTCCCCAAGGCCATGAGTGAAAAGGAGAAATTGTAGATGCAATTTCCCTGCGGAGTTATGCATTTTGCACACGGTTCAGAGTGGGGAACATACATAAAAATAAAATTTTGCTCCTGTGATATTATTTAAATTTTTTGCCTGTGAGAAAGTAGAAATCATTTTTGCATAAGTTGGTCTGTGCAAGGTAGATAGCCCAGAGGCGATCGTCCCATTTTCTCCCTGAGAAATTTTTATTTTTGTCTTGTTAACTTCAGCTCACTTCTCCTATACTCCTCCTTGTGGTCAAGGTAAATGGGTTTTCTTCCACAATTCATTTTTTCAGCCTTGTAAAATGTGATTTTTTTCTGGGTGCCATAACCTTCAGTAAACACCTAATAAACGAATTGCCAGACTAACGGCTTTGCTAATGAGACTGTCCCTGAGAACTTCCTGCATGTCTGGTAGTAACACTAATAGTGAGTATGTCCCAGACAATTACCGCAAATCATGGGTATTTGTTTCCTTTCACTTGTAAAATCTTTTTTTGAGGGGTGATTTTGTCAGACTTAAAGACAAATAAAACAGCAATATCCTTCAGGGATATTAGAATTTTATGAGCGTTTATTTGTCTTCTCTTCCTCTGAAATCTTTGGAAGTTGCAAATAGAACATCTTTTGTCCCCAAATGCTCTTGTACATGTTTTCTAAAAAAAAAAAAAATCTTAATCCAGTTAACAAATTCGGTAATTAACATTCATTTAATAGTGGTATTTAGTCCAGCAATTGGCAAACATACGTGGCTTACCATCTGTGTTTGTAAATAGAGATTTATTGAGGCATAACTATGCTGTGTTTATGACTGTTTGTCTATGACTGCTTCTTCCCTGTTTGTAAATAAAGTTTTATTAGTACACAGCCAGGTGCATTTGTTTACAGGTTGTCTGTGATGGCCTTTTCTTATAATAGCAGAATTAAATGGCTCTGACAAACACTTTTTGGTCTGCAGAGCTGAAAAGATTTGCTAACCGATCTAGCGAAAACGTTTTCAACCCCTGATCTATTCAGTAAATCTTATAAAATTTCATTATTTTTCCTCAATAATATCATCTATGGCAAAAGAGAAAAATAAATTCTAGCTTGACATGCGACCTGTATCACATATTACACTTGTTATGTCTCTTTATTTTACTATAAAATAATTCTTCAGTTATTTTTTATTGATCATTACCTTGACAGTTTGGATGCATGCAGATTATTTTACACATTACCTATCATTTCAGGTTGTATTATGTTTAGATTTACACATACATTTCAGGTACATGGTGTATATATCCTACAAGGGGCGCATCTCTTTGCTTCATTATCAGTTATGTTAGTTTTCATCTGTTTGCTTAGGGTGGCAGATAATGTTTTTGTTTCTCCCTCTAAACGCCGTATTTCCCCTTTTATCAATAAGTATCATGCGGGCAAATTGCTTTGAGTTTATATGATTGTTCTTTTGTTGCCCTTCAAATTTCCCACAATGGTTCTGGCATCCATTGCAATCTACTTCTGTAAGTATTATTTTTACTTAATTTTGGAGGTGCCAAAGTGAGTTTTAAGACCCTTTTATTCTCTGCATTTATCAGTTAAAATTTTGTATGTGTGTGTGTGTGTGTGTGTCTGTGTATGTATGTAAACATGTTCATGTGTGTGTGGGCATATGTGTGTGTTTCTATGTGTGGAGGCCAGAGGTCGAAGTCTGCTGTCCTTCTCCATCACACACCATTTAACGTTTTGAGACAGGGGCTCTCACTAAACCTGGAGCTGCTGATTTAACCGGACTGGCTGGCCAGCGAATCCCAAAGAGCCTCCTAAGTCCACCCCACAGAGCTGGGGTTGCTGCTGTGTACTACTGTGCTGACTTTCTATGTGGATTCTATCTGATCAAGCTCCAACCCGCATGCTTGCCTGGTAAGCACTTTATTTACTTGGCCATCTGCCCAGTATGAGTTACAATTTTTAAAATGAAGCTGTCCCTCCCCTCTCATTCTTTCTTCCATTTCCACTTTAAAATTTCACTTCGTGGATTAGACAACGTAATTTTGATGCCTCGAAAGCTCCAGGCTAACTTTTGCTTGTGTATGTGTCGTGTGTAGGGTGTATGTGACTTGTGTGTATATGTGTACATATTTGTGTGCGTGTTTGTAGCCTGTAACTTTAACAATGAGCAATGCAATGATTTCTTAAGACTGACTTGAAATTCTGGGGATAGGCTGTCCACTTAATATTGCTGTATAGCTTTGAACAGTGCGCCTGTAGATTTTAGGCACTCAACTATTTTGTGAAAGCACCCCCAAGTCAAAAGAATACGTCTGTTATATGGAACAGTAGGACTTACTTGTCTTTTAATTATTTTTTTTTCTCAATTACTTTCGAGTTTCTGAAATGTCTTTATTATTGCATTTCAGTTCCAGTTTAGAAGAAAGGGGTCCAAATTCCCTTTTAATCTCCAAATTTCTTATTTTTTTTCCTAGTACTGAAAAGTCATCACCCTTAGGGATTTCGGAAAGATTCTAATGTGAGTCCAGGAAATCCAATTCAGTTTAAAATCAATTCTTCGTGTTTTCTGAAAGTCTATTTTCTGAAATCTATAAAAACTACTCCCAAAATTAATTCTAGGAAATTTAATCTCTTCACTGCACTCTCCATACCTGGTTTTCCCCTCCGGTTTGTCACTGATCAGGAGCTGCTCTTTGCTATGACAATGACTGGGATTTGCTCCCACAGTCCACTTGGGAGCTTTGGTGTTGTTGCTGCAGACCCCCGAGGCCGGAAGGAAGTCATGAGTAGCAAAGAGGAAGTAGCTGAGCCTGGCTTAGAGGAAGTATAACTGGTGATATTTTCCCATTTCCTAAGTCAAGCCTTTGCTTTACCGTCAATAACTAATAACTCAGAGGATACAACCTTGGTAACGCAAAGCATTTCCTTTGGTACTTGGCCTCTGAGGCAGGCTGCTTTTCTTTTTTTTTTAGCATGTGACAGGAATTCGGCAGGACTTCCAACTTACCTCCCCTCTTACTCCTGCGAGCTCTGCCCACTTGCTGGCCTCCCCAAGGTGGGAGTGAGCGGGGCAGAGATGGAGCATCTTCTGGGCTGTGTGTGTCACGGTAGCACTGAGCCAGAGAGTATAGGCGTATAATTAAGCATCTTCATATTCTGATTACCTAATCAGTTGTCATTGAATCTTGGAGTAAAATTGGTCCCCTGTGTCTGTTTGGGGCATTGAGTAATTATTGGAGGAGGTGACAGTGATTTCTTTTGGAATCTGAGTCAAAAGTAATGTACCCTGGGTATCGAAGTGTGTTATTTTGGAGAGCAACATGACCACCAGATATGCACTAAGCAATTTAGACGTCACTGTATGGAGTGTCATTTGTTTACTGCTCTTAGAGCCACTTTAATTGGGTTCTGCAACCTGTGACTGGGAATTCCTTTCCCATCTCAGGTGCTCAGCTCATGTTATTTTTTTCCCTTCTCCTTTCCCTTCCAGCCACATTTCTGTTTCTATCTGTGACCCATGGCCCATCACTTGAATGACCTTACCCACCAGGATCAACCTTGGTACGCATGGAAACTGTGACCCCGTGGAAGATAACCTTTGGCAGGCACTTGCTCTCCGGTTCTCCAGAATCCAGTTTCACATGGAGGCTGCAGGAAGCTGCTTCCCGCAGCCTGAGCCTTGAGGAGAAGCTGATAAGACAAGGAGAACCACCTGGTAGCCGCGGCAGCACTTCATCCAGGATGAAAACAGGATCTAAAATATAAACAACATCCTCCCTCCAGAAGCCAGGGCTCAGCTCCCTCCCAAGTGTGTTTGACTATGTTCTCCCAAGAGTCTCATGAGAACCTTTACTGAGGCAGGAAGGTCGGTCAAGATGAAGAAGCAGAGTTTTAAGGTTTCCGGTGGAAACCATCAGAAAGCCTTTGTTTTGTTTTTAAATTGTTATTGTGGTTGATGATCTTTTAAGTTCAGGAGTATGACCAATAATCGTTTGTTATAGCCCTGAACTTGTTTTCAGATGAGTAAAAATGTAGACACCTCAAGTATGACACCATTGCAAAGGAAATGATGCAGGTGGATCAGAGCAACAAAGAAGCAAGGTTGCTGCTGATCTCCTCTTTCCCAGGGCATCTCTTCTGAAGTGGCTGCTATTTTGTAACAGCAAAATAGGACGTTTATTGTGTTCATTATTGTTGGTAACTGAGCCAGCGTGTTTCTGCTCATCATAAGAAGCAGGGAACTTTTATAGAAAGCAGCAAGGGCTCTCTCTTAGCGTCTCCAGTCAGTATGTAATGCCCCCAGGACTAGACTCCCACCAGGGTTGCTGAGGGCTGCAGCAGCTCTTACACAGACACTCAACCTATCCCTGCTTTTCTTACTGGCAAATGTTTATTTTTCATTTATGTGTATGGATGTGCCTGTGTGTGTGTCCCTGGAATTCAGAAGAGGTTGTTTGATTCCCCCCCACCCCCCCACCCCGAGTTGGAATGACTGTGAGCCACCTGTTGCGGGTGCTGGGATGTGAACTTGTGTTCTCTGGAAGAGCGGCCAGTGCTTATAACTACTTAACCTTTTTTTTTTCATCTCCCAGTTCTTGCTCTTAGAAAGCGATTGTATTAAGCCCATTCTTTTCTTTAAAGACCTTGTGACTGGGAAGAGTCATGATTCATATGTTAATTTTTCTATCAAGATTATCAATGTCTCTTCAGTTGAAGAATCTCAATGCAGAGTTTTTTGCCCATAGCCCCACGTTTTTATTTCCTATGCCATTCAGTCATTCAGGGAGAGACAAATCTGCTGGCTTTGTTGAAAATGCACTTGGCTACTGGGACTAATTTGAAAATTTTCTATCTCCACCCATTTCTCCTTTCACAAGACAGAGAGAAAGAATGAGAGAGAGCAAGAGAGGGAGTGAGCCAGAGTTAGTTAAGTCATGGTATTAATTGATCCAGCCACAGAGCAAGTATTTATTGACTGTTTTAAGAATAGGCTTCATTCCAGTAACAAATACAAAGGGGAAAAGATTGGGAAAAACCTCTTCCCTGTAGGATCATATTCTGTAGAGTGGAATCCAGTGATCCGTAGTTCTTTATCAATACTTACAAATTGAAAATATGACAAGATAATAATAAAAATATCATCAGTTAAATTTTAATGGGTGGCATACTAAGTACTTTACAAGTATTGATGCTTAAGCTACTAAAACATTATGTAAGTTTTAAGCTACAAAAGTTAATGAGTCATGATTATCTCTCTTAGAGCTGTTGGCCTGTGAGGTCCCAGAGATCTAACCAGCCCTCATAGGCTGTTGTCATGGTAACCCAGCTAGATGCAGCAAAATACAATTTTCCTCCCCATTTGAATGAGAAAGAAACAGAGAAACCCAATGTTCAGAGTGATTTCATGAACAGTACGAGTGTGGGTGCTGGGATTTCAAACCAGGCCCTTTTTACCCCAAGAGTGGATGCTGACACAATATGGTCAGCTCTCACTGACTTAATCATGTTTTCAACATCAGCTTTAGATCACGGTAGCCTGTAGCCCTGGGACTGCTTTTCCTGGTATGAAGGGAAGGTCTAGAGGAAGAGCATCCGTTTGTAATTAACCCCCGTGACAAGGAAACATGCATCTTCGTCCTTGCTACCAGAAGCAACCTCAAGTACCGATTTCCAGGGAATGCCACAGAGATTGACACCGATGTCTGGTGTCACGGCACGGTTTCATTAATTCGCCAAGCCTGACTTCCCCCTCCCCCCCCGGAGCAGGCCAGTATGCTGAACTCTGTCTACAAAAGGCCTCCTGTGACTTTCCTGTGGGCTGCAATTGATCCACGCAAAGAGTTAAGGAACCTTTGCTGCCTGCAGGAAATCTGCCGCTGAATCCAGGGCCTGGCAGAGGAAACATTAAGTGTATCATGGGAGAGGAGGAAAGCAAAGTGCTAAAGTTGTTACTCTGAACAGAGGATATTGGAGCATCCTGTAAAAAACTTCCTGTTTAGCCAGCAGACCAGAAAACAAGATGAAAAAACATCCCACTTCAATGACTATTGTGTCAATATATTTTTATACCGTCATTATCTTGGGCAGGACTTACACACAAGAACTAGATTCCCAGGGTGAGGAGTTCACAGCTGAATCACAGCTTCCCGCCTTCCTTGTTTTGGATGCTGCATCATATCCTGGTATCCCCTGTGTCAGGCTATCCCTCAGCCGGCACTATCATTGCATTCCCTCCTCCCCGCCACTCTATGACTCCTGCTTTGGCTCACATTAAACACCTCATCATATAGGGTCTGATAACGCATCTTAGATATTTGGGTTTTGACTCTTCTGCCCCTTTTAGGGTTGGGTGATAGGGCACAGTCATACAGTAGAGACCATAGAACACTTATGGATAGGTGATGCTCTGTTCTTGCCCGTGTGTTTCTTTACCAGATACATCCAAGTAGTACAGTTAGACGAAATGCAAGGTAAAAAACAAGACTCTTAAATGCCTTTATTATGAATCTAGGAATTAATAAACCAGATATTTCATCCAGCATATTTCAGGCGGTGGTGTGCTATGATGTGCATAACGCTGACACAGGAATGACTCGGAGGAACAAGATCTGTTTCTTTTTAAACTGATCCTTATTTAACAATACCAGTCTGTGTTTGATACTGTTACTGTTAGCTGCATTCAAAACACAGTGATTCGTTGTTTGGACAGGACCTCACTCTGTAGCCCTGCTTGGCCTTTAACTCCTAGAGATCTGCCTTCATAGTTCCAGAATTAAAGGCATGCATCATTATCACTGGCTGATTCAATATCGGGCTGATTTGATGGGTGTGCATTCTTTTAGCCTGGTTGGA
Source organism: Microtus ochrogaster (assembly GCF_000317375.1). Lineage (NCBI taxonomy): Eukaryota > Metazoa > Chordata > Mammalia > Rodentia > Cricetidae > Microtus > Microtus ochrogaster. The sequence continues at coordinate 73,524,752 of NC_022014.1, forward strand.
TCATGGGAAAATGTTCTTTCTCTGTCTACTATGTCACTATTGGGTACAATCGTCTAGGTTGCCATCTGTCGTCTTTATAGAAATCGAAGCTATTGATCCAGGCTCTTCAAAGTTTCCCTTGAGAAATCAGACCTTGCTATGTTGAGATTTTTTTCGTATACAACCTGTGGCTTTCCTACTGCAGTTTTCAATACTCTGTCTTCTTCTTCTTCTTCTTTTTTATTTTTTATTTTTGAGACAGGGTTTCTATGTGGTTTTGGAGCCTGTCCTGGAACTAGCTCTTGTAGACCAGGCTGGTCTCGAACTCACAGAGATCCGCCTGCTTCTGCCTCCCGAGTGCTGGGATTAAAGGCGTGCGCCACCACCGCCCGGCTTATTTGGTATTCTATATACTTCTCATATCTATGAGGGTTTACTTTCCTTCATTTTTTTTTGTGGGGTGGGGTTCTTCTATGACCCTATCGATGATCTGGTCTATGTCATTGACTGGGATTCTCTTCTTCATATGATATGAAGACTCGTTCTTTTGATGGAGACCACAATTCCTCCATGTTCCCGTTGTGTGTTTTTCATGTGTATGTTGAGTGGTCTAATGCCTTCACTTCACTTTTCAGTCCTGATATTACATCTTTGACTTAATCCCTTCCTCTTGAAAGATCTGCCCCTGAATTTTCTAGTTGGGTTATTGATTTTTTTCAATTTTATCTTTACTTCAACTTAAGTTCTCTTCAGTATTGATATTTTTATTGAATTTAGTTTTCAAATCCTGAATTATTTTCATCATTTATTTCAGCCATATGTCTGTCTATGTTTTCTTAGGCACCTCTCAGGCATTTGTAATTATTCTCTTTATGTTTAATAAATTATACCTTCTTTAAACTTGAATTCTTCAACAAAGGTTAGGATTCTTTTAAATTTTATTTCCTGGTGTTCAAATATGTAACTTCTTCTGGAGAACACTTCTACAACACTGTTAGATTTGCAGGGTAGATGTACTATATAGGTTTTTCCTATTATTTGTGCTTTTGTGATATGACCTGAGTTTGTAGACTTCTCTATTGCTTGTGTGTCTGGTGTGAGATTCTAGGCTGCCCCTCTTGAATAGAAACTTGGTTTTGTTTTGGTTGTTGCCCAAGCTTGATTGGTTTCAGATCAGGTATGAGGAGCTGGTACAGCAATTCTTCATCTACTCAGTGTTGACTTTTCATTGGAGGAGCAGGGATGATTCCAGCTCAGTGGTAAGTAAAAGAACATACAAATGGGAGAATGTTTGGATCTGCTTGGGCTGATGTGTAAACTGTGCTGATCCTGCTATGCCTGGGAGTGTGAGGATGGTCTGGATGGGTCAAGATTTTGGGCACTTACCCAGCTTGGGCCACTGAGCAAGCTGTATGGGGAGGTTAGGTCAGAGGGTTGGGATGGTGAGGGTGGACAAGGTTCAGGGACTTATTGGACTTGGCTGGTGTATACATGGACAACGTGTACTAGGCCCAGAGGTTAGATATGGTACTGATGGACTGGGCTCCAGGAGGACTCACCAGACTGTGTGACCTGGTTAGGCCTAGTGGTTATGTATGACTTGGACAGGCAATGGTCAGGTGGACTCACCAGACTGGAGCCAATACTGGAGGTTATGAGTTAAGCAGAGTCATCACCCGACTAGGCTGAGATCTAGGATGTGCTGCTGGGACCAAACTTGGAGGTTGCTAGCCGCAGAGGGGCACTGCAATTTTCCAAATGCGTAGTATTTGCGAGTTACAGGAAAATGAGGCATGTCTGCATTTCCCTGACGTAAATGAAAGGGCATTCCTGCAACTGCAAGTGTCTATTTTTATGTCTCCTTCATTTTGTGTAAATTTTATTTATATATTTCAAATGCCTGTTGGCTTTCAGATGTACCAATGGTCATCCATGGTCTCCATCGGTCATTCCTGCTGAGGAGTGACGAGTGAGCCTGGCCCAGTGTGTCAGCGACTTTTTTGCTTGTTATGACAGTGTCCAAGGCAGAAACGATGGGAAGAGGATGTTTATTTTTGTTTACAGATTAGAGAATGTTAGATTAGGGTTTATGGTACTTCAAGCTACTCCATCTCGTACAAAAACAGTGTTTTCTCAAGCTGGGGACTGCTTTGGGGGCCTCCACTTCACAAGCATCTTTTGACTAACAGAAGGATAGCTGGAGCCCTTTGGTGGGCCTAGAAACGACACCATCTGTTGTAGCACCCACCTAACACCGAGTGATAAATGACTTATTGCTGGGAGTAGAAGGGAGTGACTCTATAAATTTATTGGGGGGTGAATTGAGACACTATGGGCACATGGATATGTAAAAATTTGATCAGTGACATAAAGTCCAAGAACTTATAATGTGGCGCCACCAGACTAAGGAAAGGATGTAACTTGCTCGCTTAGACGTCATACAGTGACTGACGCCTAACACTCTGTAGGCGTGGTCTTACCTGTCGTCTGGTATCTCGTGTGCATAGCAAGGATGGAAAGGCAGAGGATGCAGGACTGTCCCTGATGTTATCTGTTGTTGATGTGGCCTCCTCCTGCTCCCTACACCTTCCCTCACCCCGCTCTCATCCACTCCTCAGAGAGGGTGAGGCTTCCCATGGGGAGTCAACAAAGTCTGGTGTATCACTTTATGGCTGCCCATATGTGGATACTTGTTCGCCTTGCTGGACTTGGAACAGAGCCCAGTGTTTCCTAATCTCAGACTCTGCTTGAGGGTCTTTTTTATCTCACAGTTGGGCTCACATTTTGTGGCCAAACTGCAAATTAAATTCGCAAAAGATAGACTAACAGAGGAAAGTCACACAAATTTTATTCGATGTTAATATTTTTCGCATGTACCAGGAGGTCATAGAAAAGAAGTGCAAAATAGAGACGTAGACATTGGGACTTATTTACCATTTTAATAAAGGTCCATAAATTGTGGAGAAGTGGATAGATGGAAGGGAGTTTGGACTTTCAGGGTGAAACGTTGTGGGATTATGAGGGGAGTATTTGCATGGGAGTTCTTCTATCCATAGGGCATACCTTCCACTATCCCCAGTGAGTGTCTGAATCCATGGGTAGTGTTGAATGCCACAAATGTTGTTTTCCTACACACACATGCCTACAACAGATACATTCAACTTATAAATTGGGTACAGGAGAAGCTTGCTGATAATAATTGATAGTCGGAAAAATTGTAATAATATATGGCTGTAAAATACCAGCATCATTTCTTTTGTGCTTTGTGGCCAATATTAAATAAAGTAAATATTTACGTATACAAACATTCCAATATTGTGACAGCTGATTGTATAGCAGTGACAGCTACTAAGTGTCAAAATGCAGGTAGTGTGCCCAGGGTAGGAACTTTGAACAAGGGAAGATTCACATGTTCAGCTGTGCAGAATGGACGGCATGGAGTCTATTCATATTATCCAAATCATATGCGCTATGGTTTGAATATGAAATGTCTCCCTAAGGCCTTTTCTGTTTAGCAGTGCTCAAAGGTGGTTTATTAATGGGTGATCAGATCATGAGGTCTCTATTAATTAACCCATTAAGGAGATCATAATTTAGTGGCCTGTCTATTCGGTGATGGGGCCTAGTTGGAAGAGGTAGGTCCTTAGGAGTGTATTTTTGGAAAGGATTCATCTTACCCCCAGCCAGCCTCCACCTCCTTCCTAGATACCACGAGGAGATTCACTTTTTTCCCTGCCTTGATATTCTATCTTACCATAGACCCAGAAACAATGGAAATAGTAACAATAGAGCTAAACTTCTGAAATCACAAACCAATATAAGCTTCCCTTCTAAGTTATCATAGCAATTATATGTATGTATGTATATATATATGTATTACTTTAAAACAATCTTTTCTCATTTTACGTACCAATCCCAGTTCCCTCTCCTTCCCCTCCTCCTGCTCCCCACACATTTGCCCTGCCCCACACCCATCCACTCCTCAGAGAGGATCAGGCTTCCCATGGGGAGTCAACAAAGTCTGGCATATCACTTTGAGGCAGGATCAAGGCCCACTCTCCATATCTTGGCTGAGTGAGGTATCCCTCCAAAGAGAATGGACTTAAAAAAGTCAGTTCTGTCTTAGCAATTTTTATCACAGTGAGCAAAGGCTAACACAGACAAAGCTGAAAGTTATGAATAGATTATATCTGAACTCTTCCATTTAATGTTTTGATTGGTCAATTGTGGGCACCTGAAACTAGAGAGAGCCAGTAACAGACTACTATCTTCAGCTGTCATGAGTGTCTCCTGTTTCTATGATAGGTTTGTTTCATCTTCCTACTGTGTACAAGGAAGACAAATCCATAAAGGAGAAATTATGGTCTGTGATCAGGAAAATGGGGAAGAGGAGCAATTTGTTTATCCATTGATTGTAGTTCAAAATAATCCTATGACAAGTGGCATGTTATGAATGACACATTTTAATCTCCCTCATGCGAGGAGCAGGCTCATATGGTGAGCCTTAAAGTTTCTCCCAGGGCCGGGAGGTGGTGGTGCACACCTTTAATCCCAGCACTCGCGAGGCAGAGGCAGGTGGATCTCTCTGAGTTTGAGGCCAGCCTGGTCTATAAGAGCTAGTTCCAGGACAGGCTCCAAAAACTACAGAGAAAACCTGTCTCAAAAAAAAAAAATTCTCCCAGAATTCATCTCTACTTAGAGCCTAGTAGCTAAAATTCAGAAGTCATTTCTCTGCATATTATCCAATTGCTTCGAATGAGAAGATTTGTCAACCAAGGACAGGCAGGGAGTGCATGGAGAAATAGTGTCAATCCTACCTCAAGTTGCACAGAATCAGAGAACATGCCTCTCCCTCTGACAACCATTCAGTGGTCAAGTTTGGCTGCTGTGATTCTCTCCCAGCCTCCTTCCATCGTTCAGAACCTGCGCCATGGGTGCTGAGCTCTGATGAGGGCTCATAGAACATTTTCTAACAGGACTGAACCGAAGAAATGTAGAAGCTAGGTGGCGCTGGCAGCCACAAGAGCAGCTTCTGCATGTCCGAACATGTCCTGTGTCCAAAGGCTACAGATGTGAAATTTTCCTAAGGGGTCTGGTCATAGACACAGGGATGCTGCTTTGAAACAAAGGAAAAACACAGCAATTCAAGTCCATCCCTCTCAGACTGCCCAACATTCCTCATGTCTTCTGACTTAAGAGCGACAACCCATGAAGCTCAGTGTAGGCTTACCCATTTGCTAAGTAGATGACTCCTGGTCCCTTGCAATTCTAATGATTCTGTTTGGTTGTTTTGGTTTTGCAATCACTATGGACTTGGAATTCCACAGGAAAACCAGAAGTTCCAAAATAGCACTCGGAAGAGACTTTGGTTTGAGTCCCTTTTCCATTAATGCATATTTTCCACCAACCACATAACCTGTGCATTTGGAATATTTTCCCAATAGCCCTGGCTTTCATAAACTGTAGTGCCTGTCAGGAAATAATACTACCTTGGTGGAAAGACCAAAATTATAACTGAGAACATAGGAATGTCAAGCCAACCCCAGACAACCTGCAGCACAGGGGACAGTGGTGTGGGCCACATCCGTCAAACAGGTTGACTAGGAGGAGCAATTTCCAGCCATGTCTTCTGCTCAAGTCATCACTGGCAGAATCAGCCTCAGCCTGGGAGAGATTTTAAGCCTATTAACAGAATACGGGCACACTTAAATCAGGATACCATTAAAAGAAAAACGTAAGTCCCACTTTATAAATGTATAAAATGTGTTTTATGGAATGGCATATCAAATCATAATTTTGTATACATTTAATCAATGCCAACTACTGCAAATAATACTGAGGCAAAATATGGAACAGAATGGGGGTGGGGATTCGGAGATTCATATATGAAGGGTACCAAATGAGGTAAGACCCAAATCCTATACCCCACTGGGCTGCATTTAATCAGGAGAGAATTCTCTTGAAACAGCCTGAGACTTACAGGACAGCATAACAAGGTGGTCATAATAACCTATTGAAATAGGTTGTAGGGTTGCAAGAAGATCATCTCAACTTTTTGAAATAAAGACATAGTTGCCATTTCTTGGAACAGGTAGTGCAGGACCATTTGTAGTTAAGGTTACAGGTGAGGCATAGCCCAACCCTTGAGAAACAGATTTATTCACAAACAGGAATGAACTTAGTTCATCTTTCCTATAAAATGGGTTTCAAGTCTAAGATAGAGGCAGGCTGGTTTATCATGTACTCAGAACAGCTCAACTTTTTCTTTTCATTAACAGTGCAAAAAGATTTTTTTTTTATTGTTTGAGAATGACTGTAATGTGTTTTGATCAATTCCACTCTCCTACGCTTCTGCCTTCCAACTTCTCTGATACCCTTTGTATTGATTTTTCCTCCCAACTTCATGTCGTCCTTTTGAGACCTAATGGAGTTCACTTAGTGCTGTCAGGATATGCATGGGTTCAGGACCGTTGACTGGAACAAGACAGTCTTTCAGAAGCTACATCCTAAATAAGCTGATTCTAACCTCTGCTGGCAGCTGTCAACTGTTCAACCAGGGATGGGACTTCATCATTCCTCCCCAGTCCATTCTGGAGTTTTGGCTGGCTTTACCTTGTGCTGGTAGCTGCACCTGCTGTGATTTCATGTATGCCATGTTCTCATCATGATGACCAGAAAACAGTTTCGCTGCAGTGAGCTGGCTACCTCTGGCTCTTAGAGTCATTTTGCTCTTCTTCAGTGTTTGCTTTTTTTCTATCCTTCCTTTCAAAACCTGAATATGCTTTCTTGACATTCTGGGCTTTCTTGCTCTTTCTCTCTGAAGCATACACCCTTCTCTGCTATGTGGTTGCTTGCTAGGCATGCTGAACCCCTACTCAAAAGACATGGCTCTCTCCTTTTCCATTTTCTATCTTCCTATCCTGGAAGACACTGAGACTTGAAGCTTGCAGGTTCTGTGGTTTTTCTCTTAAATTCTAGTAAAGTTGTCCTTGATTTTTTTTTTTTTGAGTTTGTTTCTAACTTATTTCATCGAATGAAACTAACCCTCCCCAAAGGGAAACTCATTCTCCCTGTAACAGTCACACCGTATCAAAATAAAAAGTTCAGCATATTAATTTCCAAGCATTCTCAAAGATATTAAGCATAATCATTTCAGAATTGTTTCCTTCAGGTTGGACTTCTGCATTGTCATCTTGAGTTAGAAAAATGCTTAGACACTCCCACAAGGCCCTTACAAGATTGGGCCCATTAGCATTCCTTTGTGGAGGCAGAGGTGAAGGCTATTGAAGATGAGGAGCCTCATCAGGCTTCTCCCTTCCCCAGCTAATGTTTGTTGAAAGGAGCTGCCCATTGGTTATCTAGCTACTCTAAACTCCAATGCTCCTACAACTAACTCCAAAGACTCATTGGCCCAGTGTGTGAGTCAGGGTTTCTTTAGGGAACAGAACTGATAGGCTAATATATAAAGAGGATTTATTTGGTGTTCTTATACCATCTGGTCTGAGTAGTTTAGATGGTGCCTCATACCAAAGATGCTGAGACTCCAGTAGCTTCATCCAGTCTACAAGCTGGATGTCTCAGCCAGCCCAACCTGGTGTTGAAGACCTGGGTGATTCCTGGAGAGCTACTAGTCTTCAGTATATGCTGAAAGGCTAAGGAAGGTAATTTTAATACCAGTAAAGAAAAGGGGCAGGGACAGGATGGATGAACTTGCCAGCAGTAGTCACAGCAAGCAGACAAGAAGCAATGTTTCATTCTTCCATGTCCTTTTATCAGGGATGCTACCAGAAGGAACACCCACCTCTGGGGGGGAGGGGTTTCTGCTTCAAATAATCAGACCAAGGAAGTGCCTCACAGGACTGCCCATTGATTTATATTTTATTTCATTACAGATCTTATCAAGTGACAACTAAATTTAGTCATCGCATCCAACCACCTAGACTTGGTTGGAGTAATTTCTTTGTTCTTCCATTACCCCCTGTATGTAAGTTGAATAGAAAGAGATACCCCAATTACATACAGCAAGGTAACAATGGCACCTGCAGCCATGAAGGGTTATCACATCAGCAAAAGATGGCACTCTATTGATGTTGTATTTCTTTAGATATATTGGCCAATAAAGTGTTGATCCTAATTAACTCCAGGTTGAAACAGGCCTATATGCTGGCTGGCAAATGGGAGGTCACACACTGATAGTCATTTATTAATATCAGAAGACCTCGGGCCTTTGTTATAGCCCTGGCCAACCTAAGTTAATCTACTTCTTTTCAGTGCTATTTTATCCTTTCCTGTTCCCCAACAGCAAAGAAGGTTGCTAGAGAGAATTTCTTAATAGATGCATCATTCTCCTTCCTCACCTGGCCCTTGTAGACAATCATAGCTTCTCGTTCTAAACTGGTAGGGTGTGGTTAAGAGGCAACTCCATGAGAGAATCACAAGGTTGATGAGAAGTCCAGCTTTGCTCCTACAAAAGGAGTGGGTTTCAGCTTTATCTAAGTGTACAAAGTAGAAAGGACAGTAACAAAAGGTGGGGTTGAGAAGGACCGCTGTGAAGCATAGCTGTCTGCACATGGTATGACTGTTGAACTCACACAAACTCACAGAGGCTGGGGCTGCCTGCATAAGACCCACACTAGAGCAAGCCAACAAACATTCCAGCCTGAATGAGGGAGAGAGCCCCATCATAATTAAAAATAATAAAATCAATTTGAAGAGCAACAATTTATCCATCCGTTTGCAGCTGAAGCACAGACCCAGGATGGTGGGAGAAATGTTGAGATTTTTCTCCTGCCCTTTGTTATTCTGTGGATCTAAGTAAGGACTCTGATTTTGAAGGTAAAAGCAGCTTGTCAGTGGCTCTTTTGCTTTGAGCAGTGATCAAAGACTTTTGCACATTTATAACATTTTTATTGATTCTCTAGAAAAAAATGAGTTCTCTAAGGTCTATTGATTTGGTTCAAATTGATTAAAGTCTTTGCATGATTTGATGTTTTGATAAGTTTTCTCATTTAAATAATCTAGTATAGAGCGTGTAAGGAAAGCCTTCCTAATCAGTGTGGTGGTGCAGACCTCTAATCTCAGTATTTAGGAAACAGGTAGGTGAATTTCTGGGAGTCTGAGACCGGCCTGGGTCAGCCGGGGCTACACAGTGAGACTGTGTTGAAACAAAAAACCTTTTCAGCTTCATTACACATAAAGGGATTTTCATAAAACCTACACCTAGCTGTCTTTCAAGTATTGATGAGCTGACAAAACCAACTATTTATCGAAGTTGCAAAACTTGGTGAGGGCTGGAATCTACTATTGATGATACAGTAATGCTCTTTTAGCAAAGGAATTCTCAAACAGGCCATACCCAGAAAGATTCTCTCTACTTAGTTTAACAAAATTGCATATTTAAAACATTTCTGATGAAGTGTATTTGAATGGGTGTTAGTTTTCAGAATTTTCAAAGTTCTGGCCAGAGTAAAGCTCTGGTTCAAACCCTGATATAGGCATTTCTTTACCTCTGTCAAGGTAGCAGATATAAAGTAATTATTTTTTTTCTGTAAGTTGTGTGATATTGATCTATGTGGGGGCGGGAGTGAGGTCATAGCAGTTGTCATACACTGGTTATTTCTGTCACAACATCCTCTATGCCCTTCACTCACCCAGCACTCACCTCTCTTCCCTAAAGGTTGCTTCTCAAGAACATTGCTTCTGCATCTACTCCAGAGCACTGTAGGAGGAGGCCTCTTGTTTGTTCCCAGCTGCCCAGACTCCAGAAATAAACACACAGAAACTGTGCTAATTTAATCACTGCTTGGCCCATTAGCTTTAGCTTCTTATTGGCTAACTCTTACACCTTAATTTAACCCATCTCCATTAATGTGTGCATCACCAAGGGGTCGTTGCCTATCAGCAAAGTTTCAGTGCATCTGTCTCTGGCAGAGGCTTCGTGACTTCTCTCTGACTGTGCCTCCTTTCTCCCAGCATTAAGTTTAGTTTTCCCTGCCTACCTCTATTCTGCTCTATGCAGGCCCAGGACAGTTCCTTTATTAACCAATGGAATTCACAGCATACAGAGGGGACTCCCACATCAGAGCACTTTCCGGAATGAATTCTGCTATTTTTCCAGGGGACCAGACCTTGGGTGTAAGGAGAAGACAAAGATAGGAAGACCCAACTTCTGGAGTTCCCCAGTATCACTCTGTATAGAAGTGTCTGCATAGTCCTAGCATCTCTGTCATCCCCCTCCCACCCCTCACCCCATGCATGGAATGAGTTCGAAGGCCACATCCTTGAACGTGAACAGACCTTATCCTCCCCAAACTAGGCAAGGCAGAGCCTGGCCAGTACTTCTCCACATTGGCATTATTGATATTTAGGCCATATTATTTTTGTTATGAGATCTGTCAATACATTTTCTGTTACTATAACAATATTTGATGCTAGACAGTTCATGAAGGAGAAAGAGATTTAGGCTCCTTTTTCTGGAAGGCAAATATTCAAGATCTGTAGGCAGCTAATAGGGGCTTATCCTATGCCACAGCAGAGCAGGTTACATCGTATGAGAAAATGTGGGCATGTTGTGGGAATGTCTTTTGGGTACCTGTAGGGGAAAAAAGGGGAGGAAATGTACCAACTTAGTTTATACCAAACTACTCTCATAAAACACAGTCTCTCTCTGCAAGAATTAATCAAGCATGTGGAAAGGACATTAAACCCTTCAAAGTCTCCACTTCCTAACATAGACACATTGGTCATCCAATTTCCACATGAGCCTTAGTAGAAAGAAGCTCCACGAAAGCCATAGCAAGGGCTATCCTGTGGACTGTTGGCTATTTCTCAGTATCCCTTGGTGGCAGTTACTAGCTGCACTTATCTGTGGTACAAAGAATAAGTATTTAGAATGCAGTTAGGAATTATATTGTAAACTCCATTTAGGTTCCATGATGCCATGGTACCTGTGGACAAGATGAAGAATTGGTCATCTTCCTCATCTGGGATTCTGTATGGATGAAAGCATTGGAGGCAGGCATCCACATTGTGGAGATATGAAATGTCAAGCCAATATGTCAAGGTTAGAGACACATAACCACCAAAGCATTTGTAGATACTGATTACAAAAAAAAAAAATTTCTACCAAGAGTTTTTGTTACTTGCTGACAAACAGATGCCCGACCAAGGGTGGTCAAAGACACAGTTACACGACACACTTCTAATGGAAAGAGACCATTTAATATTTGTACATGTGGAGTGCGAATTTTGGTCTGCAAATATTTGTGACTTTCACAAGGGCCATTGAATGAACGGTAAAAACTCTAATGGAGTAACCAGCCAGAGCGGTGAATTGCATGAGAATTAGTGAAGTACAGGGCTTTTGCCATTCCGTTTTTTATTGACAGGTCAAACTCAGATTTCCTGAAGTCACTTCCTAGAGCTGTGGATCAAAGTTTCAGTCTGTGGAGCGCGTGTAGGTTCATCCACACAGTGCCACCATTTTGTGAACGGCACCAAGCCGTGCCCTGTGATCCCTCATTTTCCATCGTCCCTAGCCTATACACCTCCTAGAGAGGCCAGCTGACCGTTTTCCCTCCAACTCCTCCCATATCTCCCCCTCCCAATTCTCTCAAAAATCATTCTCAAAAGCAGGGCAGCCTGGTGGCCTGGAGGGATGGTGTCTGTGCATTTGAGCTTTTCATGGAATGGGCATCTCTGGTGGGTCTTCTGGATGTAAACAATTTATCCTTTGAATCATGCCTGTACATGTCCAAATTTTTTAAATTTTTTTTTACTCATTTTACATACCAACCACAGTTCCCCCTTCCAGTTCTTCTCCTGCTCTGCTACCCCACCTCTCTATTTCTTTCTCTAACATCTCCCGGGGAACCCCTGGCCATTCTACAAGGTTGGAACTTCACCCTTGTATATGCTAGGCTTCTAACTTGCATACAGCCATACTTGTATCCCTTTCCTTCCCTCATTCTCTTGCTGGAGTGATGCATCCCGCTAAATAAAATACCTCTAAGTCAAAGAAATATTACTTATCCAGTCTTATATTTCACCCACTTTGATCAAACATCCTCAAATTTACATGCTAGGAGGACATCCTTGACTCCTTCCAGCTACTTCTTCCAGTTATAATTTTTTTTCTGCCCTTACTCGCATGCCCCTGGCTGGGTCATGTAGAGAGTAAGCCTGGTTAGCAGTGTGGAAAACAGTGTTGAATGAGTAAAAAACCAGGCACTTTTCTCTGTTACATTTCAACAGTTTTCCAGCAATCATGAGGCAGGTATTATTTCCATTTAAGAAACTAAGATCTTGAGGCTTTGAGGATTTAAATAATTGGCCAAAGATCATGTCACTAGGGAACGGCAGCCACACGGAGCAGAATGCTAGTGGGGAGGGGGGGTGAGAGCAGGCGTTTCTTCCATTCAATAAGACATTGATGTGGGTTTGAAACACTCTGGCTTTGGTTAACACCAGGAAATTGGAGGAGTTTGTGAGTGAGAAGGTGCAATTTAGTGGTGGAGACACTGGACTTCCAGATGAGGCACTAGAAATGAGACGTAGGAGTGTTGAGCAGCACCGGACCATTCCAACAATTGAACGGCAATGAGGGCATGGAAAGACACAGCTGTAAGAATGGATTTGAAAACCCAGAGTTTAGTAATAATTTTGTTTGCTTTTGACATTATTTTCCACGTATTGATGAACTGTAGCATGGAACAAAGAACAATAGAAAAAACCCGAGATGTAGCATGTATTGCCTACCAACTTTTCAGATAATAAATCTTTCCTAGTGTTAGGGAGATGGCAAAGTGGGTAGAATGCTTGTCATATGACCATGAGGACCTGAGTTCAGATTTCTGGTAGCCAGTTGTAGTGGTTTACATCTGGAGACATACAGACAGACAGAACATAGGAACTTGCTGGCCAATCAGCCTATCTAAAATGGAGAGCTCCAGGCTCAGAAAAAGGAAAGAAAGAAAGAAAGGAAGAAAGAAAGAAAGAAAGAAAGAAAGGAAGGAAGGAAGGAAGGAAGGTAGATAGGAAGGAAGGATGAAGAGGTGAAGAGCAATTGAAGAAGATACCCAATGTTGACCTCTGGTTTCCACATGTATTCATGAGTACACAATGCATGTGTGGACACACACTCATACCATACACACCAATCATGAAACATCTCCCCTTTTAGTGGTAAGATATCTGTGAAGAGTTTATCTGTACACTCACTGTTTCATAGGACATCAGTCAAAGACAATTCAGATGAGAAGAAAACATTCATTAACCAGGTAATGGAACTGTATCCAAAGTATTTAAGATCTCTTTCAAGTCAATAAACAGGACAACTCTATTGAAAATCAGCAACAACTTGAAGAGACATCACTTTGGTCTTCACAAGGGCCTATGTGTTTATATTATGACTATTCGTTTGGTGTTTTTGTGAAACTCCTAACAGTGGAGTGGGTGTACCTCTGACTCTTTTGCCTGCTCTTGGGACTCTTTTTCCTTTATTGGGCTGCCTTGTCCAGCCTCTGTATGAGGGCCTGGTATTATTGCATTTTGTTTCGTTGTGTTTGGTTATTGTCTCTTGGAGGTCTGCTCTTTTCTGAAGAGGAAAGGAGGAGTGGATTTGGGAGAAAGAGGAGGTGTGAGAGAGCTGGAAGGGGTGGAGGGAGGGTCAACTGTGGTTGGGATGTATTGTTGAGATAAGAGTCTATTTTCAATAAAAAAAAACCCCAATATCCACATGCTCAATACATGCATTACAAGATTTTCAAACTCATTTGTCATTAAAGCAATGAGAATCAAATTCAAATGGGCTATCATTTACATATATTAGAATGGACAGAGTGAAAATAACAGCTGATAAAGTGAGTTGGTATGACCATGGAGAAATTGGATGCTCATATCTTCATGGGAAGATTATACAATGGAACACTTGCTTTGGCTGAAAGCTTGCCCAAAATAGTTAAAGACTGAATTACCATATGATCAAATAATTCTTTTCCCAAGTAGTTGACAAGTGAAAATGTGTATCATAGAAATACCTGTACTTGCATATTCATAGCTACATTATAATAAAAAGGTTGAAACAACCTAATGATTTACTGGCTTATGAATGGGGAAATAAATTTATGTTGTATGTAAATGCAAAAAATATTTACCACAAAATAAGCATGCTACAGCACTAAGTTGAAAACATTTTGCTAGTTGAGAGGATTCCATTCCTATGAGCTCTTCAGAACAGACACACACACACAGAGTTCACTCTTGGTGGACGGATTTGAGGCAGCAGAGATGAAAAGGAAGTGAGTGTCAATGTCTGTAGCTTTCTTGGGCAAATAAAATGTCTATACTTAGATGGCGGGCTCAATGGATAAATCCATAAATATACTAAAACCCATTGAACTATGGGAAGGCTCATTTCATGGCACAGGAACTAACATCACACTGCAGTTATTAGCTATATAGAAAATCTTACATTTTATGTTTTTATCTCCTCTGGGTCTTAAAATATAGACATGCAAACAGTAGCCTGGGCTATGGTAAAGCTCACATACTAGCAGATTCTACTTGGAGCATTTAGCCATTGGCGTTCTGTTCCGTGTTTCTTAGTTACTATCTTGTATGAGGTTGAGTGAGCCTGACTCATACCGACTAAGCCCATCATATCATCTTAACTGTGCATCACTTAAAAAACACCTGAGTTCAATTCAGCATAGAATATGTGTGGGACAGGAAAAGATAATGTTCTTTTTTTTTTCATTTGTTCAAGTTTTCATGAACCTTTCAGTTCCCAAGAGAAGTAATCTGATAAATATAATTAGATAAGATACTAACCCTTGTTACGTAAAATCTCAGCAAAAGTGAAATTCTAACAGTCAAGCTCTACATTTTCAGCTCCACTGCTAAAAGTGGAAACAATTGTTTCCTGGGCACAGAATCAGATGTGTTTAATATATTTTGAAACGTAAGAAATATAATGACAAAATTTTTAAAAAAATGCCTCAAAGAGGAAATTACAGCACACGACAGCTCATTTTTTTGACTTGGAAAATTTCTGCTAAGTTCAGAGCAGCTGGGGAGAATAGCAAGTAACAAAAGTAGGCAGATTTATGGGGCCCACACATGGCAATATTTTTGTGTAAAATTAGTCAAAATCATTATACTTGTAGATGAAGAAATGGATTCCAACAAGCTTGCATTTTTTTTAAAAAAGAATGATCATATTTGGTCTAAGTGAACTGGAAGAACTGAGCAATTTATTGGATTAGCTGATCACCAGCATTGTAACTCATATTAAAGTTTGGGGAAACCTGCCAAACACTGACTCTCAGAAGATTAGGATAATAATACATTGATTTCCAATGAGTAGAATTCAACCCACATTGCACTCTGTCTTCCCAGCCAGAAAATGGAGGGGAAATGGGCCATTAGAAGAATTTTCCACTGAAATGTCTTTGTTTTGTCTTTAGGCATAATACTAAAATATTTTGATAATGAATCAAGTAGATATAAACGTGTCTCATTTTAAGAAACCCAATGCATAGCACTTCAGTTTAAAAATGTTATTGAGAGAAATGGTTGATTTCAGGTTGTTCTACAGCAGGGCTCCAGGGACAGACTTGACCAAGGTAAAAGGCAATGAAGAAAAGACAAACATAGACATATACACAGACATAAAGCTGGGGTCAGGTGGTCTGGTCTCTTGGCTAGAGAAACCGTAGCACGCTGGAAGAGCAGCATGGTTATTATATAGAGTTGGACAGAGAGGTGGGATTACTGTGCACAGACAAATAAGGAGGCAGAGTTTATGGCACATGTCTGGATCAAGGAGGCAGGTTTAGCTAATCTAGGTGGAAATGATCTCAGCAGGCAGTGATCTTCAGACCATAAACATCCAGGTCAGGGATCCTGGAAGCTATGGTGCAAATGTTGTCAACACTCAACAAACTCCAAGGAAGGTTTTACCATGTCGCTGCATTTCACCCTTAGGGACGAAGGCTTTGCTATTGCTCCAAAGATCTTAAGGTTTTTTGAGGCTTTCTCATTCAGGGCTTTTCGTGTTCCATATACGCATGGGCACAGAGACATTTTATGAGGGCATAAAGTAAGAATCTCTCTCCCCCACCCCCGACACACACAATGTGTGCCTTCAAGGAAGATTGGAACAGGGCTAACCTTGTTCAACACTCTGGGGTGTTTCTGTAAAGAAAATGAAATCAGTAGAAGTATCTGCACACCTACACTTATGTTTGTTGAAGCATTTTCACAACTTCCAAAATACAAAATCAAAAGGATGAATATGTAAAGAATATATAAATATAACATTACATATCTGTATATATACATACACACTATATATATACACACATTATATGTGTATGTGCATATATATGTATGATGGAATAGTATTCAGTTTCAAGAAAAGGGGAAAACTTGTTATTTGAAGCACCATGGATCTGTAAGTTGGCATACTATGAAGTGAAATAAGTTAAACACACAAATCAAAATATCACACAAAATTATTTACAAATGGAAATTTAAAATATTGAACTTAGAGAAGCTAAGAGGAGAACAGTTATCAAGAGTTGGTGTGGGGAGGATTTGGAAGGTATTGGTAAAAAGTAGGAAACTTCAGTTATGCAGGATGAGTAAGTTCAAGAGATATATTTGACAATATAGTGACCATAGTTAATAAAAATAAAAATATTAAAAAAGGCCAAAAGTCAATATGATAGTTGACCTTAAAGTGTATCCTCTATTGGAGTAGGGGAGGGACAATACAGTACAGGACATTATTTGGTAGGGTGATGAAACTTGAATACAAAGTATAAGTTAGAGGAAAAACAATCGCCGACATTAAATTTGTCAAAGTTGGAAATTATTTGGTCATATAACAGAAAATGCCTTATCCATAGGAATTACCCCCTGAAATCGTCCCAGTCCAAAGGACATAATATCATTAATTTATCATCAGATATTTCAGAACAACATAGGCACAGCTAGTTAGATGTATAGTTAAACAATATTAATGACAAGACAAATTGGAAAAAATGGAAAGAGTCTTTATAAATAGTTTATGGATAGTCCCATATTATTTTTATTTCCATAATTTATCTGTAAATGTGTAGTTGTTACCAAGTAAAATGTTAAAAATATATTGTTGATCTGGGGAATTTTTGTTTTACTTGGCAAGAGATCGCTTGCTTGTAAAGAGCTCAGCAAAATGTTTCCTTGGTGTGGGAAATCCACCAGTGTTTTTCAAATGTGATGACTGTACAAACTGAAATTTGACTGTGACTTTTAAATTATATAGAGAAGGAAAGGCAAAAGGTGAATTTTATTTCTGTTGAGGGTTATCTGGTTCTAAAAAAAACAAACCCAGGTTAGCCAAAGGGAATTTTTTTTGTAAGAAAAAAAAGGGAATTTCAATTGTGGGAAATCCTATCATCTCATCTCCATGCGTCCCCTCCCCCACCACTCCCCCCTTTCTCCTGTGTGGTCATCTCTGGTAAGAACTGTAGAGTCACCACAAAAAAAGCAACTTTTAGCAAAATCCATGAAGACTTGCATATAAGAAGACATGTCTGTGTAAGTACTACAAGCATTTAATATTTTTTAAATGTGGAATTTATAGAACAACTGACCATTGCTCTTTGATGAAGAACTTAATTTTGAGTTGAGTTGGACTATTACGAAAACTTGGTTGTAAACACGCTGGTACAGACTGGGGAAGACTGTAGGGAAATAGGATTGGATATGAGCTCTAGTTTAAACGCACTTGTCAAACTCCAAACATGGTGACTTGGATTGGGATAGCAGTATCAATAAGGAAGTAAAGGACTAGACAGGAATATTTGTATGTGTTTGTATGACAGGTTCTCATGGTATATCCCAGGCTGGCTTTGAACTTATGATCCATCTGTCTCAGCCTTCTTCTTAAGTGTTAGAATTAATGGTTATTATGGGAAACTTATTTTAATGGGACATGACACACACTGACACACATCTCGAGGGGACCCATAACAGACCAAAGTGATGAACAGACCAAAGTATAACTTTGTGACTCATCAAGTTTATTGGAGTTACTTACAGGGGTATTGGTGAGTGGTTATTTACCGAGCAGGGATGTCTTAGAAGTAACTGCACCACTGAAAACACCACCCTAACAGGATGGATGACTCATGAATAATGTCATCTTGAAGCACCATGCATGGCTTATGGATACCTCAACAAGTCAAAGAATTCCTTCAGGTGCTTGCTGCTAACCTTGGGGAGGGACCCTCATGAATCCTGTAAGTTTCATTTTCATAGGCTTGAAACTTAGAAGAAAACTTGAAAGTTTCATTTTCCCAGGCTCGAAGTTTAATTGCTTCCCAAGTGTCATGAGCCCCATGTCCTTTCTGGGGGGTGATGTTTGAATTCTAAGGGAGTTGGTAAATAACACTAACATGAATCACCTTGCCTAGCAAGATGATGAAGAACGCTTTTGGGTACAGTTGACAAATCTTTAGGTTGGACTGAACACGCTGACTGGGGAAGAAGTGTCCAAGGTAGCTTCCTGTTTACACCAGCAGGCATTGAACAGGAGAACCACTTATGGAAGTGGAGAATATTAGAGGAGACATCCTTTGGGATGGAAAAGAAAGGCTGTAAATTCAATGTGGGCCTCCTTTTAGTTTGATGACCTCGTAAGGAAGACTGGTGGATGCTGGGGACTCACTGGGCAGTCCGTGTAAACGCAATGGTGTGCAGCAGGTTCAGTAATAGACTGCCCTGGTTTCACTTCTGTTGCGGTGGAAATATACTCTGGCAAGCATCAACTTAGGGGAGAGAGGGATTTATTTTATCTTTATAATCTCAGGCTTCAGCAGTCCATCACTGTAGAGAAGTCAAAGGAGGAACTTCAAAAACCTAGTTTATCCACAGTTGAAAAGAGAGAGAAGTTAATTTGTGTATGTTTGCTTGCTTGCTGGTCTTTTCATTTTTAAACCACTCAGGACCTCTTGCCTAAAGAATGATGCTCCCCTTTTCAGGTGATTCTAGGTTGCCAAGTCAATGAACTTAGCTATCATAACTAACCCTGTTTCAAAATAAAAGGCAAAAAATGATAGAGGAAGACACCTGACATCTCTTCATAGTTTTCTTACATATATGCACAGGCAAAAACACTTACACACATATACACACATACAAACACATACACACATACACACACACAACACGTGAGTGCAATCTGCTTTGAGAGATCCACTGGATTAATTTAACCTGACCAGTTTTTAACACATAACTTCTCATTATGTTCACATGGTCACGTAAATCAAGGTAAGATGATTGGATTTCACAAAGGCAGGAATCGTTGAGCTTCAGTTTTAAAGGGCTGCTACCACACACAGGCGGAGAGTTCCTGCTGTTTCCCTCTCCCCACACCTCATCCCCTTTAACGATGTCATTCTCAGAGAGGAAAGAGTGCACTGGCAGAAGCGGTCCATGCACTTGAAAGCAACGGCTTTCTCAGAAAAGAGCCTACACTCTTTCAAAGTGGAAAAATCCTCGATGATTGTGCAGTATGCTTTCCTGAGACATTCACAGCTGGGCAGCACAGCTGTCTTTCTCGGAAGAGGGGCTGCTCTGGTCTACATGGAAGGCCACCCAGGGTAGAGTACTTCCACGTGAGAATCCGAAGAAAGAACTCAACACCATGAACGTGGCATCGAGTTTTACCACAGCTGCTTGCTGTGTCTCCCAGAGAGATCAAGACAGACTTCTGTCCAAAGATCAAGTTTTTCTGAGGCCAGGATGCTGGTGATTAACGGGGAAATGATGCTCTGAGCATGAGCAACGTGAGGGAGTTGCTGCCCAGTGTCCCAGTGAGTTCTCAGCTCATTGCCCTTTCGAGTTGTACTGTGATGTCCTGCCTTTCTAGAAAGTAAAGGGACAGACAGCAACACGAAGGATGTAATGATGAGGACAGCCAGCTTCTGAGAGTCCGAGGCCTGGACTCTGTGGCTTTCAGAGCTACAAAGTCTTCAACAGGCCAAGAAGCATCAGGCAGAATGAATGGAAAGCCTCTGATGAGTATGCTATGAGCTGCGAAATTGCAAACAGACTTGGCACGCTTCCTCAGGAGCCCAGCAGAATTTGCACATTGCTCAGTGTTAAAACTCATGGGACAGCAGGCACTCGTTTCTCTGGAATGGGCTTTGGCATTCAGAAACTCACCATCTGCCTCTTTTTGGCTATTTCTGATCCCCAGGGAAGGACTTTGTTGTTGTGTCTGTGTCCTGGGCCTCTTTTGTAGTAGAGAGGAATCAGGCAAGCAGCACCGAGGGCTGTCTTGAAGTCGTGAAGAATAGAGAGAGGCAGATCTCCACATGCCGGGCGTTTGCATCCAAAGGCTTTGATACAGTCAGGCCTGAGTTCAAGCTCTGACTCTGTCATCTGCGATCTGGGTGATCTTAAACACGTTGCTTTTTCTCTGTGAGCCTCAATTAGCTCACAAAGTTTCTCATCTGCAAAAGGGGTGGTGCGTGGGTGGGAATAATGTCTATAAGCTGTGAAAAGAAACGGACTGAGAATAAGGGTTTAATAAACGGAAGAATGTACCACGTTGGTGGTACCTCATTCTTCGATCAGGGAACCTGTCGGCTGCTAACGCAGCTGACCTCCCTCTTTCCTCTGGCTTTGTTGGTCCTGTTTCCCAATATGTATAATGAAAGGCCAAACCACCTGTTTTCCTTCTTACCTCAGGACATGGGGACATGACCTGTACCTAGTTTGTATCTGCTGATTTGAAACTTTAATGAGGTACAGGAGAAAAGATGGCTAAGAAGGAAAAGGCCTGAAAACAAAAGGTTTGTCCTTTAAGATACCTGTAGTCTGCAGAAGAAGGAGAAATAAGGAAACATCAGTGCTCCATGACTTTGCTGAGTTTACCCAAGAACTCTCTGTCTTGAGCTACACCAAGGAAAGAAGCTATCCTTGAATCTCAGGTTTTTAGAAGCATTTTGGTTCACATTGGATGAATGGTATAGATTTGATAAAGAATTTGATCTCTGTCTCTTTTCTCTGGAAGCCAGGCATATGGAATACTATCTTAAGTATGGTCATACTTAAGGGAATCATACACTGTACAGCTTTAGCTTATGTCTAAGGGACAAAAGAAAAAGAATTTCTGGGGACTCTAGACCAGCACTTCTCAACCTGTGGGTTGTGACCACTTGGGGAGGGCTTGCCAAACAACCCTTTCACATGGGTCACCCAAGACCATCCATCCTTCATTTCAGATATTTATATAGTATTCATAACAGTAGCAAGATTACAGTTATAAAGTAGCCAAAAATAATTTTATGGTTGGGGGTCACCACAATATGAGGAACAGCAACATTAGCAAGGTTGAGAACCACTGTTAGATAATCCCCCAAATTCTCTTCTTTTTTGGTTGTAATTTAATTTATTGGGGCATTGACTTAACTAAAATTCCTCTCTTTGTTTTTGTTTGACATTTTCTACTATAGTGACACCATGTAATAAACACTCCTAAACCTCAGGGGCTATGGAAATAGGTAAGTTTCTTACTCACAGGTCTGAGTTAGTAGCAGGTCTGGGTGGATCAGGGAAGGATTGCCTATGTTTGACTTCACAAATACATTGGGTTTGTCTTCTCTGTGTAGCATTGTTTTTTATCAGGTCTTACCAGATACATGTCCTCTCATGTTTATAGAAAGAGATGCAAGCAAAACAATCAATGAAGGCATGCTAGCATATTGTTGATGCCAGTGGGGTCAAAGGGGTCCTCAATCAAGTCACATAACCCAAATAAAAGTTTCAGGCACGACTATGTCTTCTCTCCTGAGAGACACTATGAAGTCATATGGGAGTGATATGGGCATCTTATGACAAGGAGGAAATAATAATTGGAACCAAATCTCCAAACCATACACACACTGGCCAGTTGAATGCAACCCTCTATGTCTTGTCTAAGAAAATAAAGGTTAAAGTCCAAGACTGGCCATCTGGTAGA
Organism: Microtus ochrogaster; assembly: GCF_000317375.1. Taxonomy (NCBI): domain Eukaryota; kingdom Metazoa; phylum Chordata; class Mammalia; order Rodentia; family Cricetidae; genus Microtus; species Microtus ochrogaster. Next base: position 73,546,746 of record NC_022014.1, read on the forward strand.
CCTATGCTCATGCCTTTCTCTTCTTTGCCATCGTTTCTCCTGTGCATCCTTATTCAGATAAAACTCTTATATTTTTTATTAATTCATGACCATTCATGCATAGTCATGTCATTTGTGGCTGTTGCAGAGTGTAGTTTTCATCAAGAGAAGTGTAATCCTTTCTTCATCCCATTTAAAGCCCAAGCTGCCCTTTCTAATATCAAGCTAACAATAGCAACTGAAACCTTGAATAGGCAACTCCTTTTATATTTTTTATTACTTATTTATTTTTGCATGTATGTATGTGTATGTGGGTGCATGTTCATCTAGGTTCACGCATGTGTGGAGCTGCACAAAGGGAAGAGGTCAATTTGGGATATTATCTCTCAGTACCCATCCATCTTGCTTTTTTAAAAATTTAATTTATTTATTTTGCATCCGGACCATAGTTTCCATTCCTTCATCTCCTCCTATCCCCCCCCCCCTTTCTGCCTCCCTAATCCACTCCTTCTCCATTTCTGTTCATAAAGGGTCAGGCTTCCCATGGGCATCAACAAAGCATGGCATATCAAGTTACAGTAAGACTAAGCATCTCCCCTTGTATGAAACCTGTGCAAGGCAACCCAGTATGAGGAATAGGTTTCCAAGGGCCAGCCAAAGCATTAAGGACAGCCCCTGCTCCTACTGTTAGTAGTCCACAAATAGAATAAGCTACACAACGGTCACATATATGTAGAAGGCCTAGATTGGTCCTGTGTAGTCCCTCTGGTTATTGGTTCAGATTCTGTGAGTGGATATTAGCTGTAAGATAAAGGATAACTACGCTATAATCCACAGACCCAGAGAGGCTGGGTAACAAGGAGGGCCTAAGTGGGGAATAGAAGAGATTTTCTGAGTGCACTGGGGGGCAGCTGGGGATGGGAACTTGAGGGATCAGTTGCAGGTGCATGAAAAGCAGGGAGCGCTGAAGGAGATGACTGGAAAGGGAGGGCATTTTGGGGTCAGATTGAAACCTGGTGCAAGGGAAACACCTACAAATTTACAGGGATGACACCAGCTAATAGTCCTAGCAATAGCGAATACATAGGGTGAACTGGCCATCTTCTGTGATCAGACTGCTGACTACCTCAATTATCCTCAGAGAGCTTTCATCCAGTAACTCATGGAAACAAATGAACAAATGCAGAGACCCACAGCCAAGCTCTGGGAATCTTGCTGAAGAGAGGGAGGAACGATTGTATGAGCTGGAGAGGTCAAGGACATCACACACTACACACACACACACACACACACACACACACACACACACACACACACACACACACACATACACACACCCCACAGAAACAACTAACCTGACTCATAGACACTCATCTTGTTTCTTGAGACAGTCTCTCATTCACCTGGAGCCCACTGAGTGGACTAGGCTGCAAGCATCAGGGATTCTTGTGTCTCCCCAGCACTGGGATTACATGTGTGCACTACCACACTTGAGTTTCTTTTAAACATGGGTTCTGGGGAACAAACTCCAATCCTCATGTTTGCAATACAAGCCTTACAGACCAAGCCACCCCTACCTCCAGCTCCCAGGTGACTCTTTATATTCTATCTAGAAAATATAATGTTGAGGTCTGCGGGAGAAAGCGAGCACTAGGAATTAGTTCTTGGTTTTACTATACAGAAATGCAGAAGTGTATGCAGTTGTTAAAAAAAGAAAGTCACCTTCGGGAAGTGAACATATTTGAATATAAAGAGGAAGAGGTAACAACAATACTCCATTCAGCTTCCAATGTCTCTCTTTCTTTGAAACAAAGTAAAGCTGAGGTCTTAAATTTAAGCCTTTTGACAGAACTGCGGTTTCTCCTGCTTGAACTCATAACCTTTGCTGACAGAGCAACCTCTTTCTTCAGCACTTTCTTTCTTGGGCACTTGGAGGCTCTGGACAATTGAGATTAAATGAAGTGCAGGTCTATGGAGACTTGATCTTTGCACAGCATTGTTTTGATTGGGCGTCTCTTTCAAAAACTATAAACCAGACTAACGAAGTGAATACAAGGAAGAAAGAAAACCAAACCAAACCAGCCCCCTTCACGGCTTTTCAGCTACCCCTTCAAACTCAGGGACAAAGAGGTGTGGTTTGGAAAATGTCGGTCAACCTCTTCTGTCTTCATCCTTGACATGAAGTCATCACTGTGGAGGCGTCCTCCCAGAGGAATCTTTGACTTTTCAGTGTCTGTAAACATCAAGCTCCTCAGCATGGCTTTTAGGATACCTTGCCTAGGTCTAGCTTCAGTGGGTTAGTGCTCAGATACTTACAGTGATATAGGCTAGTCACAGCCACTGCTGGAAAGAGGGATGTTGTATGACACAGGGAATGGAAGCTCTCCCAGGGCAACTGTCTTTGATAAAGAACAGAATGTTGTTAGACACTACAGTGTTGCTTAACCCGGAAGCAGTTTGTGTTAGTCAGGGTTCTCTAGTGATGCAGAGCAGTAGTATGTGTATATGCCTGCAGCCTTCAGTCATCCCTTGGGAGTTGTGGGGAGTTTATTCCAGATCCCTTATGGACACCAAACTCTGGATGCTTGGGGGTTTTATATAAAAGGACAAAACATTTGCATACGACCTATGTATGTCTTTCTGTATGTGCTAAATATTCTCTAGAATACTTGCAGTCCCCGAGACAGAGAGGAGTCTGTTTCCATAGAGATTATACTGTGCCCTCTAGCGCAATGAATCTCAACCTGTGGGTTGAGACACATTTGTGAGAGTTGAACGCCACTCTCACAGGGGTCTCCTAAAATCATTGGACAACAAAGACATTTACATTACAATTTATAACTATTGCAAAATTACAGTTATGAAGCAGCAACAAAAGTAACTTTATGGTTTGGGGTCACCACAACATAAGGAACTGTATTAAAGGGCCGAGCATGAGGAATATTGAGAACCACTGCTCTAGGGGTTCCTATTAGGGACAGTGACATCCACACATGTCCAGCACTCGATACTCAAACTCCACCTATAGTTATGATTAAAGTTACTTGTTTCAAAGGCTTAACTTTGAAAACACTGATACTTTTAAGTAATCTTTTAAAACCATAATGGATTGATTGAATCTACAGATTCTGATTCTGTGGAAACAAAGACCCAGCCATTTATACACTTGCACATTCTCCTTTCATTCTTGAACAAACTTTTCACTACCTGTCATACACTCTGTTGTGTCCGGTCCATAATCTCCATCACCACACTTCACCATGATTTTGAGCTACACTTGACTTCCATTCACTTGGTATATGGGCCATTTTTGAAAGTGCTTGGGGTTCAGCCTCAAATCAACCAGCTCTCGTTAAAGAATGATGGCAACAAGCATATAACTAATCCACAGGAAAACTCCCAGGCACATGTTCTACCCTGGCTCCAATAGTTCCACAGGACAATTATGCTTCAGGGATCCTGAGTTGTCACTAGATTAATAATGTATCTGCTGACTCTCAGCATTTCACATCACCATCCTCCAAAACAACTAGCACTTATGTCCTTGCCTCATGATTTGCTTCTGGGGAATCTAAATTAAGGCAGAAAGACAGACTTACATGCAGGGGACAACTCAGTATATGACATGGTATTAGGTAGAGAAGAGGTGCACCAGAGCCTTCTTCCATCCAGGATCATCTTCCTGTGGACTCTTTGGTTCCTTTCTTGGTGGAGCATTATGGGAAACACTCATATAGCACCTTATTTTAGACAAATTAGTGATTACAACTGTCGAGGGCATCACTTATTCCTGCTTTCCATGGCAAAACCTTTATTGGTAGATACTTGTTTTTGTGAACTTGTTCACACACAATCCATCAGTTAGGTCCGAGAATGGCTTTATTATCTTAAAGTAAGATGCTCTTTAACATTTTTGAGTGATAGGTAAACGCGACTTTGTAAGTTTCACAGGCAATTTATTACTTTTCTCTGTGCTTTGTCATTTCTGTCCTATAGATGAGAAAACTCTGACTTTGAGAAATATCTGGAATAGGGTAAACAAGCAGGGAGTTTTCACTCTTGAATTTGTTACACTAAAGTTTTCTGTCACTGAAGTACCGTTTTAGCCAACAAATGGAACACAGACAGAAAGAGCACTCACCAGACCCACGTTTGCAACCAAAGTGGAAGAAATAACTAATAGTCCAGCTCAAAAGACTCAAGTTTCAAATACCTCAACATTTTTAATCTAAGCAAAGAAATTACAGCACAAGTATAGGATGTGGGAACCCGGCTAGACAGGAGCTCACCACAAACTTCAGAAAAGCCGGCAGTGCAATGCAGTCACTTGATTGCAATGTCCAGCACCATCATGAAAAGACATCTGTCCAGAAAAAAATGGCTGGATCAGATGAATTCATGGGAAGAATAAAATTTCATGAGAGACTTATTTGCGTAGGAAACTGTTAGGTGGTGAGGGAATCCTGAGAGTCTTTCTGCACGAGGAACACTTGAGGGCACCCGTGTTTGCTCGTGTGGGTCGTGACACAGACTGTCATCACAAGCTCTGTAATCAGTGCTGAGCTGAGCCTCTGTTCCTCCACGCGGAGGCTTTGAGAACTCTGACAGCACAATCCTCAATGTGCTTTTCTTCGAGAGGGGTTGCCTATTTCTGTTCTCATACTTTAAGCATTCAGTCTGTGTGGGGATGTCAGTTTCATTCTTTCAAACCTCTGGAGGCTTATCTCACAAGAAGTTGGCTCCTTTGGACTCCACCCGACGAAGGAGGCCTGTGTGACAAATACTTTTATTGGAGAAAAATTTATTTTGATATTAAAATTAACCTTCTGGGCCAGGGAGATAACTCAGTTATTAAAGTGCCTGCCTTATAAGCATAAGGACCCTCGTTCACTTCCTTGAAGCTGTATTAAAAAATAGCTGGGCTTGCTGGCACATTCTTGTAAGTCAGACTTCTAGAGAGGCAGGGACAGGTAGATCCCTGGGGCTTCCTGGCCAGCTAATTTTATCAACTCAGCAAGTCCCAGGCCTTTTGAAATAAGAGATCTTATTTCAAAAAACAAAGTAAATGACTTCTATAGCTTTAGAAGGAATTTTTCTGTCTCACCACCTAGCTCCCAAATAACCACCCTGAGGCTTATTATTAATTATAAATGCTCAGCAAATAGCTCAGGCTTGTTATTAGCTAACTCCTACATTTTAAATTTGCCCATATTTCTTATCTACACTCTGCCAGGTGGCTTGGTACCTTTTCTCAGTATGGCGAGTTCATCTCCTTCTCTGCTTGCCTCCCCCTGACTCCTCCTCCTCTTCTTCTTCATACTCTCTTTTTGTCTGAAAGTCCCACCTAGGCTCTACCTGTCCAGTTATTTGTCAGTCAACTTCTTTATTTTTTTTCAAGATACATAAGAAGGTTTTATTTGCAGGGGAGCACAGATTTAATCAAACAAGCCAAATCTCATGTCATCATCCGACTCATTGGAATCCTCCTTCTTCTCTTCTTTCTTTTCCTCTGCTGCAGCTGGGGCAGAACCAGCAGTAGGAGCTGCAGAGCCAGGGGCAGCAGAAACAGCCACAGCTCCACCAGCAGGCACACTGGCAAGTTTCCCAACACCCTGGGTGATGACATCCTCAATGTTTCTTCCATTCAGCTCACTGATGACCTTGTTGAGCCGGTCATCGTCCGCCTCGATGCCCACGCTGTCTAGTATCTTCTTAATGTCTTTGGCGCTAGGAGAGGAGTTGCCCCCAAGGGCGGCAAGCAAGTAAAAGGCAACGTAGCGCATGTCAGCTGCTGCGGACCGGCCTCAAGAGTGCGACCTCGGCGGCATCAGGCGGCAAAAAAGAGTCAACTTCTTTATTAACTTAATCACAGTCACATATTTTCACACAGTTTAAAGGATTATTCCACATACAGTACTACATTTTAAATTGTCCTTAGGCCTCTACACACACACACACACACACACACACATACACACACACGCACCCAAATGAATGTGCACACACACGTGCACACTTGTATGAACATGTGTGCATACACACACATTTATACCCATATGAACATGTGCACACACACACATGTACACCCATATGAACATTAGCACACAGACACACAGACACACACACACGCACACACACATGTATCCTCATACATGAAAAGGACCTGGTCATTGCCCTTACAAAATACAGATGCCTCTGAAAAGTGCCACTTGCCTAGAACTTGTTGAGCCAGTTCTATATGCCTTCAGCCTTTTATGCATACTGTGGGGCAAGCAGAATTCTCAGGTTACCTACATGGCTCCATCTGGTCCCCCACACTTTCTGTCACTGAATCATCACATACTTTGGTGTTCAAGCCAAGTATCTTAGCGTTGTGTGTGGTTCTTGTTTCCCTCCTTCCTCCATATCCCATTCCACACATTCAAAGTCTAAACCATCAGAATTGCTATCACGTCTACCATATAGCTGACAATCAGTGTCTGTTTCTACACCTACTGTTTTAGATCCCATCATCCATTTATAACCATTTAAAGGGGGTAATGTAGCATTGTCTAATAGTTTCTTATTGCACCCGAGACAGAGACCGCAATCCTTTGCACAGCCTACAAAGCCCTAACATTGAATGACTTCTGTCAGTCATTCCAACTCTGTTTTCTAGTCACCTTTAACTTAGATTTTCACCCTCTAGTAATTGTTTATTTCTATGTCTTACTGACCTTTGCTGGCTCTTACTTTTGATCTATGATTTCAGCTGGTCCTTTTCCTAGACCACTGTTTTCCCTAAGCCCTGATGTTCTCTCCTACAAGAGGATGGGTCAATGTTATTGTCTAATCATTTTAACTTTCTCTATTGTAATGATTCTATTGTGCTTGACACTGCCTAATCAGGCTTATTTATGGCATTATACTCACTCACGAGGCCTTAAATATGCATTTAACACCTAGTTATGTGGAAACTCAACTCAAAGTTGTGGGTCCCTTATCAACAAAAATACACAAACATTCTTTCTTTGTTCTTCATGTATTGATGGGTGTTATAGGAGATATTATTGCCCTTACCATATATTTAACTGGATAGGCACTGGGATTTTTTTTTAATTCACATATTCTTTGATCCTCTTGACAATGTTCACTTTCCTCACTTATAAAGGTTGTTTGTTTGTTTTTTTCACTTCTGGGGCTCAACTGCAGAGCCTTGAACATGCTAGGCAAGTATTCTATATTCTCATCCCAAAGCTGTTTTAGGTATGAAGAAATCAGCCATTTGTCTTCATGTCTTCATGAGAACAAACTCAGACAAATAAGTTAATTAACAATATACCTCATTATCAATCACTCCAAACAGCAACAAGAAAAGTACCTAGGAATCAATGTAATCAAAGAAATAAAAGACTTCTCTAATGGAAGTTTCTAGACATTGGAAAGAGAAATCAAAGACAGCGCTGGATGATGGAAAGATCTACATAGATCACCAAAAGTAATCTAAAGATTCGGTGCATTTCCCATTTACAGTCTGATGTCATTCTTCACAAGACTAGAAAAAATAATTCAAGAATGTGTATGGAGCCCCAAAAGACTACATATAACCAAAGCAAGATGGGGAAGGAGAAGCTACTAAAACACAGTGTGTTGAAACATGCCATGGCACTGTCTGATATCTTGTGTATTAATTTAAAAAAAATTTGAAAAGAACAACAACAGAAAATACCCATCAAAAGATCAAGAAAGGAAGAAAGATGGAGATAAGAAAACGTAAATTTTAAGATGAATACACTGTCTTATAAAGAACTGGTTAACTTATTGATTTAGTTTTTTGAGACAAGGTCTCATATATAGCATGCTGGCCTTAAACTTGGCAGTCAGCTGAACTTCTAATCCAGCTGCTTCTACCTCCTAGGAGCTGAGATTACCAGTATGTACCCCCATACTCGGTTTTTGCACGTGCTGCTGATAATAGAACCCAGGGCCTCACACATTCGGGGAAAGAGCTCAACCATGTGGGAGCTATGCTCCCAATGATGAGTTTTCTTTGGAGTTGATAAGCCAGAGATAAATAAGCACCCATGGTTAGAGACTCTCACCCACATGAGGGTGCCTACATGCACAATATTCTCACTGTTTGTCTTAATGCTACAATTTACATTTTTTCTATAAAATAAGAAAGCTGAGACCTATCTTTCCCAGGGACTTCATTTGTTCCTTGTTTCAAGTGTGTAGGTATTATTTACATGTCATGGGGTTCTGACCCCTAGTGGTGGAGACCAAATCCATTACCCGTCAGCCGCTCAATTTGCAGCTGTTTAACATTCCAGACTCTCTGGCAGAGAAAGGGAACAATGGAAGCTTGCAATGTTTTCTCTCTCGGTTTATTTCTGTTCTTCTATTTTTCTGTTTCATGTTCCTCTTCCTCCCGTGCCACTTTCTCCTTTTGCTTTCTTCAACCCCCAGGAATCCCTAAGGGAAACTTAGATCCTCTTTCTCCAGGCATCCTGGGAGTTTGGGGAGCATCATATTAACATTAGATCCTTTCAAGAACTCTGCATGCCCCCCCCCATAAATATATTCAACTGGAGCCTGTTAAATGCAGGTGTCCTAGTGTTTAATGAGACTGACAGAGACCAACAGAAAGGGCTATCAAGTGAGCCACATGCACTTTATCTACCAAGTGGCAACAATCCTTGCTACCCCAATGGTGCTCCTAGGGCAACGGATCAGTCTTTAATCTACTTGGACCTCTTAAAGAGCTGCAGGGTTTTGCAGATAAAGCGGAGTCAGGAAGCCTCTCTTAAATGAGAGTGCTTGCCTCGAGCAAGCAGAGCAGACCCAAGAAATTGCTGTTACCAAGAAGCCATGCTTTATTCTTTTCTGCCCAGAATTACTTCCCATGCTCTCTCAGGTTTTATGTGGATGGAGTTGTTCACGTGGGTGTCATTCTGTAGCATGAGGGTCTGCTTGTTGGGGTTTCTGTCCTGCCCAGTTCCCACAGCCAGTTAGCCCCAAAGAAAATCACACAGAGATTCTATATTAATGATAAACTGATTGGCCCATTAGCTGCTCCTAGGGCAACAGCTCTGTCTGTAATCTACTTGGACCACTGAACAAATGGCTTAAATCAAACCTGTCACTTCTTTCTTGGCTCCTATATGGCATACTGAAGAGTAATTGCTTACTTTGTCTGAATAAAAAAATTAATATAAAAGAAACATTTTTGTTATGTGGTAGCCTAACTGAAAGGGGGGGGCAGAGCCATGAAATTTAGAATGAAAAGTTCCGTTTGACATGAGGAAATTTATGAAAAAAATGTAGTAAATTTTCTTGGCAGGGGAGGGTAAAACACAACCATCAGGAAGAAGTGGAAAAAGACAATTTCACTAAACAGCTGCAGAGCATCTATCAGCACCGGACACATAAAGACCTATTTCAAAACCTCTTGCTATTATTGTTTTAAATGAGATGCATTAAAAAATCCTTGCAACCAATGGGGGCTGTGTTTCTTTTGCAGAGTCTGCATCACCATGAACAGTGAATTTCATGTCTTTCTTCAAGGGAGCCAGTTTACAGAAAAATAAAAGAAAAGGTAGCATGGGGATGGATGAGATGCTGGCAGTCTGTGCACCTTCCTGTGACATTGTCTCTAAAGTGTCCAGTTTCTGTAGGATCAGGTCATTCTTTATTATCACTTGACTATTAAAATATGAATATGAAGAGAATCAGTTCATTTTTTTATTACAACTTGAATATGAAAAAGACTTCTGTTGGATACTTTTGTCCCCAGTAGCTGGTACAGTTTTCGGAGAGTGTGGAGTTTCTGGGTCATGTGGTCTAGGTGGTAGAAGTGAGTTCTTGGGGGAAGGTCTTGAGAATGACATCCACTTCTACTTCCTCTCTGTGTCTGGATCTCACAGGATGTAAACAAGCTGCATACACACTCCTGCTGTCCTAGGCTGACTCACTCCCAGGGCCAAGTTTCTACGACCCAATGGACTGCTGCACCCTGGAAAGACCACACAGAGCAGAGCCTTACTTCCTTAAATGGTGTCTGTCAGGTATCTGTGAATACTAAACACAGTTCTCACGTGTTCTGAAGTAGACACCAAATGTTTCACGGCTAATGAGGGGGGCGTGTTACAAAACATTCTGAATTATTCTGAATCAGTCAGGCATCAGCTATTCTAAGAGTGATCTGCTATTTTGCTCTACAAATAGAACCGTGTTCCTTCTGCTACATGGGAACAGCCAAGTACTGTGAATGCCTGATGAGCCCCAACTAGTGACACTTTGGGATAGCTAAAGTAGAGTGTATATAGAAATTTGAGTGGCTTTGATCCCTATATGGAAGGTGATTCTTTTAATCATAGTTTTCCCTAGGAAGGCATGACCTATTAAAACAAACATATCCTCACCCAGTTGGCCATAGCAAAGGCCCTATGAGGAACTGGCAGACCCCAGGTAGGTGAGGCAAAGGGGCCCAGCTTCATGTTTAAGAGAATACCTTTTCTATGTGTTCTTGCATGCCATTAGAAGTGTAATCTTGAGCAAATTATTTCTCTTTCTTGTAGATGTATTTTCCACATCTCGAAGTGGGTAAATTATTCCTCCACACGATAGTGATAATTAGTATTGTGTATGCAAAGGGCTGACATGTTTTTAGCACACAGCTGATCATTACTCAATTCCTGATTTACCAACTGTATTTACTTTTATTTGAAAGCAGTCATTGAGATTATCTTCCAAGGGTCTTTTGTTTTTCCTTCTTCAACTCAGAGTTTGGGGTTTGTTAGCTTTGAATGACACTCTGTACTTTGTTCCTAAAAGACATGCATTTCTCTTATGATATAATATTTTTACAAGAGTCGATGTTAATTTGACTCTCAGTTTTGAAGTCATTGGCTTAGGAGGTATTTGAGTCCCAGTTCCAGCTGGGGACTTTGGGGGGGGGGCTTTGGGAATAGGCAGTAGAGAACAGTTGGAGACTATCCCCAAAGTGAGCTTTTGCGTAGGGGAGTCAGTGGATTCCATAGTATTTGCCTTAAATTCACCTTATGTGTATGAGTGCTTCTCTGCATCTATATGTGTGAGCCAAGTATGTACGGTGCTGGTCTGTTAGCACGTTACCTACCAAGTCAAGTCCATGGCTCCATATAAGTAAATCATCAATAAAAACATTATCCAGAGTTATCTCACTTTAACCTAACAGTTTAGGATAAACTCCTAAAAACAATGTTACACTGTGTGGTCTGCATTTTCTTGGTTTCTTGCCTGTGACAGATTTTTCTTTTTTTAACTATTCTTATTTTTTAGGTTAGGCTTGTTAGTCTTTCTTCTCCTGACATCCAGGGAGGAGATAAGGCCGATGAAGGTTGTATTAAAAACCCACAGGCAATGGTTTAGTAAATTGTGACTGTATAACAAAGCCTTTTTAAGAACCCCAGGGATGTCAGTAAAGAGATGGAGGTGCCCGCAAGCCGATGCGCTTGAAGAGGATTCTGAAGCTCTGCTCCCCTACCCCTACGTGCTATTTCATGTACTTCTCATGTATGACAGTTTCTCTCTTATCATCTGATAGGTAAAATGATTCCCTCAACTCTGCGAGCTTTCCAGCAAGTGACTAAAACCGAGGAGGTAGGGTTTTGAAGCCCCACATACGTTTGAGCCAGAAGTGATTGGTGTCTAAAAGCAGGGCCAGTCTAACAGACCTGGACTCTTTGGTTTGGGGTCTGACTTGACTTCACACATGGAACGTCTAGTTTGTGGTTCTTAGAGAATGGGACAACTGTGGGACAACTGTTCGATTGGAAAAAAAAAAAAAACCAGCTACAACTGGTATTTGGTGGCTGTATTATTTACTTTTGAGTAAGTGTGACTGAAATACCCGGCAGAACAAGACAAGGGAGGAAGCACTTACTTTAGCACACGGGTCCAGAGACTTCAGTACATCACGATGGAGAAGGGATGGTAATGGCAGCTGGAACATGAGCTATGGAGTTCTCTGCAGGATGGTGGCAGGAAACAAAGGGAGTAGAGACCACGGAAGAGGTATTACCTTCAAAAAGGTCCCCTCAGGGACCTCCTGTAGTCATTGAGGTCCACAGCCTCTTGGTATTCAAAACACGAGCCTATGCTGAACGTTCTAGATTCAGGCCACAGCTGAATCTAGAGTGGTGAGTACAGTGTGGCCCACGATTTCCTTCTGTGTGCTTATTAATTCATTGGATGGCTTGCTTATGCCAATAGTTACTTATTCCATGCTGGCATTTGACTCAATACAGTGATTTTGCTGCATTGTTTCAGGTTTTCATAGTTTTCCCTTGATGTCTATGTGATCACATTCCTCCTTTGTAGAAAATTAAATATACGAATTACTTTACAATTGGTAATGTTACATATTTGTAAACATTCTTGATGTCAGTTGACTCTTTAGATCTGAAAAAAAGAAAGAACAATGATAAAAAAGGCCTGCGTTACTAAGTGACGAATATACCAGTAAATTCTGTCTGAAGTTGTGAACTCAGCATGACCTCTTATGATTTTCAAGTGCATTTGTTTACTTTTGGAAGATGACCACTTCCTGTTTTTACAAGGAACAAAGGGAAAAAAAACACTACTAGGGTCTGAAATATCAAATGACTCTAAAACAAAATATTTGGTTGATCGAAGTTTAGAGGATTAGATATACGATGGTTTTGATTTCCTTCAAACCACACACAAATTGTGAAATTAAGGTGTAAAAGACGACTCGAGGCTTAGCCCATTTTGCGTCATTTTTTTTCCACATAAAACTTTGGAAAATGATTCAAGATATTTAAGCATTATCCCAAATCATGCTGGGACTATCTTGTAATAAATTCTTATATTGTCCTTTTAAAATCATATTTAAAACCAGTAATGTTAAAATGCTTCAATAAGATTGCAGTCCAGGGTCATCATAGTGGTCTCTAGAAAATAGGCAAAGTCTGATAATTGCCAGGTACTTCCTGTAGGATCACACATATTAAATTCTGTATTAGATTCCTCTGATTCTGCTCTGTCCAAGACAAAACAATACAAAGCTATCTTCTGCAGGTTACATCTAAAGCTTTTGGAAAAAAAATACAAAATGAAACTAACTGAAGATGCTTAAGTGTAAACAAAGCAAGGAAGTTATGAAATAGACTATACTACTAGATTAATGGCTAGTAAAGCTTAGTTTTTATTTTTATGTACTTTTCTCTTGCATTTTGAACCCTCTGATATGTCATAGGGGATGACACTCTAATAGGAAACCAATCTGTGTCTACCTCAAGGGATGTCCTACATTGTGAACAAAGGAACCCCTGTATTTTTCCAGTGAGACCAGCAGCATTAGCTGCTGAAGAGACCTGTGAGGATGTTTATGCCAGGTTATCCTGTCAAGGAGAAAGCAGAAGAAAACAATTTTACAGTTCTGTGTCTGGACATACACATGTTCAAGGCTTACCTCTGGCTTTGAGAGTTGAACTAAGACCTAAACCACTGACCACGATTTAGGCCAACATTAGGCCAACCTCTAAGAGATAAATTTACAGGACACACCCAAGGCAGCAGAACACAGTCTTTGACAGCAGAACCAACTTCACAGTCACTGACGACAAAGAATAAGAGTGAGACTGGGCATATTTGATAAATAGAATTGCTTATTTTGTCTGTGGGGGAAAATCAATTCCAAGTAGATTTTTTTTATCATGAATTTTTTTTAATACAATCTTTTCTCATTTTACATAGGTATCACTGCTCCCACTTCTCCTCCTCCTGCTCCACCCTTCATCCCACCCTACCCCAATCCACCCCTCAGGAAGGGTAAGAAAACACAGCCTGGCATATCACTTTGAGGCAAGACCAACACCCTTCTTGCTATATCTAGGCCGAGCAAGGTATCCCTCCAAAGAGAAGGTGCTCTGAGACACCCAGTTCAAGTGCCAGGCATTGATCCTGGTCCCACTGCAAGGGTCCCACAGACTGCCCAAGCCTCACAACTGTCCCCCACTTTCAGTGGTCCTAGTTTGGTCCTATGTAGGTTCCCCCCACTATCAGTCCTGTGTCGGTGAGCTCTCCCTGGCTCAGGTCAGCTTTTCTGCGAATATCCCCGTCATGGTCTTGGCTCCTTTGCTCACTCCATCATTCCTCCAGCTCTTGAACTGGTTTCTGGTTGCTCTGCCCAGTGCCTTGGTGTAGATCTCTGTATCAGTTGCTGGATGAACTGATTCTATGTTGTTGTTCTATGATGACAATTAAGGTAGTCATCAATCTGATCGATTACACTGGAAGGCCAGTTTAGGCGCCCTCTCCACTGTTGCTTAGAGTCCTAGCTGGGGTTATCTTTGTAAATTCCTGGGAATTTTCACTAGTGCCATGTTTCTTACCAGCCCTTTAATAGTTTCCTCAATCGAGATATCTCTTTTCTTGCTCTCCCTCTCTGTCTTCCCCTTTCTTGAGCATCCTGTTTCCTCGTTTGGAGTTTTGGCCTAGACTGCCCTTGGAGAGGTAACTGGGTTTCCACTCTGAGAGCTCAGCTTTCCAGGCCCTTGCCCTGGGAGGAAGACCCTGTTGCTCCGCCCCCACCCACCAAGTAGATTTTTAACAATACAGAATCTGCACAAAATATATTCAAAGTGCCCAGAACATAATTCAAAATTAATTGATGTAGAAAAAAAAAGCAGAAATCTTTCTTTTTCTGTCTCTGATTTTTGTGAGATAGGTTCTCACTGTGTAGCCCATGCTGACCTTGAACTCATGGCAATGCATCTGCTATAGCCTCTTAAGCTCTTGGATTATGGTTGTGCACCAGGACACTGGGCTTGACCAATTCTCAAGAGAAGCTAATGAAGCTATCTCAAGCTTAAATAAATGATAGACATATCAAAATAAGTATTGCTAAACACATTTAAAGTGGGTAGAAAGGAGGTTTTTGTTAAAATACCTACAAATTGTAAAACAGCAAACAGAAATTGTGCAATGGTAAAAGAAACTGAACAAAAAGACACCTGAGTAGAATGGGCAGCAGAGGGCAAAACTGAATTGGGTTATTTTAATAAAATAATCATTCAATATGAGAACACAGAAAATGACTTGGGAAAAATGTAGATGACATCTGAGACATACAGTATAATATAAGACAGTTCAATATGCCATTGGAGCTTGAGAATGATGGGAAAAAGATGTGTGTAGAGAGATCCTGTAAGGAGTTAAGGGTTTAAACCTTCGCAACTATCAGGGAAGAAAAGTTCACAGATGCAGAAGTTCAGCTACCCCGCAATGGGCTACATACTAAAAACCCAAACAACAGCAACAAACCAAACCAGGCTCAGACATATCATAATCAAAATGCAGAGAAACAAGGGCAAGAAAAAAATCTTGAAAGAAGCTACTCAAATAATGACACACCACATATAGGAAAACATGTAATTTCGGAGAACTCAAAATCACCATGATGAGAAGTCGGGATCTGATGTCTTTTTAAAGTACCGAGAAGAAAACAAAACCACAAATCCCTAAACCTGTTAGTTTATAATTCCATGTCCAGGGAAATGATTCCCTCTTAGAGTGCTTTCTCTTCTGATCATGTGTCCTAGATTCCTTCTGTCACTGTGATAGGCTACCCTGGCAGAAACAACCTTATGGGAGAAAGAAAATATTTATTTTAACTCATATTCCCAAGTTATAATTATCACTGTGGGGGTGTCAAGATGACAGGGACTTGAAGCGAGTTTTTATATGTCCATTCAAGGAAAATATATTTCTCAAAAGAGAAATGAATACATGCATGCTTCTATTCCACTTTTTCCTCTACTCTTGTACAGTTCAGGATCCACACCCATGCAAGAGCTATGCTCACAATGGATGGGTCTTCCAACCACTGTTAATGTAGTCAAGAAAGTCCCCCACATACATACTCAGCATGCAAACCTGAGCTACACAGTCCTTCATTGAGACTCTCTTCTCAGAGAATTCTGTATCAAGTTGACAATTAAAACTAACCCTCACATAACTCAGTTACAAATGCAGTCATTTATAAAGGAAAGAAAATCCTTTTCACTTTCAGCAGTTGGAAAATCTAAGACCGAGGGACTACATTTCCTGAGCGCCTTCTTACCACATCACAGCTCTACAAGGCAGAGTGCAAAAGCTGCCACACAAAGGAACCGCGGGCATGGCAGAAAGAGTCATTCTCATTCTCATCCTTTTGATGAGGACACGAAGTACGGAGCCACCATGACCTAAATCACTGCTTAAAAGTTCCATTTGTTACTGCAGTTACAACAACAAATTATTATGTGAGTGTTGGAGGGGACATTCAAACTCTATTGCATTCTCTAGAAATATAAATGGAGGACAATAATAACATTATCTGATGGGGTTTTCAATGTGTATAGCTATACATTTGACACTGCAACGTTAAAAATAGAGGCTGAAGGCATTTATATATTAAAACTCTTCAGAAATTTATTCAAAATATTAAAAATGTTAACGAGCCAGGTGGTGGTGACACACGCCTTTAATCCCAGCATATGGAAAGCAGAGGCAGGCGGATGTCTAAGTTCAATGCCAGCCTGGTCTACCAAGCAAGTTCCAGGACAGCCAGGGCTACACGAAAAAACCTTGTCTCCAAAAAAAACGCCCCCAAATCCCTCAAAATGAACAAACAAAGAAACAAAAAACCAAACCAAATGCATACACATACACACACACACACAAAAGCAAAAAACAAAAACAGAAAATCAAACAACCCCAACCCACCAAACAAAATCTGCAATTATAACATGAAAGATTTTATACATACAGCAATATTTACAACAATCATAGAAACTCAAAGAGAAATAAATGACAACCCAGTGGTTAAATTTAGCAAGTATTAAAATATTCAAATGAGTTTTATAAGTCAGAAAAGGGAAATAGGAAAATCAATAGCAACAATTCTGGGACAAGAGAAAATAAATAGTAGAATATCAGGCCCAAATTCAATCACAGGAGTAATTATTTTAGATGTAAATGTTCTGGACAAGTTAACCAGCAGATTTTGTTATATGGAATTAATATGGAAACAATTTCTAATACACATGATGTTTTTCAAAAGTTTAATTTTTGGAAGACCTAGGTTAAAAGCAAAAGCAAGGAAATATAAATATTATATTGTTTTCCTAGCAGACAAAATGCCAGAAAGGCCATATAATCCCTCATCAAAGCTACCAATCAATTCTGCATATCCAATATTTATCAAACACTCCAACTAGCAACAGCAGAAAAGTGATTCTTTCTTTAGGTCTAAGAATTAGGCAACAATATAACCAAGAAATCTAAAAATTAAATCTTTGCACACTTAAGTATCTGATTAAGCATCTGTTCAGATCATAATAAAATTAAACTAGAAATCAATGTCAGAAAAAAATAATTGGTGGAAGAGGAATCTACAAGGAGAGTTACAAAATATCATGAGTACAGTTGAAATGAAGACACACATACCAAAATATTCAGAAAGGATTATGACATTGCTTCAGGAGGAACTTACCAATACAGCAACAATTATCTATGTTATTAAAAAAGATCTCAAATCAGAAACCTGGCTTTCAACGTCTATAGGTGAAAAAAGGAGATTAAAATAAAAAGAAATAGAAGAAAGGACCTGATGTAGACTATCAATTAGTGAGATAGAACCCTGCCTCCTTCCCTTGACAAATAACACAGTGAAGAAAAATCAGAAAAATTAAAGGTTAATTACTTGAAAACATGAAACATGTTAAAATCTTTGTGTATATATTCACTGTGCATGGTACTTATTGCAAGAGGCATTGCCATACAGTAACATGTTTTTATATAAGTTTATGTAGGTATATCAAAAACTCTTTCCCCGCATCACCCACTATTCCCTTTCTCACGCCTCTCCTCCCATAAATTTGGTTGAGATACGTGAAAGTACTGGTGGATCACATGTACTCCCTTCCTAAAGGAAATATTCCCGCTTGTAGCAGCAGATCTGGGTTTCTTGCAACCTCAGTCTGAGATGCTTCTTTGTGGCAGTCAACCGAGAAGATGTATAACTGGTCAACCTGCTGAGAATTAGAGATGGGTTGCTCAGTGCTAAATGGGACCCTGCATCACCCACACCCACAAGCACAGACACAACGTTCAGGGATCATCTCAGGCTGTGAAATGTCTTCTGGGCACGCAATGGCCATGGAAATCAAGACCTCACAGCGGTCGGGGCTAACTACACAAGACCTTCACAAGAGTAAGGAGAGCCAAATTCTGGAGTGGTTGGGATAGATGATCTCCAGGCTCTATCCTTTATTGAGGATATGCTGGTAGTTGACACTTGGTTAGGGAGGGAAAGTCCTTCTTTTCTGAGTATGTGGACACATAGGTTTTCTGTGCTCCAGTGGATGATCCCATACCCATATGGACAGATATTGAACTTAGTGGGCTATTTTAAAGACTTAAATTTGGGTGGGGGCTATATGGGGAAAGTTAGGGAGGAGAATGGAGGCTAGACATGATTGTATTTCCTTGTTAACCTATACAAGATTCTCAAGAATAAACAAAAAGTAAACAAGAAGAAAATTGAGCTGATTAGTGTCATTCACATATAATGACACTTAATAGACAGGACAAAGGAGATCAGGTCATCTGAAGTAGATTAAATTATGACTTTGTATAGAGCAAATTAATACATTTGATAACAGATAAAACAAAAATAGTAAAATTAACAAGTAAAATAAATTTATGTTTAGTGTGATGGTTAAAGCTCATGTCAATTTGTCCGAATTTAGAATCACCTGGGAGATTGGTAAGGCATGCCTGCCAAAGCCTCCAAACAGAATTAGCTATGGGGAGAAGAAACAACCCAAATGTTGGCATTCTGGTTGGGCTAGGGTTCTGGATGTAACTAACAAGGAAGAGCAAGAAAGTCAGCAGGCACTGGAATTCCCCATTTCTCTGCTTCTCAGCCTGCTGTGATGTGAATGTCCCTGCCTCAGGTTTCCTCCCATGATGGACTAAATCTTTTCAAGTTGGAATCCAAAGAAAATACTTTCTCCTTTCAGTTGCTTCCTTCGGTTACTTTGGTAGCAGCAACACAAAACTAATAATTACGAACTAAAAATCTCATGAAAGATGGCTGGAGAGAGGGCCCAGTAAGTAAAGTTCTTGTCAAATAAGCATGAGGACTTATGTTTGAAACTTATGCACCCACACATAAAAAGCTGGGCATGGTAGTGGCACAATTGTTCATCTGGGTACCGAGAGATGGTGTACTTGTGGGGAAGAGTGCAAAGATACTGATCCCCAGCTCCAGTGAGAGATAGCGTTTCAAAAATAAGATAGAGAATAATAGAGGAAAATGCCTGGGTCTTCCCACATGTATATACAGACATACACACATACATAAACACTTAAAATTATGCATGTTGGAGGATTGACTCAGTGGTTAAGAGTACTTATTGATCTTGTAGAGGTCCCAGCACCCACATGGGTTTACATGGTGGTTTACAATTGGCTTAAATCTGGTTCCAGTGGGTCCTATGTCCTCTTTTAACTCTGTAGACATCAGATATTCACATGCTACACCTACATACATGCATGCAGAAATACCCATACACATATTCACGTAAACACACCCTTAAAAAATAAATAAACTCTTACAAAGGAAAATCTTTGCTTTGTTATCTTCATTCATGAGTTTGTTCAATGGTTTAAAGGAGTCACAAGATTAATTTTATATAAACTCAGAAAATAGGGGATGATAGCATTATTATAAGTTCATTTTATGAGACTAGAATTACACTAACACTCCAACCAGACCTAAACAATGAACACCCCAGAACAATATCATTCATAAATATGAATGTATACATCCATATAAAATATTAGCCAATTGAACCCAGCAGCATATGAAGAGGTTAGTAGCATTAGTAGGTAGTTACTTTAGATATTCAAGGGTGGTTTAATATTAAAATAGAACCATTGTGTACAAGATAACAGGCATTTAAATGAAGGCTTATATATCCTTACTGATGACAGAGGGAATACTTTCCCTCTAAGACGAGGGAAATGCAAGAGTATTTACTTTCATCATTTCTTATCTACATTGTATTTAGACATCCAAGCCTATATAATCACATAAGTAGAAAAAAATAAGACCTTTAGATTAGAAAACAATAAATTAAGCTATGAATATTTAAAGGCCCTATGTAGAATACTCCAAAAAACCTTCCATATAATTGATAAGTACAACCAAATTGCAGGATACCTGGTCAATATGCAATATCAGCTCACTGCATTGAAAAACACAAGTTTGAGTTTTAAAGCTGTAATTTCTGACAGTACCAACATCCACTACTTATTTAAGTTACTTATATCACTTAAATGATTATTAAGTTATATGTAGTCGTTTCCAATTCTAACTGCAATAAATTTATAAGACCATTTTCTCCCCGAGAAGAATTTACAGGAGCATGTAAACAACTCAAGCTTGGCAAGTGATTGGATGGGCCCGATTTGGACATATTTGGACAGGAATGTAAGCTAAACCCATAGATTAAGATGTAGACCTGGAAATGTACACACAGGAACTAATTAGATTTCAAGAAGAGAAAGTCCTTTCTGTTCTTTAAAAGACAGATTTAAGCCCTGGAGTTTAAGTCTGGGAAGGCAGGTCAACAGGGCAATTGGACACTAACCTGGATTTATAACACAGAGAAGAGATTTTAGATGCTGCATGATTCATCTCCAAGGTTCAGAAGGATCATCTCAGCATCCAGTGTGTGTGTGTGTGTGTGTGTGTGTGTGTGTGTGTGTGTGT
>NC_022014.1:73567633-73575955 GCF_000317375.1 Microtus ochrogaster
AGTAGTTTTGTGTGTATCCAAGTGAATGACTGCATATATGAAAATGTCAACGTGTGTGTTGCTTGTCTCCCAGTGAGAATGTTCAGTGACACATGTTTCTCCTCACTATCCTCAATGAAAGCAAATTTTCTTGGTTTGCATTTTATTTGAGTTCCAAACAAGGCTTTTTTTTTAAAATCAGTGTTTCATGGATAAAAATAAAGATTCAAACCTTAACTAGAGCAAAGACCAAGGTGACGGACAGGGGTCTTCAGGGCAGACAGCAGGTAGACACCAAAGTCGTCCTCCAAAAGCTGGCAGTAGATGGAGCCTAAAGAATTTTTCCATGACTGGATCCGGGGTAATTTGTGCTTTGAGGACAGGATCCTTAACTACCAAGGAATAAAGGACTGGTAGGGAGTTCAGTTGTTGATAGGAAAATTACAGGGAACTAGCTGACCACGTCATTGAGGCAAGAACACATTTTGTGTTAAATGGGGCTGTAAAGGTCTGAACCATAACCATGAGAAACTTGATCCTGTACACTATTGCTGGGAGCAGTTTTGTGCCCAGACTCTGGGGTGGGGTGAATCCATGGTGGTGTAACATCTCCACACAGTCTCCTTCAAGGGATGGTTCTTGAAGAATTTTATTTGGCATCACCTAGGCAACTTGCTCTAAACCTAGCTTCATTGAGCTGCAGACACAGGATTGGAGACTGGGCCCCAGAAATCTGTCCCATCCTGTTTCTAATGGAAGAATATGCCAAACTTCTCAGAAGTTCTTCTTGCTAGCAATCACACTACTGCTTGTTAAATGCTCAGCCTGTCAAACCTTTTCTCTAAGAATGCCTGGCTGGGATGATGTGGGGGCATTTAAATGCCACGTAAGACTTCATAGGCAAGAACCACCCAAGACAGTGACAGAGAGTTTAATTAGCAGAATTTCTGGAGTTACTGAAGGATTGCTATAAAGTTACAGTTAATTCAGAGAACATTAAAAGTCATTTTCAGATTGTCTTTTTTTTTGCTATAAGAAACAGGTCCAAGAAACTGTCATTATGGACATCTTTATGAAATTAGAAGAGCCCTTATGTGTTACAAGACATATAAATTTGGTAGGAAGACTAGAGGGTCTCCTACTTGTCATTGCTTGCACAAACATGACATACGGTTTGCAAATGAAATAAGTCGACACAAATTGTCATTAGCAAACCATTCATTGGCTTCAGCACATGCCTCCTGTGAATATAACTCTGACTTTCTATGTGCTACTGGGAATTCCCTTCAAAACTTAACCCTTCAAAAAAGGGACTGGTTCCCAAAGAAATTTTGAATGTATGCCTCTTTGTTTTCTACGGACGTGTAACACAATGAAATAAAAATTCGTTTCCTGTGTTTGACTTCTCACATATTGCAAGTGCGTTTGCGGAATATGTATGTAGATGGCTTGAATAGATGAGTGCATGCACATGGAAGCCAGAGGCTGACGACAGATGTGTTTTTCCATCACACTCCATCACAGATTTTGAGACAGGGTGGTTCCCTGAACCTGGAACTTGTCTATTGGGTTAGCCTGACTGGTTAGTGAGCTCCAGGGACCCTCCTGTCTCTACCCTCCCCCAACTAGCACTGGATGACAGATGGGTATGGTCGTAAATTTTACAAGGACACTGAAGTTTAGAATTCAAGTCATTGGGCTTACAAGGCAGGCACCTCATCAATTGAACCAACTTCCCAGCTCCAACTTCTCGAATGAACACTACACAAGGACCCCATAGGAGCCGGTGAGATTATTCAGTGTGTCAAGACATTTGCTGCAAAACCCGGTTATCTGAATTTAATCCCTAGAAACAACATGGTGGAAGGAGAGATGCAACTCCCTTAAGTTATCATCTGACCTCCACATGTGTGGTGCGGTATAGCATGACCCCTCAATAAATAGGCAGATAAACAAATGGATGTAATTTAAAACACTAAAAAAAAAAAAAAAAAAAGAATTACCTGGAGGTTTTCATCAAATACAGTAGGTTGGATGTATGAAGTAATATTATGTAGTTCTAGTCATAGATCCTAAACCTGCTGCTTCTCCGGTTGCTCTTTGAAGAGGAAGACTTGGAATGCCATGCTCCTCGTGGGCAGGTGGGATTGAAGAGGGTTCTTAAGAAATCTTGAGAAGACAACAGATGAGAACAAAAACGGACTTCATCTCCAACAACCGCAAATGGCTGCGGCAAATGCAGTTGGGAGGCTGATGCAATGCTGTAAAATTTCCCAGGGCTTTGAACGAGCAAGAGCCTGCCAATAGAAATCTCATCAGGGACTAAGCAGACACTGCTCATAGAGATGGTTTGAGAAAGTAATGGTGGGTTATGCCACCACCAACTGTCCTGGGAAAACTTTGACCAGTTGTGGAGCTACCCCAGGAGCTGTGGTTGAGCTCTGAATGCAGATCCTCACCCTCAAACTACCCCAGCATCTGAGTTTGCTGGGAGAGAGAAGAAAGCCAGGCTTTGGTTTGAGTCAGGAGAACAGAAATTTAGCGTTTCTCACTTTTCCTCACAAACAGAGAGCGTGGAAGAATACTTTTATCCCACCATGAAACCTGGTCAGTTGGAAGCTTAATCACACAATTGTGAAGATTTGGGGTGAGGATTGATACGGGAGAGGGGCTGTGTTAGCAGAGGGACCCTTGGATGACCAGGAGAGCTGTGCACTCTTCTAATTCATTCAACAGCTTTCTAGAATTTTCCCAAAAATATTGTTATAATAAATTTAGTTTGACCTTGTTCTTCTTTCATTTCTACATACCTTCAGTTGCCCTCTTTCAGTTTTTTTCTCTGTTAGGATTACTTTCATAGCAGCCGTATACCCCTGTATCTTTCTTGTGACTACGGGAGGTTATTTCTCTTCTGTAGAATGTAACTGTTTGCTTTAGTGTCCTTGACAGTGAAAGTTAGATGAGTTTATTTTTTTAATCTCAGTAGACTATTAGATTTCTTATAGAAATTATTCATTCAAAGTACACATCATGAAAGAAAAAAACAGAAGTGCAGGGGAAGTTTAATGAGAAAAGTCTCTTTATTCAAATTTCCTATTATCTACTAAATTTAAGTGCCCATTATTTGAAGACTCTTGGATTTTGGAATTGCTTTTCTATAATGAAGTCTGAATATTTGGGACAAAGGGACTGAAGATTAGAAGGCTTCAGAAATAGGATGTCACATTGTAGCCCTTTTTTTTCAGTTGATAAATTTTTTAGTAACTTTATTCATAATTTTCTTTTGACAGTCATTAAAAGATGTTTTTTCTTTTCCCATTCAATTTCTTTTTCCTCCCTCTCCTCCCCCTCTTTCTCTTCTTCTTCTCCTCCCTCTCCTTTTTATCTTTCTTTTTTTCCTGGTCCCCAAGAAATAAAACAATACCTCTGAAAACAGAAAGTAAAGATTTGAAAGAAACAAATCTTGGTTTGTAACTGGGAATGGGTGGTTTTCTAGGCTTGTGTTTAGTTCCAGCAGAGGTTTTCCAGCCATGTACCCATTTTATCATCTTGAAGTAATTAGGCGATTGTCTCTGAGAATTCATTGTGTCTGAACATCTTTGTAGGTAGTCTGGGAAGGCTAAGACAGGCATTGACCTTTCTGGATTATTAATATCATCTTGGGGTAAGGACCTCATGATGAAATACACATCCATGTTGTTCAAGACATTCAAAGGAATTGGCCCAGGTGATTAAGATGTTACAGATCCTAATTATATGTAGTGTGTCTTAGACAAAGAAACATGAAGAGAAGAACTTGCTAGGAAGGGGTTTAGTGTGTGTTTGTGTGTGTGTGTGGTGGTAAGAGCACATAATATGAGGTGTATAGGATCAAAAAACCTGTATAAACACATTAAATTATCAAAAGGTCAATTAAGAATGTGATCTAAAGGTGCTAATTCTACTGCCTTAAAACAATTTCTGACAAAGTTTGTTTTCAAAGGAAAAACAAATGGTCAATTAATCTAGAAAGGAACAACATTAATAGTTAATAAATAAATGAATTTTCTTATGTTCTCCATCCTGGTGAATATTTTTTATATTTTAAATATCAGTGCTTAACTTTTCAATAGTCTTGTGAAAATTTTAAATATATTACTTTTTCTGTGTTTATTTAAACTGTGATCTAAATTATTGCCAAATTCCTTGATGAATCTCTGAAATAGCTGTTAATTGATAGCCTTTTTCACACTTTCCTTGAAAATTATTCATGGAATTAATTGAATCATTTTTTCCCTCTGTTTTATGTACTGTGCCCACGTGACTCTGGCTCTGCCCTCTGAATTTTCTATAAACTGATAGGTGAACCTAGAGGCCCAATCAGATAGTCCTGATGGTTGATTGATAGTAGGCAAAGCAGACTTGTAAGTGACTCTGATGGTTGGCTTTTGTCAACTTGACACAAACCTCAGAGTATTTGGGAAGAAAGAATATCAATTTAGAAAATGCCTCCATCAGATTGACCTAGAGGAAAGTCTGTGAGATTTTATTTATTTTTTATTGGTTTTAATGATTGATGTGGGTGGGCTCAATCTGCTGTGTGTGGTGTCACCCCTTGGAGGGTTGATTAAGAAAGCAAGCTGATCAAGCCATGAGGAGCAAGCCAGTAGGCAGTAGTCCTCCATGGCTTCTGCTTCAGGTCTTGCTTCCAGGTCCCTGCTTTGGGTCCCTGCTCTGAGCTCCCTCACTGATGGAGTGTGACCTGAGAACTGTAAGCAGAAGTAACCCTTCCCTCTCCAAATGGCTTTGGCTATGGTGTTTGTCACAGTGAGGAAAAAAAAAGCAAACAGATACTGTGGGCTCAGCTTCTCCCAGAGAGGGGGCTTCTTTTCTCTTTGTCTAGAGGTTTCAGATACAAGCTTTGGTATAGATCTCCCCTTTTCTCAGGGCTTGCAAATGATTAGAGTTTAAATATAACATTTTTTTCCTCATGTAGTGCCTAGTAGTCCAATTTGTGTAGGAAAATTGGGATCAACGTTTGTTTATTTTATTCATAGTTAATAGTTTTCAAACTAATGAATTAGGAAGCTTTCTCCTGTGAGGGTCAGCTGGCGTGCTATTCATTTTAGAGTGGCTTTAATGGTCTTTAATTATACAATATAAGCGAGCATAAAGTGCATAAGCAAAACAAATATTCCTTAAAATATTTCACTCCAATGCAGGTGCTCTTTTTATTGCTGTACCATTTGTCTCTACTTTGACCAGCAGAGGTTTATTATGTGTAGCTTCTTGAGTGCTTATACAAGAAACTTATCTTCTTTTATAGGGTCCTTTTCCTAAGGTAGGATGCCAGCCAAATCTAAACTATGTCTGAAAAGCAGTCATTTCCACGGGGATCTCTGGTTGTTTTTTAAATGGGAATGAATATTTAGACATCACAGTCTAGTCTGTAGGTGTCATCATTGCTAATGGGATGGCTTCTCAGTGGACAATCCCAGGAAATAAATAACGTGTGTGTGTGCGTGTGTGTGTGTGCGCGCGCGTGTGGGTGTAGGCCAGAGGATCCATCCCTATCACTCTTAATCTTATTTTTTGAGAAAGGGTCTCTCATTGAACCTATAGCTCACTGATTAAGTCAGACTACCTGATCAATGAGCACCAAAGATCCCCTTGTTCCTACCTCTCCAGGACTTGGATTATAGATGTTGCTCATTGTGTTAAACTCTTTTCTTGAGTACGGGGAATCAAGTTTAGGCTATCATGTTTTCAGGGCAAGCACTTTGCTCTCTGAAGCATCTCCCCACCCCCTGGATTTGTTTCTAAAGATTATAAACCAACAGTCGTGTTGATACCATCAATTCAAATTCAGGAGAATTTACAGTTTTTACCTTAATTCGTTTGATATTACCTCTCCATCTTCCTTCTCCTGCTCCAGAAATTAAGTTTTTAAAAATAGCAGAAATTGTGGAATTAGAATATCATATAAGAACCCATGTTTCTTTTTTCCCTTACATTACCTACATTCTATATCCCTGGAAATGATTCCAATGTTGCTTCCATTATAGAAGACCCATAATATATTTTACTATGGGTGGATGTAACACTCTGCCCCAACTATCTTATTTACCTTCATTACTGTGTTCTTTGCTATTCTTGTTTATTTGTTTCCCCAAATGACCTTAACAATGAACTTATGAAGTTTGGTTGTAGAGAAAACCTGACAGTATTTTTGCAGAAATTATGAATTTAGATAAAATTGATGTCTGTATTGGTGTCTAAGAAAAAAATTCTATCTCTACAGTTTTACAAATTAGAGATAATGTATAAATCATAGAATATTTGCTATAGGACTGGCAAAGTGGCTCAGTAGGTAAAGAAGCTTGTCATTAAGCCAGATGACCTGAGTTTAATCCTTGGAATACACATGGAGGAAGAAGAAAACTTACTCCTGTGCGTTGTCCTCTGACCTCCACATGCACACCATGATAGGTGTTTTCCTGTGTGCACATGCACACACACCAATCAACAAATAAATGCCAAAAGTTAAACATCATGTAAAAACACTTAACTCCAATTTTAATGGCTAAATTTAACCTGTTTATCTAGAACATTGACCCACTGAAGACACATACCCATATGGTTTAGCTTATTTCATAATTACATTTTTGTTAATAAGTTATATGTAAGCAAGTTTTTTAAAATATGAATTACATTACTAAATTGATAGATAGACATGACACACTTAATAATACCTTATGGTTGACTTTTTAAATTTATTGTCCAGATCATGTTTTGTGGTTTTATGGCAGAGTGGATGTATATACGTGGCTTTAAAGAAAGTCTGCTATTCATGTTGTTCCTCCATTCTCAGTGAGATAACTAACGAACTACAATTGAAATAACAATGCACTATGTTTGTTGGAACTTTCTTGTGCTGCTTGTAACCATGCTCTAAGGACTATTGAGGATTCCTGTCTCAGAGTTCACTTGGTCTGTCTGTGATGAATTGGATTTATTACCTTTCTTCCATCCCCAACTCTAGAGCTGAATCTCGCTGTGTGACTTTTCTTGAGGAGATGGAACAAACAAACATTCAACCCAGTCAAGGCATTAATGATGGACCAAAGAAATGAGTTCACACGAATTCAGGGAACTTATGAGAGTATAAGAGCTATCTATTGGTTGACTCAGATGCAACTGCGTCCCTGGAAAAATTATCCCAGCTTAGGTAACAACTCATGAAAGCTGAATCCCTGGAACTCTCTGCATGAATTTTCAGGGAGCAACACAGGTCCCTGCATGCAGCTCAGCCAGTGGTAGAGTTTCCTCTGCCCTGCAATTGCTACTGTTTATATGGTCTTTAAGAATGGGCATTGTGAATCCTGTAAGTTTCAGGAGCTTTCTCAGACTTGTAAGTTTAGTGTATTTTCTGAGTCCCATGAGCCTCCCTCCTCCCTTTAGGAGGTAACTTTTCAATAGAGAAGAGTTGCCATACAAGTACATTATATTTACTGTTTACTTATTTTTCAGCATTAAATAATATATTTGGATCTATATGTTATGTTAGAATAGCTAGATAGAAGATAGGAGTTGAATAAACAGACAACAGGTAGACGGCAGATAAATATATGTAAATAAATAAATTATTGATATATCAGTATGTAGATGATGGATAAATGCATATTACTAGATAGATAAATAACAGCTGATGGAAGAATGAATCAATAGATTATAAAGGATATAAATGATAGATGACAAGTTGATAATAGATATATAGGTGGTAGATAATAGATACACAGGTGTATGTATAGATAGATAGATAGATAGATAGATAGATAGATAAATAGATAGATAGATAAATAGATAAATAGATAGATAGATAGACTTCTTCTCTAGATTTCTCTTGTCAGGGAAGTAAAATCTATTCTTTCAGACATAGTCTATATTCCTTTTCAGTTGTTTGTCATGCTATTATTTAATTAATTAATTAATTAATTTTTTATCCCAATTGAAGCCTCCCCTTCCTCCTTTCTTCCCTCTCCTACCATCTGCCCCCTGATTACAGTGATTACCCCTCCTTTGTAATCACTCAGGTAGGGGTAGGCCTCCCATGGGCTTCAGCAAGGCATGGGATATCAAGCTTCCATATGACCAAGTGCCTCCTCCTGTATTCAGGCTGAGCAAGGCAATCGCCCCCAACCACATGCACATGCAGCCATGACACATACATCAACATGCACATAAATATACAATATATGCACACACATCAGCATATACATGCATTAAAAATGTGCATTGACGTGCTGGCTCTGGGGGGGCCTGGGCAGTTTGGATGCTCAACTTACTGAACCTGGATGGAGGTGG
>NC_022014.1:73576215-73615182 GCF_000317375.1 Microtus ochrogaster
TCTACAAGAGCTAGTTCCAGGACAGGCTCCAAAGCCACAGAGAAACCCTGTCTCGAAAAACCAAAAAAAAAAAAATGTGCATTGATTATGCCCATGTCACAGTGCAATGCACAAGGGGTCCATAATGATGATAAAGACAGTGTGATCTCTGCAGAGAGCCTAGGTTGTTGGTTCAGACTCTGTGAGTTTCCATCACCACTATTTTTAAGTTTCTACCCAGATTCCTTCCTAGGAAAGAGACCACCCTTATGATCAATGCACATTTTAAATGTATGTATATGTTTATAGGTGTGCACATGTTGTCTCTTTATGTGTATGTTGATGTATGTGTCATGTGTGTGTATGTAGAGTTTGGAGGGCAACCTCAGGAGTCATCTTCAAGAATGTCTTCACCTCTTTTATGCCAAGGTTTCTCTCCCTTGCCGGAACCTCACCAAGTAGGCTAGATGGAGTGATCAGTGAGCCCCAGGGATCCCTACTGTCTCAGCCTCCCTAGCACTTGGAATGAAAAAAAAATTCAGGTACGTTTGGGGTATCAAACTCAGGTCTTTATGCTTGCATGCTGTGCCAATGCTAGTCATGTGATAGAATCTCATTCATAGAATTAGAAAATAGTACTTATTCCTCAGATTACTGGGAGGATGAATCAATAATTGGAAAACATTTGGGAAGATTTGGAAATTAGCAAACAATTGCTTTTAGTATTGACTGAACATGTATCACCTTTGATATACATATCTAAATTATGTATATGTACGTATATATGTGTGTATGTGTACACACAAACTATATTTAAGAGTTTGAGAATATTGATTTCATTCTGAACAGCATTGCCTGAAGTTGCCAATTATCTTCAAACATGACTGCCGCTCGAATGCACAACACCATCATTATCTTTGGGATATTGAGAGGGAAGGTGCAAAATGAGAGAAAAAATAAATATCAATCTCATTTAAATCATCAATTTTGGAGTATTTTGTAATATCTAAAATTTTATGATCTAAGAAATTATTGTCTCCTTTTCTTCCTCTACCACCCTTCCTTCCTCTATTCCTAGAATTTTACTTCTCACTAATGTCCCTTTTGTGCTTTGATTTTAGTTAAGGATATTAAAATGACTGTCTTAGGAATAGGTGTTTATTTTTAGACAGCTTTTTGTTTTGAAGTATAATGTGTCATAAAATTTTAGATTTGATTTTAATTGATGCAATTAACGTCAGCAATAAGTTCTTGCGTCTCATAAAAGTTATTGTTACATATTTCATTCTTTGGTGTTTATTAGAAAAACCTTTCAGAAGTTACAATATAACAGACATGGTAAGTGCAACTAATTTTCCAACTAATTTGTGAGCAGTGGCAAAAATTTTGCTACAGATACTATCTGCAGGAAGAGTACATTTTGAAGATGATCCAGAGTAAAATTAGTAGAACTAATTTTAGTGTTTTGTGGAATATGCAGATGAGCAAGTCTGTATTATGCAGCACATTTTCATTTTAGTCTTAACCTGTGGTAGTGATAAGTAATGGGCAAATATCATGTGTCTTTACAAAATCTATGAGGTGTTGGACATTGAGCCCAGGATCTTCTATATGCTGGAGAAATTCTAAACCATGGATCCTCAGCCCCCAGCTTTGAATGTCATATTCCAAATCACATAAGTTCTGTGATTTTTATGCAATTCGAGTATGTTGAAAAGACCCAATTAACAATAAATGTATTGACATTGTAAATATCATGAGCTCATTATATTATCCTCAAATGCATATTAGGATAAAGTTAGATGTTTATTAAGGGGATAATGTTTATTAAGTGCTAGACTTTGCTATGTAATAAATAACTTCAAGATTTAGTCATTTTTAAAAAAATAAACTTTTAGAATTTACAGGTTGACATCATTTTGTTGCTCTTAATGGTGTTTATGATGCTGCTGGTGGTAGTGGTGTTGAGTTTCTTAGGTGGAGGACAGGTGAATTGAGTTTAGTTTGGTCTTTGGGGAGACTTGGCCCTTGTTTCATTACCAGCCAGCAGAATTCTAAATAGTAAGGGGATGTCAAGACCCAGTGCTCAATTGCTTTTTAAGCCTGTCTGCAGCTCACTTGCCATTTCCATTGTTTTGTGGGCTTTGGTAAGTCATGTTGAGAAGCCGAGTATAAGGGGAAGCAGTTGACGCCTGAACCCAAGGCCACAGGGAAAGTGGGTATTTGCATGTAAGCTGTTCATAGCCCATTACTGCCCGATGAGTCATCTTTGTGACGGATACCTGTACATCCTCTCCCCACCAAGGGCATATCAGCAACAGAGAAGCAAACAAATCATGTTTGTTAATGACAAAGGGTTTATGAGATAATTTTGGAGGGATTTGCATTTCTCCTGCCTTTTGTCAGCAAACAAAGAAGCTCTTTTAAATACAAATGGCATCTCAGTGTACAGGTGAAGAACATAGCTTGCTTCTGAAATCCATGTGAATGTAACTCCTATCCAAACTTTTGATGTTCTAAGCTTGCTCTTCATCCCTTACTGGGAACATTAAACATAGTGTGCTTGCTAGTTTTATGTCAAATAGACACATGCTAAAGTCATCTGAGAAAAGGGACCTCAATTGAGGAAATGCCCCCATAAGATCAGGCTTTATGCCATTTTCTTAATTAGTGATTGATGGAGGGAAACCTAGCCTATTATGGGTGGTCTTAGGTTCTGTAAAGAAAGCAGGCTGAGCAAGACATGATAAGCCAGCCAGTAAGTAGCACCGCTCTATAACTTCTGCATCAGCTCCTGCCTCCAGATTCCTGTCTTGTTTGAGTTTCTGTCCTGATTTCCTTTCATGATGGACAGTGTAAACTAAATAAACCATTTTGATTTCTGGACATGGTGTTTCATTGCAACAATAAAAACCCTGACTAAGACACACAGACTTGGGAGCTAAACTTCCTTTGTTCACATCCTGACTGCACCTGTCTCGCACACATCACCAAGGTTCACCCCTTGTGTTTCAGCACCCCGTAAAAGGGGGAGGGGAACAGAATGCCCTTCACTGTGAGATCTGAGTGTACATATGCAGCAGTTTTGTTGGATATGTGTGTGGTGCGCATGTTCATGTATAATATGTGTGCACACATATGTGTGAATATGTGTGTAGACCCAAAGGTGGCATTGGGTGTATTCCTCCACTGCTCGCCACTTTATTTCTAGAAGCAGGGGTTCTCTTGCTGTCTTAGTTAGGGTTTCGATTGCTGTGACAAAACACCATGACTGAAAAGTAAGTTGGGTTTATTTGGCTTACACTCATCCTTGCTGTTCATCACTGATGGAACTCAGGACAGCAACTCAAACAGGGCAGGAAACTGGAGGCAGGAGCTGATGCAGAAGTCTTGGAGGAGTGCTGTTTATTGCTTCTCCTGGCTTGCTCATCCTGCTTTCTTATAGAACCCATAAGCCTAGGATGGCACCACCCACCATGGGCTGGGTCTCTCCCACATTGATCACTAATTGAGAAAATGACTTACAACTGATTTTGGAGGCATTTCCTTAGTTGAGGCTGTTTCCTCTCTGATGACTCTAGCTCGTGTCAAGTTGACATGCAAAATCAGCTAGTACAACTTACCCCTTGTCAACTTGACACACAAACAGATCACCATTAAGACACAATTTTCCTTTCTTATCATCCCCAAGACCTCACATTAAAATCATAAATAACTTTAAAAGTCCCACAGCCTTGACAGATGAAAACACATTAAAATTTCAGTCTCTTTAAAATAGCATGTCTGATGTGTGATTCCTTGATGTATGGTGTAAACATGCTAAGTTAATAAATAAAGAAACTGGCTTGGCCTGATAGGATAGAACAGAGCTAGGTGAGGAAAACTAAACTGAATGCTCGGAGAAGGATGGCAGAGTCAGGGAGAAGCCATGAAGCCGCCGCTAGAGACAGACATGCTGAAACCTTGCTGGTAGGCCACGAGCCTCATGGTAAAATATAAAATAATTGAGATGAGTTAATTCTAGATATAATAGCTAGCAATACACTTACCTAATTGGCCAAGCAGTGATTTAATTAATAAGGTTTCTGTGTGGTTATTTCGGCAGTCTGGGCAGCCAGGAAATGAACAAGTGGTTTTCATACTACACCAGTCTCTTTTAAAAGTTGGAGCCTTTCATTGTGGGCTCCTTTTCATTATAAATGTTCCTTACAGTTACCACTAATAACCATACTGATGGAGGTGGGTCTTGTATCTTATCTGTTGCTTTCATTGGTTAACTAATAAAGAAAACTGCTTGGCCTGATAGGACAGAAAATTAGGTAGGTGGAGTAAACAGAACAGAATGCTGGGAGAAAGAAGCCGAGTCAGTGAGTCGCCATGATTCTCCCACTCCAGACAGATGCAAGTTAAGATCTTTCCTGGTAAGCCCAGCTCGTGGTGGTACACAGATTATTAGAAATGGGTTAGATCAATATGTAAGTGCTAGTCAGTAGAAGGCTAGAGCTAATTGGCTAAACAGTGATTAAAAGAATACGGTTTCTGTGTAATTATTTCAGGGCATAAGCTAGCCATGCGGGCGGCTGGGTGCTGGGGATACAGCCCCGCCGCTTCAATTACTACACCATACAACAGAGTCTATATATTCTAGGCTATTTTCAGATTTCCTCTGCCATCAGAATTAATCCAAATTCTTCACTTTAGCATCAGGCAGACTCTTCAGACAAGGGTGGAAAGCAGTTACATTCTTCACCAAAATATCACAAGAAAAATCTCTAGGCAATGTACTAAGGTTCTTTTCCTCTGAAACCCTTTGAGCAAGCCCCCTACAGTTCAAATCACTCTTAGTACCACTCTCTTCCATGTTCCTACTAGGATGGCCCATTAATCAGCACTTAAACCATTCAACTGCTTTTTAAATCCACAGTCCCAAGGTCTTTCAAACAAAGCACAGTCAGGTCTATTATAACAGTACTCCAGCCCCTGGTACCAACTTCTGTCTTAGTTAGGGTTGCTATTGCTGTGAAGAGACACTATGGACACGGCAATTCTTATAAAGAAAACATTTAATTGGAGTCATTTACATTTTCAGAGGTTCAGTCCATTATCATCATGGTATTGTATAGTGGCATGCAGGCAGACATAGACCTATTGGATTGTGAAGTTTCAGAGGGAATTTTAAACACTCCATCAGGACCATCTGCAATTTTGAATTAAGAGCCTGTAGTTCTAGTTAGCTGGGTCTGGAGTATCATCTGTGATTAATAAGATACCAGAATTACTAAAGCAAAACTTTGCTTTGCTGGGACTCTTGATGTAGATCAGATGGAGCTAAGAAGTTAGCTATGATTAAGAAGAGACCAGCATGACTGAGGTGAAATCTTTGGGGAAGTGTTTCCTGAGAACACAGCACCATGGTTCCAGAGGCAGCCAAGGTTGTACCTCATGCCAGCACCTGGATTTGGTAATGTGTCAAAATCCCAGGTAGTATTGGTTTTGAAGGCATGAAGAGATAGTGGAGAGCAGCTGAGGCTGGGCATGTGTCAGGCTGTGTCCCTGAATGGAGGCCTAGGAGAAACCATTGCATGAAGCTATAAAATTGAAGCCTGGATTGCCTTGGAGACCCTAAGATACTGGAGATACCAGAGCCATAGGATACCTGCTGAGGGCAGCTGCTAACAGGGAGTGGAACAATCCCAAGAGAAAGAAGTGTGTTGCAGTCAGCAAAGCTGAAAGGAGTCGAGGATGTGGAGAGCATTTGACATCACAGATGGAGATGCAGAGTTTGGAATTTGCCCAGCAGCTTTTCAGTCTTGCTCTGGTCCAGTATTGTCCTAACATGCTCCCTTCTCTCTGTTTTGGAACTGTGATGTTTATCCCTTGCCATTATATGTTGGAAGTATGCGATTTGCTTTTTGCTTTTGATTTTACAGGAGATTACAGTTAAGAGAGTACATGAATCTCAAAAGACACTTTGAATGTTAGACTTTTAAATACGTTTTTGACTGTTATGTGAGACTATGGGGACTTTTAAAGCTGGGCTAAATGTATTTTTACATTCTGATATGGCTACAAGCCTTTGAGAGTCACACAGTGGAATGTGATAGTTTGAAAGAAAACGACATTCAAAGAGAGTGGCACTATTAGGAGGTGTGGCCTTGTTGGAGCAGGTGTGGCTTTGTTGGAGCAAGTGTGTACTGTGGAGATAGGCTTTGAGGGTTCATATATGCCCAAGCCACAGGCAGTGTCCCAGTCCTTTTTCTGTTGCCTGCAAGTCAAGACGTGGGACACTCAGCTACTTCTCCAGTACCATGTCTGTCTGCATGTCACCGTGTGGCACCATGATGACAATGGGCTGAACTTCTGAAAACGTAAGCCACCCCAACTAAGTGCTTTTCCTTTATAAGAGTTACCATGGTCATGGTGTCTCTTCACAGCAATAGGAACCCTAAGGCACAGGTTTAACCTAGATCTCATCCAGCTTCCCTGATTTCTCTGGAGAGTTCCTATCTCTACTCCTCAGTGGCAGGGTGTATAGGCAGCCACCCCTGCACAGGTTTGCTATAGTTTCTAGGCAGGGGTCCACCCTGGTTCTCAACCTTGCGTGACAAGTGATGATTTATTTACTGAGCCTCAGCTCCTTTTCTCCTTTTTTACATTTTCTCCCTTCCTTCCTTCTTCCTTTCCTTTTGCCTCCTGTTTCCCCTGCACCTCCAGTCTTATGCAACTTAGGCTCACATCAAACATCTTATGATCAAGGTCGACTGATGGAGGAAGGTCATTGGTTAATCATAATAAAGAAACTGCTTGGCCCTCATAGGTTAAAACATAGGTGGGAGGAGTAAACAGAACAGAATGCTGGGAGGAAGAGGAAGTGAGCTCAGAGGCCATGCTCCCCTCTCCCGGGCAGACGCCATGAAGCAAGCTGCCAGGTCAGACATGCTGAATCTTTCCCGGTAAGACTGATGCTACACAGATTATTAGAGATGGGTTGATCAGGATATGAGAATTAGCCTGTAAGGGCTAGAGTTAATGGGCCAAGCAGTGTTTAAAAGAATACAATTTGTGTGTTGTTATTTCTGGTGTAAAGCTAGCCGTGCGGGAGCCGGGCGGGATGAAAAGCAGCCCCACAGCTCCCTCAACAGATGACCTTGAACTCCTGATCCTCTTGCCTCTACCTAAGTGCTGGCATTGCAGGTGTGTGCCCATGTACCTGGTTTATATGTAGTGTTTTGAATAAAATGGTTCCTGATACTTAGTAAGCACTAATAATCAAGTCATCATTATGAATACTTACATATAATCTGGAATCATTCAAATGTGAACCTGCCTATTTATGGTGTCTTTATTTGCTTTCCTGTATAGATAAACAACCTGTGGAGGAAAGGGTTTATTTCAGCTTACATATCAAGGTCATAGTCCATCATCAGTGAAAGTCAGAGCAGAAACTCGAGATAGGAACCATAGAGACAGACTGTTGACTGGCTTGTGCTTAGGAAGCTTCCTTATACTGTTTATATCCACTGGCCTAGGGCTGGTGCTGCCCACAGTGGACTGGGCCCTCCCATGCTAAGACAATCTCTCATAGACCTGGCCATTGACCAGTCTGATAAAGACAATTCTTCACTTGAGGTCTCTCCTTCCCAGGTGACTCTAGGCTGTAGATAACCACTACATATGGGTTACCCAGTGTGTATGTGGGTTGCTTCCTCCATCTCTTTTTGTTTATAGATTTTAAATTCAAATTTTCATGTTGATATTTTCATTTTGAAGGCAAAACATTTGCTAATATTAGTTCTGGAGTAAACCACTCACATTAAAATGCTAAAGGGATCACAGAATTTCTTGGGGTCATGGTAAGTTGCCTGCCTGGAACTAGGTGATGGCCATGGAACATCTACACTGATGAATATCAGATTGTAATGTTGTGAGCATGATGAATGACAGACATATTCAATTCATGATTCTTAAGTAAATGGAGAAAAAAAACCTAATATATTTAACTTGCTTTTAAAGATGTTAGTTCTGGAAATATTTGGGAAATAACAATTTAGCTTCTTATGTTTCAATCTTAATTTAGATATGTTGCTAATATTAAAGTGAAAATCAGAAACGCTTCTTGTTTTAACTTTACTATAAGTTCATGTCTCTTTAGCACAGGGTATAAGTCCTCTGGATATTTTTTGGATGACCTCAGAAATCCTTTTAGAACATACATGTAGTACTAGGGTAGTTGGCTGTCCCTTTGCCTTCAACCCAAAGAAGCAGTTAAGGTTGTGGAATAAACATAACCCTTGCTTGAAGTTTATTTTGGATTTAGAAGCCATTCTGCAACAGATGAATTCACAGAGATGATGACAATAATCTAAATATTGGAAATGTGGGCAGAATTTGAGCTTCTGAATAAATTTTAAATTGGAAAATACAGAATTAAATTACATGTAGGTAGAATGCACTCACAGCCTTGGACTCAGTTATTTCACGGTGCTGAGCTTTATTTGATATGCAGGGTTGAGAAGGTCAGGATCCATAAGATATTGTCAGAAATCCCAGGCAGAGTCTCGCCCTAAACAGTTGGTTCTTTAAAAAAAAGAACTTTTTTTTATTTGTTTTGAAATTTCTGAATCTGTACAGCCAAGGTGGAGATTCCTGCTTTTTTTTTTTCCCTTCTCTGTCTTCATTCTGTGTTTCTTCAGAACGAATTCTCTATGAGGTAAACCCCAGGGCAGAGGGGCTGCTTCAAAGCAAACGAGGCCCTTAATTTATCATAAAAGAAGAGTGGTTGTTAAGGCTTTATTGGATTACAATAAAGGCTCCTAGCACTGGGAGCCTGCGGTTTGCTTCCCGACATCACTGGGGGATCTTGAAATCATAACCACAGATTATAGCGACGAGCTTCCAAATTTCCATATCCTAAGCAGAGCTGCTGCCTTCCTGGAGCTCGTGTGGAATGGCATGCTCTGTGATTTCATGATGTGTATTGGAAAATACTCTGTTTAGATATCACTTCAGGAGGGCTGTGATTCTCCAATCACCTCTGCGGTCACAGCTCCGACATGCTTACAGAAAGGAGTGGAAGGAAAAAGAAAAACATAATAAAGCCATAGTGAACAAAAGATGGTTGTTGTAACTCCCTCTATCCTGTCCTGAATGCTGCCATTAGTGTTCTTTAAGGTTCAGTAAAAGTTCTCACAAGGCCATCCTGGGATAGAGCTGAGTGTAAGTTTATCTCCTAGGTCTATCTCTCTTTAGTACCAAGTGCAATTTTGTCATCTCCATAGACTAAACCTATTTTCTCTCATGGTACCCTGTGTGTTGTCTATATATCCTGTCTATATAACATGCATGCACACACATACATAAAATCTGAACATACATATATGAGAATACATATATACACACATGTATATATATATACATGTACATATGTAACTATATTTGTACTAATACTAGTATCAATGTATTTATGTTACATGAAAAATGTATATATATAATCACTATATATTAACTAAGTTTATTTTTTGTTTTTCTTTTTAAAAATTTATTCTTCTCTTCTATATTACACTCTGACCACAGTTTTCCCTCCCTTCACTTCTCCCAGTCTCTCCCCTCCATCTCCCTTCTTCCCCAGATCCACTTCTCCTCCATTTCCCTTCAGAAAAGTGCAGGCCTCCCAGGGCTATCAACCAAACCCAGCATATCAAGCTGCAATAAGACTAGGTACCTTCCCTCATATGAAGGCTGGAAAAGGCAACCCAGTAGGAGGCAAAAGATCCCTGAAGGAGACAAAAGTGTCAGAGGCAGCCCCTGCTCCCACTGTTAGGAGATCCACAAGAAGACCAAGCTACACAACCATAACTTGTATGCAGAGGGCCTAGGTCAGTCCCATGCAGACTCCCTGGTTATCAGTTAGTCTTTGTGAGACCCCATGAGCCCAGGTTAGTCGATTCTGTGGGTTTTCTTATGGTGTCCTTGACCCCTCTGACTCCTACAATCCTTATTCCTCCTTTCCCACAAGATTCCCTGAGCTCCACCTGATGTTAGGCTGTGGGTCTCTGCATCTGCTCCCATCAGTTGCTGGATGAAGCGTCTCTGATGACGATTATGTTGGGCTTGGGTCTATAAGAAAGCAGAGTACCATTAGGAATAATTTCATTGAGCTATCCTTCCTTCCTTCCTTCCTTCCTTCCTTCCTTCCTTCCTTCCTTCCTTCCTTCCTTCCTTCCTTCCTTCCTTATTTTTTGGGTTATATTTGCTTCTATCCTCCATTGCTTGTCTATCAAGTCTCTGATTCCTGGGCCCCCAGGTAGTGTCAGGCCTGGGCTCCCTCTCCTGGCATGGGTCTCAAGCTGGCATATGCAAACACATATTAACCCGGAAGTCAGATCACATTGTATCCTATTGGAAGGAAGACGGATGTAGATCATATAAGCAGATGCATCTGTATTTTGGGTTTAGCTCTTAAACATCGCCCGGTGGTGATGTGCTGAAGGCTTGGTTGACAGTCTACAGCACCACAGAGGCAATTCCAGTTTTAGGAGGGGGAGTCCAGGAGAAGGAAATGAAGTCATTGAGTCCAAGTCTGTGAAGGCGATAATAGGACCTCAACTCTTCCCTTTTGCTCCTTGCTTCCTGGCCGCCATTAGGGGGCAGCTTTGTTCTTTCAGGGGCTCCCCATCATGCTATGCTTTGCCATGCCACAGCACCAGAGCAACTGGACCACAGGACTGTGGAATATACTTCTGAAACCATCAGATAAAAATACATTTTCCTTAGAAGTCAATTATCTCAGGTGTTTTTATGGAACAATTTAAAACTAACAGTTATTTTTTTTCCGGTAAAAGGTATTTGATTGAACAGATAAAGAAAAATTATGTCAACTTGACTTCCTTTCTTTCTCAGGTTCTGTATGTATGTATGCATGTGTGCATGTATATATGTATGTGTTGTGTATGTGTGTGTTTATATGATCACATATGTGCACATATGTGTGGAGGCCAGAGGTCAACATCAGGCATCCTTCTCTACCAGTCTCCCCTATAATTTTGTGATAGGGTTTCTTCTTGACCTGGATC
Source organism: Microtus ochrogaster (assembly GCF_000317375.1). Lineage (NCBI taxonomy): Eukaryota > Metazoa > Chordata > Mammalia > Rodentia > Cricetidae > Microtus > Microtus ochrogaster. The sequence goes on from NC_022014.1 coordinate 73,587,267, forward strand.
TTACCATTTCATCTAGTCAATGAGTCCCTGGTAGCCTCATTTCTGCTTCTGGATGCTGGCCAGTCAGTCTTCCTGTTATTGTTTCTCCCTATGATTGATTACAGACTTGTCTTAGGTCTTTCCCTTTGGACTCAGTGTCTCATGCTGTTCCCCAAACACTTTACCCACTGAACCATCTCTGCAACCGCCCCCCCCCCCATACATCATGTGTTTAATGCCGTGAGAACAGAGCCCATAGCATCTCAGTCATGATTCTGAAGCTGGAGCCTGAATTGCCTATTACCCTCCAGCCTCAGAACTATCCCAACATTACAGGGGTACTTTGTCTCACTTTCCACATCTGTAGGGAATAATGCTGATCTCTCTGGGAAGGGGACTCTGTGCCTGAAAAGATGGGGCTCTCCTTTTCCGTGGCCTAATGGAAGTTTTAGTTTTATGCTTCTACTTCTGAATAGGAGAACATTTGAAGCTTCCAGGGGTTGGTTAGGATAACCCTTTGTCAAAGGTATCTGCCACAGAAAACTCAGAAATACATGTCAGGGAGTATGTTACGTCACAGCTAGGGAAATCCGAAGACCCTGAAGATGCTTCTTATGTGTAGCTCAGTATCACTGCTGGTTCCCTGAAACGGGATGAGGAACCTTTGATTTTGTTCACTGATTTGCCCCACCCCCTCTCACTTCCCTTTTACCCCTCACCTTATTGACTCTGGCTTGCCTCATCGTGTGCTCCAGACGGTGGTGAGAGCTCAGGCATGACACAGCCATGCAGACACTTTGAAGGGGTGGCTTGGCTCTGGTCCCCTTGGCAGGTTGCTGCCTTGTACCAGGAGAACAACAGCTCTCAGTAACAGCTGCTGCTCAGCCCGGGTCTGGAATGTGAAGACACTTGGAAGGATTCAAAGCCAGAAGTCCCATAGCCCTCAGACGACAAAGGGAAAGAAATACGTGTTGCCTTAAGCCACTAACACATTGGAGTTGTTTATTGCCACAGGAAAGGCTGACTAATTTTAGAACCCAGTGTCCTTCTGTGTCTCCGTTCTTCTCGCTGCCAGGGAGGTTCCTTCCTAAAGCTCATTTTCCTTGTGGTTGGAGAAAGGCCGCGGCAGATTCAAGTCACCTCCAGATGTGACAACTGCCAGAGGCAGAAAAGGGGCCACCTCATTCTGTGTTTGCTTAAGACTAGAGACGCACTTTTCAGAAGTCCCATGGGTTCTCCGCTGTGCCAGAGAGAAATGGGTCACAGGTCTGTCCTCTAGAATTCATCATTGGCAGGGAGGGCGGTGCTGGCGGTGACTGATCTGTGTCAATCAGGGTCAACCCCTGGGGGGAAGGGGAAGTAGCGGGGCCTGTTTTTAAATCACATTTGTGAGGTGGGATGAGGGTGGCAGTAGTTAGATATCTAATCTAAACCAGACTTTTGAAAAGGAGAAAAATGAAAGTTGAAAAGCAGATCTGATGTTTCCTACACTTGCTTCTGTGGCTTCCTCTTGTCCTTGCCCCCCCTACTACTTCTCTTCTCTTCCTTCCTTCCTTCGTTTGATCCTTCCTTCCTTCCTTCCTTCCTTCCTTCCTTCCTTCCTTCCTTCCTTCCTTCCTTCCTTCCTCCCTCCCTCCCTCCCTTTCTCCATGTGTAGACATGTGTGTGTGTGTGCTCGTGCCCGTGTGTGTCATGTATACACACAGAGGCCACAGTTAAACCCCAGATATCATTCCTCATAGTCACCCACCTTGGTTCTTTGTGAGATAAGGTCTCACATCAGGACCAATTAAGCTAAGTCTGTGCCTGCCTCCTCAGTGCTGGGACACAAGCTAGTGCCACCACACCCTGCCTTCATTCAGGATCAGGTACTCACGGTCTTGCGGCAGCACTTGGCAAGGTGAGCTACCTCTCTGCCTCACGCTCACTTTCCTCTCACTTTGCTTGCCGTTCTCTCACCCCCCCTCACCCCCTGACTTCCTTAGAATATGAGCTATTCAGGGGTGAGAGACTATGGCAAAAGTTTCATGGAGAAAACCTGTTTTATTTTTCACTTTAAGTCTTGAGAGAGTCAAGTCACTCTGTGCTGGTGACACCTGTGGTATTGGTCCCTGAGCACGCCTGAGTTCATGCAAACCTCTTTGCTGAATCTTAGAGACTACTAGGGTGTCAACCTTGGAGGACTACAGAGAAGGGGACAGTTTTCCATTTTCAATTGGATAGGTTTAAATCAGAATAGAATAGAGAGAGACCTGAAGCCACACTGTGTGAACACTTTGCCTCGATGGTGTTTATGTAACTAAAAAAAAAAAAAAAAAAAAAAAAACAGTCCCCCAAAGTGTCTTATTCTCAAAACTCACCTTAGCTCAACACCCAAAGTGAGATTCCCAAGTGATGGGCCTTGAGGAGACACCAGGGAAAGAAACCGAGCAGGAACTAGAAGAGGAACCCACTCTTCTGCTCAGGGATGAGCCTTTGAGGGCCTGGATTCATGTGTCTCTTCACAGAAGACTTATTTCTTAGAAAACAGCCTGTTTCCTCTCAAAATGTTGGCGAAATACATCTTAGGGGTGGCCTCCTTTCTCACGTCAAGTGTAATGCACTTCCTTTGCAATGGTGCTGGGTGCGTTGTTCAATTTCTTCCTCAGCAGATAGACAATCATGGCCACTTGTCTACTCAGGACATGTTTCGAGGTTTCAGTGCATGCCAAATCTAACCAGCCCAAAATAGACTGTTTTCTTTGCTCTGTAGATTTAGATTTGTGATAATTTTTTTTGTTTCGCTTTCCTTAATTTTTGAAGAATTAGCTATTTTTACTCTATGTGTATGAGTGTTTTGCCTGCATTTAGAAATGTCTGTGTACCACTGGAGTTCCTGGGGTCTGCAGAGGCCAGGAAGAGGAAGTATTCCTGATTTGACCTTAATAACCCAAGAAATATTTATAGATTTGTTTTCTTTTGTTTTGAGTGCCCACATTTTAAATTTATTTTTATTTATTTAATTTGCATCTGATCACAGTTTACCCTCCCTCTCCTCCTCCTGTTCCATTACCCTGCTTCCCTTCTGCCCAGCCCCCATCCATCCATCTGTTTCTGTGGGTGTCAACAAAGCATGACATATCAAACTGAGATAGGACTAAGCTCCTCTCTTTCTATTAAGGCTGGGCAAGGCAACCTAGTAAGGAGAATAAGTTTCCAAAAGCCAGTTCAAGCTTTAGGGACAGACCCTGATCTTACTGCTAGGAGTCCCACAAATTGACCAAGATACAAAACTATCATACATATGAAGAGGGCCTACGTCTTTTTTGTTTGTTTGCTTTTGAGACAGGGTTTTTCTGTGTATTCCTGGATGTCCTGGAATCTTAGTGAATCATTACAGGCATGTAAAAGAAGGCAATTGCCTTATTTTGAGCATTTGTATATATAATGTAATTACATTACCAGCGAATCAGAAGGAGCTATGAGGAACAAAAAGTGAAGCGCAGAGCTAAGAGATCTGGTGTAGGGCAGGAAAGGAACAGCATGCTGTGATGGGCAGTGGAACATCATATCATGCTGTTGACTAACATATGGCCGTGAATACAGAGCAGACTGAGCAATGCCCCGTGCCCCATCTCTTCTGGTAGTAGGTAGTGTCCAACTGGGATCAAGATTTTGTAGGTCTGTCTGAGATCTCAGACCTTATTTTTGCCTTTATTGGATGTTTAGAAATAGCTGCAGGTATTGGAAGGTCGATCTTGTAGCCTGATAGCTTTTGACATTCCAGGGAGTACTGTAAACCATTTTTACTTGTTGGGATCAGGGCTGCGGCATAGCACATTTTTGACCCTTCTCATATCTCATCTACTTCAATTTTTTAAAAGGAAAACTAACAATATTTATTTTACATTCTATTTAGTTATTTAGTATATGCGTGGTGCGTGTCCACAGCGGTGTGCACACGGAGGAAAGGACAGCTTGCAGGGGTCAGTTCTCTGCTTTCTTCCTGTGGGTTCTGGGTTCTACCTCAGGGCATCGGGCTTGGCCGTACAGCTGAACCATCCCGCCAGCCCTAACTTAAACAAAACAAAGCCCAACTCCATGTGTTTATTTTATTGGTGTGTGAGCATGTGTGTGGGTGGTGTCTGTGCCACCTCGTGAGTGTGTGGAGGTTAGTGGACAATTTGTGGGCTTCAGATCTCCTTCCACTGTGTGGGTTCCGGGGATCTGAGTCAGACGTTTAGGCTTGGTGCTCTAGCCACTGAGACTTTCTTGCCAACTCCATTTTAAAACAATGCACATTTACTGATGGATGAAAAGCGACTTAGGGATGACTTAGGGATAAATCCTCAACCCTTCCAGACCCTATCAGGCTCACAGACACATGCATTGTCTGCCCTCAATTTAGTGCAGGTGGGTAGCAAAACTCTTCAACAGGACAGAAGCAGAAATACTTCTCAGTATGAGGGCAAGGCCTTTTAAAACTCCCCAGTGGCCAGGCGATGGTGGCACACGCCTTTAATCCCAGCACTCGGGAGGCAGAGGCAGGCGGATCTCTGTGAGTTCGAGACCAGCCTGGTCTACAGAGCGAGTTCCAGGACAGGCTCCAAAGCCACAGTGAAACCCTGTCTCAGAAAACAAAAAACAAAACAAAACAAAACAAAAAAATAAAATAAAACTCCCCAGTGTCTCCATCTCCTTATATTCTGACTGCAAAATTCACTATATTTCTTGAGCACCATGCCCCTCTTGCCTCCTGGCTGTGCACTGAATGCTGACTCTTCACCAACTCCCTCTCTCTTCATCTTGCACACCTGACAAATACTCTGGTGGTCCTTCTTAGGTCAAGTGGTTTGTTTCCTTTGCCAAAATCTTTTTCTTAGCTGGGTGTTGGGGCACACACCTTTAATCCCAGCACTGGGGAGGCAGAGGCAAAAAGATCTGAGTTCGGGGCCAGTTTGGACTGTAGAGTGAGTTCCAGGACAGCCAGAGACAGCCAGAGAAGCTCTGTCTTGAAGCCATTTGCCACCCAAAAAAATTATCTCTGCAGGCCAAGTCAAACACTTTGCATGACTACATTGAATGGGCTGCTGTTATATTCAAATGGCTATTGAGATGTATATGTAGTGATTTCTAGGCTAAAATTTGTGATTTTTTTCAAAGGTAAAAATCATATATTCGCTTTTAATGTGGATTATATGACATGCTTAACATGTGTCAATAAGCTCGTGATAGTTACCTAATATGCAAATGAATGGCTATAGTATAGTTTATTCATAAAGTGATAGAGATGTAGTTTCTAAATTAGTAACTGATATTTAATAGACAATAGAAATAGATCTTTTACTAGACTCTATGCTATATTCTAAATAATCCAAAGTTTTCTGTTAAAAGTTTACTCCTTAGTTTCCCTTTGGATTTCTCACCTTGGACAAGAGCTTTCTAGATAGCAACACCAGGAGATGGACACTAATTGTTCAAGCACAGGTTTTAATCAACAGCTGTCTGACAGGAGCACTGAGATCCACAAGAAATGGTCCTTAGCCCCCACTGTGTGAGAATTGAACCTAATTTAGTTCAATTTTTTTGCTGATAAAATTTTTGCTTATATAGCAGAGGTATGGAGTTTTTTTTTCTCTTAGGATAAAAGATTCTATCCTCGGTGAGTAACCTAAGATTATATTGCCGTTCTTTCTTTTCTGACTCTGATGTGTGCAAGGAGTCATAGAGAACCATTTAAAGAGACTTCTATTTGATTTACTATCTCTTCCATAATTCACATGTCATGTTGCTCCAAAGCCTTTAATCCATTGTCAGTTTTTCTTAGCAAAGGGTGAGAAAAATGTCAGTGTATTGGTGACACCTGTCTAAGATTGACACGCAAAGTTACACCTAGTATCTGTTGCACTTCAGAGATGGGTCAAGAGGTTAAGTATATTAAGGAAGAAGCCTGTGGCTAGATAGATTCTAGTTGCTAAAGAAGAGTGTACTGTTCCTTTCATTTTCTAAATGGACTTACTATTGAACCAACTCCTAATAACTTATTTTTAATGTTCATTGATTACGCAGCTCTCTGCCCTCATCAGAGAAGATTCTATTTGCATTAGTTGACGATTAACAGGGAAACCCACAAGTGGTCAAGGTGCATAGGATGAGACTATGGAGTTCTCAGTCCTAAATAGAGCATCTTTATCAGATCCCTTCTCCAAGGCTCAGGGGCAATTCTAAAAGAGGGGATAAAAAAACTGTAAGAGATAAAGATGGTAGATGGCTACTTACAATGCACTTCCTGTTTATTTACGTAATATTATATCTTTCTGGGGTCTTTGAAGAGTTGAAGACAGATAGTTAAGTTTCCCTTAGTTATATTAAAAGATAAATTTGATATAAAACTTTAGACTTACAAAGATAGGATAGATGATAGAATATTTTGTTGTTTTATTGCTCTAGCTAGAACTTCCAGTACTATACTAAATAGATATGGAGAGATTGGACAGCCTTGTCTTGTTCCTGATTTTAGTGGACCTCTTTGAGTTATACAAAGAAGTAAATGGTTTATAAAAAATGAAACAAAGTCTTTAAGGAGACAGAGTACAGTCAGTCATAGATTAAAGGAGTAAAGATGATAAAATAAATATTAAAAAGTAATAGATTTAAAACAAATAAGCCACATAAAGTTGGAGAATACACAGAGAGTTTGGATTATGTATATTATTGTGTTTTCTTTGAATTTTTTGACTGTGAAGAACCTAAATAAAGGTATCTTGTTTTCAAAATTTGGGTCTCAGGATATATTGTTTTGGGAAAAAGGTTCTTCTTTTGTTTCCACAGAGGACTTTCAGACTAATATGATTTGATGAACCAAGACCCTCTGAAAGGTCACCATGAATGCCCCTCAAAAAATTACTTCATACAATAAACAGTAGGAAGCGGTTTGGAGAGAACTATGCCCAAACTCTCTAAATGATTGTTTATAAATATTTCTTTACATTTAAAGGGGGATATGCTATAGAGATTTGCATTGCTATGGATCTTGGTTTATTGACACATTGATATAAATTTAAGGTCAATTTTGTTATTATATATATATATTTCTGCTCTTGATTAAGGCATTGTGATTGTGCAGTTCATTTAAAAATGTAATGTATAATTAAGAAATAGAGGTAAATAGAGAGTCACCTACAATAGTGAAGCTTGTATTCATGTTAATTAGATTTTCCAGATGTACAGAAATGGATAGGAATTCTTCAAATCTTTCAAAGACAATAGAATATGGCATTTAAAGTGTTTTAAGAATGTAGGCCTTTTCATGATAATAAGACACATCTACTCCTGGCAGCACCAAGTACTTCAAGAGGAAGATAGGCATCAAAGAGGCTCCTTATGGAGTTGGTTAGCCATTTGGGCAGGAAACTATTCTTTTTTTTAATATTTATTTATTTATTAATTGTCTATACGGTATTCTTAGTATTCTGCATGTATGCCTGCAGGCCAGAAGAGGGCACCAGATCTCATTACAGATTGTTGTGAGCCACCATGTGGTTGCTGGGAATTGAACTCAGGACCTTTGGAAGAGCAAGCAGCGCTCTTAACCACTGAGCCATCTCTCCAGCCCCAGGAAACTATTCTTGCCTGGACTGCTTGATGGTATGTAATATTAACTTGACATACAGGACCCACAGAGAAATGACTGCTGAACTTATGTTAATGTGAGACTGTCCTTCAGGGTTCCTGTTTCATGAAAGAGTCTGCAAGACATTCTGCAGGGCACAGAAGAAAGCGACTGAGAAATTGCCAATATAGGTGGGACTGTCTTTGAAATTTCCTGCTTCATAAAAATGTCTGCTAGATACTATGGGCCCGTAGACTGATGATGGATGCTCCAATGGTACAAAAGAACTTTGAGTGACTGTCCAGGCAGTGAGATGTTTTGTCAATTTTTGAGTTTTGGAAGTTGCTTACAACGTATATCCTGTTTACTTAGGTAATATTATATCCTTCTGTGGTCTTTGATGGAGTTGGATTTGTAGTTAGAGTTTTCCTTAGTTATGATTATAGTAGGCTGCAAGACCTGCTTTTGGTCCCAGCTGCCCAGCTAGCTTACACCTGAAAAAATCACGCAGAAATTGTATTAATCAAATTACTGCCTGGCCCATTAGCTCTAGCCTCTTATTGGCTAACTCTCACATCTTGATTAACCCATTTCTATTAAATCTGTGTATCACCATGTGACTGTGGCTTACTGGCAAGATTCTAACCTATGTCCATCTCAGGCTGGAGAGTCATGGCATCTGCCACTCTGCCCTTCTTCCCAGAATTCTGTTCTGTCTTCCCTGCCTACCTGAGTTCCACCCTATCAACTAGGCCAAGGCAGTTTCTTTAATAACCAATGAAAGCAACACAAATACAGAAGGACCTCCTATACCATATGATAAAAGATAAAATAGATATAAATATAGAACCTATGATTTTTGCTTGATGCCTGTTTTGTTATATTTAATTTTACAATGTTAAAGTTAAAACCTTTCTTTTTATTTAAACAGAAAAGGGGAGGTTTGTGTTCTTTCAAGAGAATATTTCTTAAAGTGATATGTGTAGATTCTAAGTTTCATTCAGATAGATAGCCTCCATGAATGCCTGCAGGCCAGAAGAGGGCACCAGATCTCATTACAGGTGGTTGTGGGCCACCATGTGGTTGCTGGGAATTGAACTCAGGACCTCTGGAAGAGCAGCCAGTGCTCTTAACCTCTGAGCCATCTCTCCAGCCCTTTATTTTATTTTTTCAAGACAGGGTTTTTCTGTAGCTTTAGAACCTGTCCTGGAAATCACTCTGTAGACCAGGCTGGCATCAAACTCATAGAAATATGCCTATTTCTGCCTCCTGAGTCCAGGGATTAAAGATGTCCACCACCATTGCCCGGGATGAACAGGATTTTGAGAATTAGTTGATTCTACATCTTCTTTACACATTTTGACAACAAGTTAACAAAGAGTGAATTTTCTCACACACATGCGATACACATACACACACACACACACACACACACAAGCATATTCATATAAAATTGATGATTTTTACCCACATACACACACATATTCACATAAAACAATGATGAAGTAGTTTTCATGGGGTCTATTCCTTTCCTCTGTGTCTATTCTGAAGCTCCCATAAATAACATTTTAATTAGCTGGTGAGCTGCAATTTCCATTTCCGTGGGATGATTTGTAGAAAGCAGAATCACCCAGTGTAGACGGGTAAAACCACGCAATGAAGCCATTTCTGGGAGAGCATCTCTGACCACTGCATACATCTTTGAAATGCGTTTTCATTCAAGGAGCTGTCTTAGCGCTCTAAACAAACATTGCGAGCAGGTTTTTGTCAGGGATGGCTTCAATGGGGGAACTGCGACATTTCTTTTGTGCGTCGATTTTCCAGGAATAACAGTGTCACAGCCGGACTGAAAACGACCCCTTACACAATAGCACGTGATGAAACACCGCTGGCAGCCGATGACAGCTGCAGAAAGAACTTCATCGGTGTGCTTTCTGTAGCTGTGGCTTTGTTTGACCACAGTCTGTCTTTACTCTCACTGACTCTTAGTGACGTCAAAGCAAAATGCCTATGCTGAGGGAAGAATGGAAAATACCTCAAGAGAACATGCTGGGTTGCCTCACAATTGAATCATTCGGCTTAATGACAGGACCAAGAATCTCCAAGGAAGAATGATATTTACATCATTTTAAGAGCACTCCTGTTTCCCCGGAGCTTCGTGTCCTGAAGGGAACAATGACATTTCACCAAGAGAAAGCTTTTTATAAAGTGAAAGTCAAAAGTCAAACTTTTGTTCCCTCCAAAATTTTATATGTGAGCTCCCAATGGCCGTATGATTCTCCGTATCTCCAGATTTGAAAGTCAAATTTTATTGTGATTTTTTTATAGGAGGGGAGACTGCGTTTAATACAACAATGAAAAGAGCAGCATTTTCCAGTAATCAAATAAAATGGAATCTTAAGACGTTTGCCCCAAAGATAGGATGAGAGTTTTGGATAACTTGCCTTAAGAAAGGGAGAGACCCAGGCATTTTAAACTGGTGACATCCGAAGTTTGTCTCCTCGGCTCCTGGAGAATGTGAGCATGGGACTCTAATAATAAGTCACTTGAAGAATGAAGTTGTGTTGGCCAACTTTTTCACTCATAGACAGAAGGAAGGCTTTCTTAGGTCCTTCACCATCCCCAGACTCATTAACCCTTTCTAAGGAGAACTCTTGAGTCCAGACTACTGTTGGGACCATTTGGAGTCCTGGCCTCCCTGCTCTTCCCTGCTAGAGATCTTTACTTTCCTTCTGATTTGAGTTACTGAAAGCGGTGTCAAAGTTGTTTACCAGCTCTGCTTCACAAGCACGGGTTGCCTTGGCCTTGAGGATCAGAGGATGAGGTTTTCACCTGTTGGCCCACCTGACTGTTGGGTATATAAGCCTCCGTGGTGCTATTGAATGAAGGGCTTCTTACCAGTGACTAGAGGTCTGTGTCTCTGTCTCTCTGTCTCTCATGTGTGTCTTTGTGTGTTTCAACCTTCAGCCCCTAGCCCAAAGCTTGCGAACTGTATGGTAGCGCATAGAGCACAGACAGGTGTTGTGCACTGCAGACTTCCTGTCTTGTGTGTGAGAGAGCTAGGAAAAAGGCAAGAACGGGGCTATTTCTTTTTATTCATGTTCTATTAGCCATACAAAGTGTAAGCCTGTTGGTCATGGAAACTTTATTGTGAATTACTTTACTTGGTTTACTAAATTTCCCTTATCTTTTCAAATGGCAAGGTTCAGGATGCTCACCCACCCTTAATTCAACAAATAGTGTTTGCTTTGCGACACGGTACCACTATTAACACATTTCTTTTTCTTTTGAAAGGTGGGAGGGGCTAGTATGGAGAGTAAAGGACTTTGGGTACTTTGAGCTTTGGAGCAAGGCAGGAGAAAGAACATGGTTTTTAAATTTTGGAAATGCATGGTATGACTCTCTGTAGTGTGTGACTGTATGTGTAGCATGTGTGACTCTGTGTGTGTGTGTGGTGTGGTTGTGTGTGTGTGTACACATGGTCATAGTTGTGGATGTGGTATGTATTTGGTGTTGGAAGGTGGCACTGTTCCTTGGTGCTTGGATCCTGGCTGCTAGACAGTTTTCCAGTTGCCCTCAACAACATCCCACCACTTTGCCTTGCTAAGTCTGCTTCTGTGGAGAAAAGGGTCGAACACACACTGAATTGAGGAATCCAAACATTCTTTACTTTTGTACTTGTTCTTTGAGCCTATGGGGCATCAACACTCATGGACTCATTTGGTGCCAACAGCCTGGGTACTTTTTGTAGTTGGCTCTTCCTGGCAATGGAATCCAGATATTAATGAGTCAGTAGAGTGGTGAAGAGAAGCAAAAGCAGACAGCAAAAGCAAGCTCTTACCTTGTCCAAACTATCAGAATTATGCCCAAGGTGGCATACCTGCATTTTGTAAAAACTTTAAACACAACCCTTACGTGTTTGCATGCAAGCCATCAATATCTAGTGATCTTTTCGTGTTCTTACTGTTTTCTCTGATGACCAATTACATACCATTTCTCCTCACACATCATTGAAAAAGGATGTTTCAGCTTTACAGAATATGCTAGCATATGCCCATCACCTGGTGATGGTGATAAATCATCTCGATTCAATCGATTTTCCCTTTCCCAGTGGAATTAAGACATCAGCCTAAAGCCTTTTGAGTGATGGGCTTCTTATGTAGCATCTTAATACCCATGAGATGCCCACTGCTTTTTAATCATTCATTTCAAAAGCATAATAGGTCAGGAGCAGAGCAGGCGGCAGATGTTTTTAATTCTGGACCATTTGTTTACCATGGCACGGGGACCTTTGTTTTCCCGGCTGTTGGATGGATGGTTCTTTTCTGGGCTTGTCAGTCTTAACACTGGTTAGTGATTTGTGTTGGGCTATTAAGCATGAAAGGAAAGCTACCTAGTATTTTTTTTCTTTTTTGGGGGAAAAGAATAGATAAAATGTCCTTGAGTAAATACGAGAGAGGCATCAGAAGTTTTAAAAGCTGGCACAGGAAGAAGCTACACTGCACAGTGCTCGGGAGGCCCTTCCAAGTGGAAACACTCATGGATCATGATCTAAGGATTCCGTTAATGTATAGTGTAGAAAACCAATGCTCATTTGTAAATGTCTTATCTGTTATCAATGAAATGAGGCTCACTATTTCCTGAGACAGACCTTAGACTTATACTAAAAAGAATCTGCTTGAGCCCTTCCTGAAAATGAACAGATAAACAGACAAATTGAATGGCAAGTTAGGAAGATAAAGGAGTAGGGCAGGTTGTTCTGGAGTGGATGCTCAAGATATCCCACACAGTTTCCTTGTATTTTAGGAAATATATGGTTTAATGAGTAAAGAGATTGAGCTAGAGTTGATGGAGGAAGGCCATTGGTTAATTAAATAAAGAAGCTGCTTGCCCTGATAGGTTAGAACGTAGGGGGAGGAGTGAACGGAGCAGAATGCTGGGCGGAAGAGGAAGTGAGGTCAGACTCGACAGCTCTCCTGAGGGGGCAGACACCTCAGAGAGACAAGATGTTCCACTCCTGCGGGCAGAGGTGAGAGCTCTGCTCTCTGAGGCACACGTGATGAAGCTCCGACCCAGGATGGACGTAGGCTAGAATCTTCCCGGTAAGCGCACCTTGGGGTGCGACACATATGATTGGAAATGGGTTAGTCCAGGTGCGAGAGTTAGCCGAGAAAAGGGCTAGAGCTAAAGAGCCAAGCAGTGTTTAAAAGAATACAGTGTCCGTGTAATTATTTCGGGTAAAGCTAGCCGGAGGCGGCCGGGGTGCTGGGGATGCAGCCCCGCCGCTCCTATTACTACATAGAGTTGTTAAAATAGCTGAAAGAAAGACTAATATAAAGGAAAACAGACTCCCCTACTCTCCATCATCCTGACCATCAATGAAACAAAACCAGCCCAAAACAGGGAGACTCTTTTTAATTATTTGAGCAAACAGTCTCATGGTTGGGGTTTTGGCCTCTTATTGAAGAATGAGTTAACAGACAACACGTTGCAAAGGGACAAGGAAAAGCTACAAGAACAGGTCATAACCCGCAGCAAGAGCACAGCGGCCTGAGCAAGTGAAGACTGGCATGTGTCCCAGTTAGTGTTTGGTCTTTTTATGGGGTCTGAAGAAGGAAAAAAATCACTTATGGAGGAACATAGTTTGAGGGTCATTATGTGGACGAACAGATTAAGTTAAGAAAACATTTTTTTTCTATTGCACATGTCTTTTCCCACAATGCACCTGCCATTGTTCAGGGTGGATGTGCATGCAGCTCAATGCAAGTGTGTGTGTGTGTGTGTGTGTGTGTGTGTGTGTGTCAGATTGTTAACAGGTTTCTAGGTGCATTGTTTGAGAGAGAGTGTATATGCATGCGCTAATATTTCATGCAGCTAAATGTCCTAGGTTGTGTGTGTGTGTGTTCTAGTCCAAACCAAGTGGAGTCCTAGGGTGCCAAACTACTCCCTATGCTTGTATGCTTCAAGTTTATGTTGACAGAACACCTGGTGAAGACCTATGAGATGGTAACTCTTGCAGGAGTGGAACTGTTACATTATCAGGTGGCAACAGAGAGCTAGTTTCTCAGGAACTTTCAGAACTGAGATGAAGGGAGCTCGGCACGGAAACACTGGTCTAAACACTATCTGCAGGTGTATATCTGGGCCCCTCGCAGGATGTCTTTATGGTTCCTTTTGACAGCAGTGCATATGTCTGGCACGGATTCACTCTTCCCATGGTATGAACAATCTCCTGCAGCTCCATCGCTGTGCCCAAGAAAAGTCATGCATCTCTGTCACTGTCTCTTTTTCATCCATGCTGGAGCGAGCATATCGGTGGGTGCTACTTGAAGGTAAAGTTTGAGACCTCAAGAGGATGGGGGGGGGGGTAAATATAGAGCTTCTGCATCGACACGGTTCTGTCTCTTGCCCTGGGAATACAGTGAATGGAAACACTTGCACAGGTGTGAAAACAAATCTCCACAGGCAGGTAGGGAGGGTCTGGAGAGTGTCTTGACAGGCTGCCAGCAGCCCGGGATTTTTTTCTCTGCACAGCAGGGCCAGGACTTAGCTTATCAGCTGGAGGTTTATATTACTAGGTAGTTAATCAAACCAGCCGCGTATAATGATCTCTCAGGAGAATTAGAATATGAACCCCTTTGATAGATGTCCAATTATTTTGGATTACGTGAAGTTTATGAGGTTCTCAGGAAATTACGTGTGACCCTTATTTGGTGAAAGTTAATTGCCCTCCAGTCTTGGTATTGCAAAGCCTATATCTGGCAGGAGTTTGATGGAAATGGTCAGGCTTGGGGCTGTTGTACCAATTGCGATCTGGGGTTAAGAGATTGAAGTGGCACAAAGGTCAAGGAGAGACAGAATTAGAAATGTGGTATGTGGCTTTACAGATTTAATTTAGGTCCGAGAAGAGAGATGCCAATCACAGGCTAGCTACTTCTCAGGTTGAAGGAGTCTAGAATTATCTGAAATTCCACTTAAGGGTTTAAGGGTTTACAACGTGTGTGTGTGTGTGTGTGTGTGTGTGTGTGTGTGTGTGCATCCAAGCTAATGTCAAGAAAAAACTTGTGTGTTCTTCCTCAGGTACCTTTCACCTTTTTGTTGGAGACAAGATCTCTCATTGGCCTGTAGGCTGCTGACCATCTAGCTTCGGGGTCCACGAGTATCTACTTCCCCTCTTGCCGTCACTGGCATTACAAGTGGGCCTCATCACATATGTCTTCTTATATTGGGTCAGGGGATCAGAACTCAAGTCCTCATGGTTATAAGGTACTTTATTGACTGAACCTCTCCCCACGCCAGAGGTTTAAATTTTTATGATAATAATTGATAAGAGCAATGACACAGGGGTGAAGTTGGTGAGGGTGGCCTACTGGAAGGAGTAGAGTGGCCTGGGTGGGTTTTGCTTTTTCAACACACACATATTTGCATTATGCTATTTATTTTGTGTATGCATTTATATATGTGTGCATATATGCATGTGCGTTTATGTACACATTTGTGCAAATTGTGTGGAGGCCAGAGATTCATGTAGAATATCTTGTTCAATTTGTTTCCTCCATATTTTTAAAGATAGGGCCTTTGTTGGATCAGGAACTTGATGACTCCACTAATAATTACCTTGACCAGTGGGATTCAGGGATCTTCCTGTCTCTCCTTCCTCAGTGCTAGGATGATAAGGCATGATATTGTACCTGAGTGCTCCTCTTCCTTCTTCATCCTTTGAAGGCTCCTGATAAAACTCCTCAGGCATGTCTTAACGGATGCAACTTTGCCTTCTACATATCTGCTCTGGGTCACCAATCTAGCAGTGTGTCCTGGAACTGTTTGGTGCAACAAAGTTTCCTAGGCAGAGTGTCATTTTAGGATCTACTTTGGTTGAGTTCACTTTTGGATAGCAAAATATAAAAAATGCAGAAAATATCAGTGTGACAAGGTGTCTGGACTCTGGAGAGCAAATGCCTGCATATAAAATTTAGCTTTATCATCCACTAGAGTATTAAAGAAAATAACATACTTTCTCTGTCTTAATACCCTACTCTGTAACAGGGAATTAGAAGGAGGAGTCCTTATATAAGTGATTTTGACTGTTAAATTCATTGGCTTTGTTTCCAATCAGCTCCATGCAGACAGGGATTTCTATGAATTTTAATCTTTATAGTATCTATAGAGGTTGAGTCTTGCCAAACAAAGTAAATACTGGCATTTATTCAATGAATGGTGTGGTGGTTTGAAAGAAAATGGCCCCCAAAGGGAGTGACACTATTAGGAGGTGTGTTGGAGGAAGTGTGTCGCTGTGGAAGCAGGCTTTGAGGTCTCATATATGCTCAAGCCAGGCTCAGTGAGAGAGACCACTTCCTGTTGCCTTCTGATCAAGATGTAGCCAGCACTACGTCTGCCTGCACACTGCTATCTTCACGGCCACCAAGGTCCCTACCATGATGATAATGGACTAAACCTGTGAAACTGTAAGCCACCACCTCAAATGTTTTCTTTTATAAGAGTTGTTGTGGTCTTGGTGTCTCTTCACAGCCTTAGAAAACTTAAGACAAATGGCGACTTGCAGAATTCCAAACAATGACTGGAACACAGTAACCCTTAGCACATGGCGATTGTTGGTATGATTTTTTCTTAATACTTTGTCTTAATTCTTTCAATATCTAAGCACAGTGCTTGTACATGGACAGACACTGGTCTGCTAAGAAAAATTATACAGCCTATGTCCAAAAATGAAGCTAGAGTTAGAATGACCACTATGTAAACTATAGTAGGTCTCTCATCCTTTTGTTTACATTGGTAGCTGTCCTGGGATTCAGTGCTAAGTCTGGTTTTAAAAAAGTCTTAGTTAGACTTCAGGTTTCTGTCCTCAGCATCTGCCCTCCACAGGTACTGGCCTCTGCCAGGTCATCAGTTGTTATACTCACTGCCATTCCATGCTAGTTTAAACGAATGCTCTAAAATTTTAAATCTGTAGACCAGACACACTTTACACCCGTGTTCTCCCACTGAGGACTCTTGGTTAAAAACACATAATTTGAACGTGGTCTACTCATGCACATGAGTTGGTGAGATCCCAGGAGTAGCTTGTGGTGATTACATTCACCATTTATGCCATTTGTAACCATATGCTGTTAATGAACAAGATGGTCATTTTGCCTATAGGTCACTCTTACCTAGTTTAGTCCATGATGCTATACTCGTGAGAGCCTATTCTCTATTTAAAACAGTATTGTCTGATGCTGTATTCTCTATTTAAAACAGTATTGTCTGAGCAGGAATGTGTGATCCTTCATTATGGATATCAACTACATGTAATTTAGTGCTATTCCAATATTTTCAAATAAAGGAATTTATGCATTCAGAAAAAAAATCTTAGTTAGAAATATTCAGAAGGCTAGAACTATTCAAATAGGCATCAGTGGTCACTGAAAGTTTGCTGAATTGGTTTTTCATGGGCAGTTTGGAATTGGTTTAATCATAAAGCCAGCTTTCCACTCAGCAAGCTGAATTCTTGAAGCCTTATCTGATTTCAGAAAGTAAGCAGAAGTTTAAGTGGAGTCTAGACGCTGGCTGACACATGGAGGAAAGAAATGAATCTGCTCATTTGAAACCTAGTAACAGATTCTAGATTGGGAGACGAGACCAGGCCACAGCAGCGGTGCCCTTTCCTCTGGGAGCCACTACTGTTTTTCATATGCTCAGTCTGATTTTGTTTTGACCACCCCCAAAAGGCAGGCTTTACTATAAAAATCTACACAGAGGAAACAGGCTCAGACAGCAATTTGTCTGGTATTATACAGCTAGGAATTGGTAAGCTTAAGATCATACCAAGACCTACTACATTAAAACACATATTAAATAGTTTTCACTATAGGATTTGTCTTATTTTTCTGATTCTGTGATAAGAAATTATTCTGATAAAAGCAATGTAAGGGTGAAGGTTTATTTTGGTTCATAATTCTGCAGGATATAGTCCATTATGGTGGGGGCGACATGGCACCAGGTGGGGAGGACAAAGTGGCAAAATCAGGGCCTGGATGGTCATAATTCATCCACATTAGGGGGCAGAGAGTGAACAGGAAATACAGCTGGGTTTCAGAGCCCCAAGGTCCACTTTCAGTGACTCATTACCTCCAGTGAGACTCCACCTCCAAAAGGTTCTAGAAGTTTCCCAAACAGTGCCATCTACTGAGAACCAAGTATTCAAACATATAAGACTGTGTTTCTCTAATAGAAAAACATTTGATTTTCAGACCACAATGGGAAGTCCTATATACCTGTCACAGTAGGTTGTAGATTACAGTTAACTGTCCTGAACACATCACTAAGTATCAAAATACAGCTGATAACCAATCCTGTTGCTCTCTATTACCCTGATCCCAGACCCCAACTGAGTTACGGTGAGGCAATTCTAACATTGTATTTTAGTATATTTCCAAAAGGCAAATATTTACTAAGTGTATATTAAAACACTACTTTATATATAAGCAAAAACATCTTCTTCATCCTATGTGGTAGGTAAGTGGAGTCAGAAACTCCTTGGTTAGGAGGCTGGGTTTTCAACTCAAGGTCTTTACAAAGAACAGGATACAGGTTCTCAGTCTGCACTTGTCTCACCCTGAAAACCTTGCCTCATGTGGTGTTCAGTTATCTTTAAAATATTCCTGGGTATTTACCCAAAAGACTCCAAAACAACATATCAAAGAAACACTTTCTTATGAGTGTTTGCTTGCGATAGCTAAGTGATGGAATAAATCTAGGTGTCCAGCAGCAGAGAGACAGAAAAAGAAATGGGGGCATGAGAACACAGCTCATAGGAAATCGAGCTGGGAATGGTGGCACATGCCTATCATGCCAGCACTCATGAGGCAAAGGTAGGCACATCTCTGAGTTCAAGGACAGCCTGATCTACATAGCAAGTTCTAGGACAGCCAGGGCTACACAGGAAACCCTACTTCAACACACCAACAACAAGAAAGAAAATAAAGAAAAAGGAAAGAAAAAAAGAGAAAGAAAAAACACATCATAAAGAATGACATTACACTGCTTGCAGGAAAATGGATGTAACTGGAGGTAATCACACTGAATGAATTAAATGAGCCCCAAAACAAAGCTTATATGTTTTCTCTCATATGTGATTATGGTATTTTATATAGATACATAAATTCATGTATGCTTAGTGACATAAAAATAAAAGCAAAACTTTCGAGGGGCAATGGGGACTAACAAGAGGTGGGAGGAAAGGGAGGATGGAAAGGTATGAGAAGAAATTTTCTCAGCATGCAATATACACACATATGAACACTTAGAAAATACAAAGTTGTTTTGAGTGTGTGTGTGTGTGTGTGTGTGCATGTGTTATGTGTGTATATGTGGTAAAGAGTGCATGTACATCTGTGTGTATGTGAACGTGGAAGTTAGAGGTGGATATCAGTTGTTTTCCTCAGTCACCTCATGTGTTGAGACAGGGTCTCCTCCTAATCACGGCTCCTTGATTTGGTCACACTAGCTGGCTTGTGGTCCACAAGGACCCTCCTGTCTCTGTCTCCCCAGTGCTGCGATTACAGGTGCGTGCTAACATGCTTAGCTTTTTTTCTTTAAAGTGTATTTATTGTATATGTATGAATGTTTTGCTTGCGAACATAAATGTAAATTTTGTGCATGTTTTGGGCCTGCAGGTGCTAGAAGAGGACGTAGCTTGTACCTGGAGTTACAGATGACTGTGAGTCCCCATGTAGGCATTAGAAACTGAACCAGGGTCTCATCTAAGAGTCATTAGAACTTTTGACCTCTGGCCCATCTCTCCAGCCCCCACACTCAGATTTTTGTTTGGTGCTGAGAAAGTAAACTTACATCCTCATATTCTTGTTCTGAGCACTTTACTAACTGAGCCCACTCTGCAGCTCCTTAAAAACAGAAATTCTTTAACTGGAAACCTGTTTCTTTAATAAAAGCCATAGATCACTTCTGGGGTCTCCCACAACCAAACTACTGGTACAGCTCCATTCTGTGTTGAAAGTACTATATAAATAAAACTGTAGATGGAAGTTTCTGTCCTGCCTAGCCCTGCAGACATTCAGTCCCAAAGAAACACACAGAGGTGTATAATAATTATAAGCTGCTTGACTTATTAGCTCAGGATTGTTATTAACTAATTATTTAACCAATAATTCTTGTATATGTTTAGCCATGTGGCTTGGTATCTTTTCTTAGTAAGGCATTCTCATTTTGCTTCCTCTGCATCTTGCTTGTGATTGATTCTACCTTTCTTCTTCCCAGAATTCTCTGAGTAGGTCACCCCGCCTATACTTTCTGCCTGGTTACTGGCCAATCAGTGTTTTGTTAAACTAATACGAGTGACAAATCTTTACAGTGTACAAGAGCATTATCCCATAGCACATAGCCACAAATGAAAGCTAGGGAATATATAATTTAACCCTTTGTTTTGTCTCTCCAGCAAATAATGGGTGTTTGGGGGAACAAGAAGGGTTTTCAGGATCAGATCTTTTCCCCAGCAGACAGAAAGCAGGCATTATTTTTTACTATGAGCAGAGGGATGATATTGTGAGTACCTGATCACTTTGTTCTTGTCATTAGGAAACAATTTTTTAACAGGGTCAAACATGTTCTGTGCTCCAGTTGTCTAGATGGGTTTTGTTGTTGTTTTAATAAAGAAAGCCAACTCAAGTATTAGATCAGTAGTAGCCTTTGATTTCTAATCCAAGGTAGAAACCCAGGTTTGCTCTCTGGTCTTTGTTGCACACATTCCTGGAATTCACAAATTTTGCCCTGAACTTTGGGGGGTGGGGACAAGAGCCAAGGTCTGGACAAGGCTTTTCAATTAATGCCAGTCACAATTCTGACATTCCTGTTCTCTTCTGTGCTGGCATGTGACATGGCTGGAGGCTTGTATTTTGTTTCATTTACTGACCAAGCAAATGAATGCACACTCTTGACTGTTTGACAAGCCTGGCAAGTGTGCAGAGATGGAGCTGCAGCTGGGGGCACTTGGCATTTTAATCTAGGTAACTCCTCACCTGTCTTTTTATTCTGCTTGACTAGGGTTTGTCAGGTCATGTCTGGAATGCAAATGTATTTTGGCTCTTTGGTGTGTGTGTGGGGGAAAGCCACTGTCAGGACCAGCTTTATAATTTTTGGGTCAAGTGTAAAATAAGGATGGAAGGTTTGTGGGAAAAAAAAGGAATTTATTTCAGTGGCCACAGGAGAGGCCACTGAGACAGAGGGCATGGCTGTGGAAAGCAAAGACGGGATCATCTTCATCATTCTTTTCAGATGGAGAAAGGCGAGCGAGAGCTGAAGGCTTAAGTCAGCATGGCACAGCATTGTGTGAGGTAGCCAAGTGATCATGGCCTGAACACTCCAGGGGAGAGTCACAAGGGATTCTTACATCTCCTGACTCTTTCTTGGCTTTGTTGAGTGTTATTTTCTCGCTGACATAAACAAACGGCTCTTAAGCTCAATGGGTGAGTCATGGTTTAAGGGAATCCAGTCCACTGTAAAATGAAAGGCACAGTGCACAGGAAAGTGAGGCCGTTTGCTTGTCACATTTCTTGGGAGCAAGAAGGAAAGACCAGACAGTAAGTGGGGTTCAGCTCTTTTAATTTACATGTGTGTGCCTGCTTGTCAGTATGTGAGCCATGTGCCCTGTGGAGGCCAGACGGGGGCGCCAGAACCACTGGGACTGGAATTGCAGTTGGTTGTCAGCTGTCTGGTACAGGTGTTGGGGACTGAACCTAGGTGTAGTAATGGGAGCGGCGGGGCTGCGTCCCCGGCACCCGGCCGCCCCCACGGCTAGCTTATGCCCGAAATAACAACACACAAACTGTATTCATTTAAACACTGCTTGACCCTTTAGCTCTAGCCCTTACTGGCTAATTCTGATATCCCGATCAACCCATCTCTAATAATCTGTGAGCACCAGTCTTAGTGAGCACCGGTCTTACCGGGAAGATTCTAGCCTACATCCATCCTGGGTCGGAGCTTCATCGTGTGTGTGCCCGGAAGCGTGGCGTCTCTCTGAGGCGTCTGCTCCCGAGAGGAGAGCTGTCAAGTCTGAGCTCACTTCCTCTTCCTCCCAGCATTCTGTTCTGTTTACTCCTCCCACCTATGTTTTAACCTATGAGGGCCAAGCAGTTTATTGCTTAACCAATGAAATCAACAGATTGATATATGACACTCCCACATCACCTAGGTCTTCTACAAGAGATTCAAGGGCTCTTCACTGCTGAGTCTCTTTGCAACTCATAACCCACTTTCTTCAAGGAGACTCTACCTTCCCGAAGTTCCAAACCTCAAACAGCATCACCCACTGTGGAACAAGTGTTCAAATATTTGAGCCTATTGGGGAGGGGTAGCACTTCACTTCCAGACTCTAACAGCAAGTGCATGTGTGTATTCTCTAAGCTGATTAGGTTGGAGACAACGAGGTCAGCAGTGACCTCATGGGAAATTAAAGCATGAGAAAAATGCAAGAAAAAAAAAACAGAGTAAATCAAAAGTGCCGTCCATTCCTTGCTTCTGTGCTGAGCCCTCTTACCGGTTTAGTTTTTGATAGAGAGGACAAAAAGCTAAACAACAAAGGACCCAGTGTAAATTTCTGATAGTCTGCAAACTGATCTTGAACTTCCAAAGGCCTTCTACTTCATAGAAAGAGGATTTAGGCCCTTCCTCCATGTTTTTGCATCTGGAGGGGGGGCGGGGCTCTTTGTACAAGTGCTGAGTGACATCTTCGAGCATGTTTCTTTCCAGTAAAAATGGAAAATATCAACCAAGATTTCAAAGGAAAGGAAATGTAATGTATTTTCTCATCAAATTTGGCATTATCTATTTAGCAGGCAGGCCTTTAATCTTCAGTGTGGTATTTTTCCATTGTATAATTCGGAGTGTGCCTTAAATCTGTCTCACCCCTTTAACTTCGTCTTTCTGAAATGCGAACAGAGTTTGCACAAAACTTATCTCCTTTTCCCATTTGTTTCCTCAATACTTTTGATTATCACTGGCCAGAGTTCCTCTGGAGGAGCTTGCCATTTTGCCTCTGCAGATATTCAGTTTAACACAGATAAAGCTTCTTTGTTAGCATGAATTCATTAATGGCCTGGATAAAAAGGAACTTTCCATGTCTGGCATCCTGGGACAACCAAAGCAACTGGAGTTTTGTTGATAGAACATATAGAATGAGGAAAGCACAATCATAGTTTTGTTTTTTTTTCTGTTTTAAAGTTCTCACTAAATTTTTTCAATACTAAGAAAAGGCAAACACTTGTTTCAGAATGTGGGTTTGCAGAGACATCACCATCCTTGCTACTGACTATCCCCTCCTTTCCCTAGAGCCTGAAGAATTGTGAGACTGATTTCTAGGAGTTAACCTTTAAAGTTGCAATGCTATTGCATGAATTCCAGTAGACATATTTGAAAACAAGCAAAAAAGAAGGAAAGTCTCCAGGGCAAGGAAGAGTCAAGGTGCCCTGATGAGATGAATTTGGATAGGAAGTGTCAGTTGGACGCATGAACAATGAAACAGAATTTGCAAAGATGATAATTGACAGCGTCCTTACACACAGTCTACAGGGCAAAGAAAGAGAGAGATTTTAATCACTCCCCACACAATGGCAAGACTGTGTCTGTGATGGAGTCCTAAATTTTTTATGTTTCTTAGATTGATTTCATGAAGTATTCACATCACCTCTCAACCATCCTTGTTAATAGCCCATGTTTGCCAGTCAGTCCAAATAAATATTCATTTAACTAACTTTGTTGATCGGTTTTGAAAGAGGCGAGGCCATACCATATTCACAAATAAAAATCTGGTTTCTTCCACACGCAAATTCTAGTCTTGTGCATAATACAGGTGACTAGGTGAAGAGAATTAATCACTGGAGGGGTGCCTGAGATTCTCACACAGTTACCCAGGACACAGCACTCTCTGTGCATCTCTCTGGATGCTCCCAGATGTCTGTTACCCAGGCAACGTCATGTGTCCTCATTCAACTTAATGAGAAATGATTTTCTCATTCTTACGTTAAGCTTAATTCTCCTCTATTATTGACCCAGGTCGATTACTAGAGCATTCTGAGATCAGTTCTGGATGCTTCAGCTTCTCCTCTGCCTCCTCTTCATCTTTGCATTCTTTTCCGTTTCTAATTCCTAATTCTGATCTTGTCATGAGAGAGGGACTCCCAAGGCTATAACTGGAAGGGTACCAAAATTACACTCTAGGCTTTTTGTGTTAGATTCAACTGATAGATTTGTCATCTAAATTTGTTTAAAAATTTCAGGTACCCATCAGGACTTTTGAGCTCATTATTTTAACTAATTTTACCTATCTTAATTCTTTTCTGGTGTTGCTTCTGTTTGCTTCAGATGGATAGCTCCTAGTTGGATATTTCCTCAACTTGGCTTTTGCTTTATATACTAGGTTTTGTTCTGTCTTTATCCCATGTGTGTGTTGGCCAATTTCTGTTCCATACATAAATAATGTTTTCATTTTTCCTCCACTTTCCTTAACAGGGGAAGCAATGGGCATGATGCTGCTGAACCAGGCTCCTATTTTTGATACCCCTTTCTTAATCCAGCCCTACCATCACTGAGATTACAGCTTTTAATTTTTCCAGTCTTTGGAAAATACCATTTGAAACCAAATGAACCCTTCTATGTTCTATTACTTGTGGCAGTTATGTTTTTGTTGCTCTGATTAAACACCATGAGCAAAAGCAACAAAGGCAAGAAAGTTAATTTTGGCTTACGGTTCTGGAGGGACATAGTCCATCATGGTGAAGGCATGGTGGTAGGAGCAAGGAAACTGACTGGTAACATTTCATTCAGTCAGGAAACAGAGAGAGGGTGAGAGGGGGTGAGAGGGAAGAAGGAAGAAGAAGGAGTTCAGCAGAGAGATAGAGATGGATGGACAGATAGATAGATAGAAAAATGGACATGGAGACAGACAGAGAGAATGAGGCAGAGAGGGAGAGAAGGAGAGAGACAGAGAGGTGTGTAGATGGAGCAGGAAGCAGAATGAGTCTACCCTCAAAGCCCACCCCGAGTGCTGTACATCCTCCATCAAGGCTGTACCTCCTAGAAGTTCCATAACCTCTTAACAAGTCCAACCAATTGGGGACCAAATGTTCAAATACATGAGCTTGTGGGGAGGTGTCTCACCCAAACCACCATAGCTCCCTGCTGTGGGACAATAGTCTTTTATCCTGTCACTTGTATTATTTTTAATAAAATGCTGATTGATCAGTAGCCAGGCAGGAAGTATAGGTGGGGCAATCAGGAAGTAGAGGCGAGGCAATGAGGATGCTGGGAAGAGGGAAGCACAGTCTGCAGTTGGGACCCTGCCTCAGAGGAAGCAAGACATGACCCTGCCTCGCCAAAGAAGGCACCAAGCCACATTGGTTACTCAGACAAGAACTGTGGGCAAATGTAAGTTATAAGAATTAGTAAATAAGCCGGGCGTTGGTGGCGCACGCCTTTAATCCCAGCACTCGGGAGGCAGAGGCAGGCTGATCTCTGTGAGTTCGAGACCAGCCTGGTCTACAGAGCTAGTTCCAGGACAGGCTCCAAAGCCACAGAGAAACCCTGTCTTGAAAAACCAAAAAAAAAAAAAAAAAAGAATTAGTAAATAAGAAGCCTGAGCTAGTGGGCCAATCGGTCTATAACTAATGCAGACCTCTGTGTGATTATTTGGGACTAACCGGCTGTGGGACCTGGTGGGACACAAAACTCTCCAACAGCTCTACCTTTATTGTAGAAATCAACCAAATATCAGCCAGAAAAATTTTGAGAAACCAATGAAAAATTTGAGTACTAGCTCCCAATAAAAGCAACCCAACAGACAAGGGACTTTTTTTTACTTTAAATTGCCGCTGAGAAGACTGGGACGGGTCATGAGGGTCTGTGGGTGGCAGAGACACTGATAAACTCCAAGGAGTGTAAGGGTATTGGGGCTCAGGGATGGAAACGAACCTCTGGGAACTCCACTCTTTGGCAGCCTTCCATCACAAAAGCCCCAGGGATCCCAGTGGAAAAATCACTGCAAAATGAGTTAGGAGTGACCTATGTCTAGAACAGGGTGTAGATAAGCCACCTGGGGATGGAGTGTAAAGTCCTACATCCAGAAAGCCCCACTTAGACACCTGTTTTCCATCCCTCGCAGGTGTGGTGACATTATTCTGTTTTGGAAAACCTGGGTTGGTTTTCAGCACATTTTCTTGGTGTCATATGAGGAGTCTGAGTGTCAGTTTCAATTCATATGAAATATCTGGGCTTTTGTGGTAACAGAGAGACTTTCTACTCGCAGGTAATTTTATATTTTCTGAACTTGGGAAATGAACCCATGAAAATGAGGCACTCTGCTTTTACCCACCTCCCAAATGTCTGTAAAAATTATCACTTTCCATACTCCACCATCTCTGTTCCCCGTTTATAATATTTTCCTTTGGTTTTCAATGAAATTACTCTTGCCATTATTAGGTGTCTGTCAATCAGAGTGCTGGGGGAGGAGTGATGTCTATGGATTTTGTTAAGCCCCAGAACCCTCTTTCTCTCTTTAACAAATGACACATATTCGAGAGGGAAAAAAAAAGTCACCTTTAAGAAGCTAAAACAAGTTGACAAATGTTTCTTTAAGTGGAGCTAATTGCATGGAATATTTTTAAGACATTTCCATGGAAAATGTTACAGGACATCCCTAGAGGATTTCAGGGTACTTTTACAGCTATTTCCTATTCCATCGGCTTTTACAGGCTTCTGCGGAAAGCAGGGGCAGTTAATTTCTCTGGGTTAATGGAGGGTCCCCAAAGCACAGACACTTGTGTCCTGAGACAATGATGCTAGCAAGGGTTATTACCATGGGTGGCTGGGCTCCACAGACGGCACAAAAAGGGGGCACTTAGGTCTGGGACACAGTGGAATTCTTTGTTTTCACTGACCTACCTCACTAAAGTGCTGCACGACCCAAGTCTTCAGAGAAAAGAAGTTTGTAAAATTCTCACTTATACTAGATGGTCATTTAATTCATGTTTTTATTTTTTAAAACATTAATTTTTGTAAAGGTTACTTACTTTGTGTGTGTGTGTGTGTGTGTGTGTGTGTGTGTGTGTGCATGCGTGTTTACATATCTCAGAGAAAGCATCGTGAGCAGAGGACAGTTTTCAGGAGTCTGTTCTGACCTCCCACATCACTGAAGCAGAATGACTGAAGCAGAATGACTCTCATTTCTGCGGCTTGGCTTGGTACCCCAGTCTAGTAGGCCACAGCTTCTAGCTTGTTTCTCCTGCCTCTGTGTCCTCTCTGCTGGGAGTTCTGGGATTGCGGGTGCACAGCATGACCTCTACTTTTATTTTGATATCGAGGGCTGGACCTCAAGCTGTCAGGCTTGAACTTTTACCAACTGACCTTTCTCTTTGGCTTTTGGTTGGAACATGTCAAAGGTCACCAAAGGGACGGATGATTGATTTCTTGTTCACGTGAAGACGTGCTGCGTGTAAGGATGCTGAACAACCGTTCCTACAAAGTCCGGGGTGTAGAATCAGTTTTTCCTGCTTTGGTTTTGCTCAGTTTCATCTGCCCTATTCTGCTCCTAACATATGCACTGTCAAGCTGCCACCCTCGAGCCCATGGCCATTTCTCTTTGAAGCAAATGTTAGCACATAGTTATACAGGTTTTTACATTACTGTCTCATGAAGATTTGAAGTTTTGAAATATTCAGCTGATAGTACGCAGCTGTACCACCATCATAGAGCTCTTTTATGTCACATTTCTTCATTTGCATTCTAAACTCTTTAACATGAATTTGTGATGGACAGTAATGAGCGGCAGTATGCCCAGTCAACTGATACGAATTAACAGTTGAGTGTCTGGCTCTGGGAAGAGGCAGAGAATTTGCACGGTGTAGTCACAGGCGCCATTTAGAAGCCAGAAAAGTAGGAGATTTTTAAATTCTGACATTGAGAATGTGGTATCACTGGAAGGCATTTTTGATCTGTTTTCATGCTTTCCCACACCGTGTTCTCTTGAAGGGACGCCTGGAGGGCTTACAAACCCTGCTTTGTGACTGGAGAAATGGATCAGTGGGGAACGTGCTTGCTGAGTAAAGCAATAGGACCGGAGTTTAATGCTAGAGGGAAGTGATTGAAGGAAGTGCTGGGCTTTAATCTGTGAACAAACTTTATACTCATACGCACGGGTGACCTCGTCGCACCCACACATATACATAGAATGAAAACACACACGCACACATCCACACAGTGTACACACCCACGCACGCACTGACACACCCACACACATCCATACACACACACATCCACACAGTGTACACACCCACGCAC
>NC_022014.1:73615282-73641756 GCF_000317375.1 Microtus ochrogaster
CACCCACACACATCCATACACACACACATCCACACAGTGTACACACCCACGCACGCACTGACACACCCACACACATCCATACACACACACATCCATACACACACACATCCATACACACACACATACACACACATCCATACACACACATCCACACAGTGTATACACCCACACACGCACTGACACACCCACACCCATCCATACACAACACATCCATACACACACACATCCATACACACACACATCCATACACACACACATCCACACACACACACACATCCAGAGGGAAAAAGAAAATCACTTTCCAGTTTGGCTTTAAATTTCTCTATAGCTTCTTTCCCACAACTGGGAATGGATAATGAGGTTTTATCCCACGTGTTGTGGAACAGAAAGCGTGTTTCAGTGACCTGCTGTGGTTCAAAGATTCCTTTCTTCAAAGAGCAGATAGTAGCTTGAGTTGTGAGTCTCAGCTACCTTCCACGGGCAGAGCTGTGGAGATGAGTTTTGAAGGAGTTTTGAAGGAGCTGCCCTCTAATAATGAAGGTACAGCAGTGTTCAACTCCCCCCTCTCTCCTCTCTCTCCCTCTCTCTCTCTCTCTCTCTCTCTCCCATTCACCTTTCTCTTTTTTTAATTTTATAAGATATTTTTCTTTTTTCTTCCCTCCCTTTCTTGCCATCCTTTCCTTCTTCCCCTTCTCTCTTTTCTCCTTTCTTCCTTTTGCTCTTTCTCCATCTTCTGTTTTTCTTTCTTTTTCTCTCCCCTCTCGTTCTCAATCTTTCTTCCTCATCTTGCTTTCTTTTCCTTCTGCTCCCCTTTCTTCTCCTTTTCAATCTCCCTCATTTTCCTTTTTTTTCTTTTCCTTCCTCCCTACTCTTTTCTCCAAGAAAATGTTGTTTCTCTTTCAATCTCACCAAACAAGTGGTTATTTTAGAGAATTAAAAACACAAAACACAGAGAAGAAAAGACGATGTTAAGTTAAACCATAAGGGATATTTGACCACTTTCTTTTACATGAAGAGAAGTCCTATTCTTTCTCTTTTCAATAATCAGTTTTTCGCTAAATATTGGAAATGTCCCTTTCTTTATGACTTAATCATAATGTACTGTCCAATGATTAGTTAACTTTTTGGGCTGCATTTTCTGTAATCTGGTCTTATGTAGCCCCAAATTGGGTTTGAGCAGATATGTAGCCGAGGCTGACTTTGAACTCCTGATTTTCCTGCTTCTACCCAGCAAGTGCTAAGATTTCAAGTATGTACCACCATAACCTGAGAGATGCTAGGATAGATTTTACACATTTTTTAAAAAATGAGGTTTTGTTGGACCCAACACTTGTTATTCATGAATGATGATATTATCCTATTTTAGTTACCAAATATGAGCTAATATGAATAAATTAACTTCAGACTCTGATCACTCAGAGGTATTTGGAAGGGTTTTGTGATGCCTCCTCTCATCCCATCATTCTAGATTAACTTCTTAGTCATTAGAAAATCAGCTACTCCTTCTAGACACTCTCTACCAGGACCATTGTCAGTAGAATTCAACTCATTTGAAGAATTTCCTTAGTGTTGATGGAGTGACAAGTTGAAGAAAGCATGAACAGTGACCTCAGCTCATCCCAAGATCTCACCATAGTCCCCTAGGTTCAAGAATCTCCATGGTCTTGAGAATGCATTTTCTAATGGCGGGCCTCCAAGGCAGCAACCATAGTTTTGATTGGCCAGCTGTATTAGAAAGCCCCACTTTATCCCATGGTGGAAATCCAGGAGAGACGGGTGAAAATTTTAAGAAACAATAGCAATAAAGAGAAAGAGAAAAGCAGCAAAAAATAAATCAGAAATAGAAAAAAAAAACAGTCGAGAAAAAGAGAATTGGGGTTTGCCAGCCACTTTTACAGAGTCCATTGAATATTTTTCTTTCCCTGACAGTAGAATCAGGAACTAATGAACAGGGAGGAGCCTTCCCAAGCAGAGTTCCTACAGTTCAGGATACTGTCTTGCTGTAATAGCCAAGTGACTGGAGAGTGTGTTGACACAGAGTCTGCAGTGTGGTCTGTGATGGCATCAGCAGGGTATCTACTCTGCTGCACAGAGGTTGAGCCAGAATCCTCTCAGATGGGACCAAGGATTTAAAATTTTGGAACCACTGGTTTAGAATACTTTATTATAATTTGAGTTCTTCAGGAACCACAAAAACCTAAACAAAACCAACTAAAGTCCCTCCCCCTGCCCCTGCCAGATTCAGCTGAACACTGCAATGACACATTTATAAAAGGTTCAAGGTCATGGGAATGAATGGGCGTGTCTATGCAGTGAATCATATGATGCTATGTTAACTGTAGGTAATTCGATCACAGGCGGTGACCATCAAGGATGCTGGTGTAGCAAGATCAGTTAGGCACGGTAGGCTGCTGGAGCAGAGGCAGCAAGTGGCCAAATCAGACAGGATATTTGCAGAGAAGTTTGACTCCACGCAGCATTTGTCAATGCAGTCTCACCTGTTTTCATACTTCTGGAAACTGGAGTGACCTCTCCTGGGTATGCCGTGGGTGTCTCTGACTTCCCATGCAAATGTCCTCTGTGGACTGATGGCAAGCTTGACTGTGACTACTTCTTTCCATTGGCTGTACTGCACTAGATGCGCACAAAAGGCTAAACTGTAGCCAGCCGACAGCTGCTTATAGGGCGTGGACTGTCATTTTGGTTAAATTCCTGGGCTGTCACCCACCATCGATCACAAGTGTCAGTCTTCAAAGAGAGAATGGGAAAATAAACTTTGACTCTCGCAAGCAAAACGAGCAAAGAATTGGTTCAGTGATATGAAATTTATTAATTATGCAACTCTTTTGGAGAAGAGATAGACATTTGCGCTGTGTTTGGAAACACAAAGGAATTTAACGCTTTAGAACCTGACTTATACACAACATGTTCACAGGCTGATGCATGCTGCCCCATAAATTCCTCTGGAGGCATCTAAGCAAGCTGGAGGTTCCCAACAATTTCACTACTGCCCCCTCATTGGTTGTGTTTGTAAAATGCCTCCCTGATCTTCTGTTGATTGCAAAACAAACAGGTCTCTAACAGAAGAAAGCAGTTTCTCACTTTACTTTGTCCATACTGCTTCTCTTCCAAAATGAGTATGGAGGGTCACTAACCAAACTTCATACAAAAGAAAAAGAATTATTGACAGTGAAGGGGTTTGTTGGGATTTTAAAGATATTTGTTTTTTTTTTGTTTTTTTGCAAAAATAAGATTGTGGAAAAATATTACAACTTTTCTAGTTGAAGCTGAATTTGATCATTCTGAAAGTATTTTGCCATTTGATAATTAAAAAAAGAAAAGCAAAGAAAACTTGGGCTGAGGAGCTGGCTCGCTTAGTAAAAGTGCTTTGCTTGCAGCATGGGTACCAAGGCGGCTGGTGCAGCATGATCAGTGAGGCATAGTAGGCCACGGGAGCAGAATTTACTCCCCAGAACCCACATAAAAAAGCCGAGCGTGGTGGCGCTGGCTTGTCCTTCCAGTGCTGGGGAGGCAGAGAGGCAGGCCTTTCCCTGGGGTTTGCAAGCCAGTTTAACTCACCTACTTGGAGAACTCCAGGCCGGTGAGAGATCCTGTCTTGAAAAATACATGGTTGGTGCCTGAGGAATGGTACTCAAAGTTGCCCTTTGATCTCCACATGCACATACTGTATCTAAGAACATGTGCAGACATGCACACATAAAGAAGATACATTCCACAAGTACTAATTTAATTTTGGACACCTGTGAAGGTTATTATGCCATGGGTACAAATGTCAAAGATACTGGGTTTTAGTGACAGGCTGACTTATTACTCTCGTGTTTTCATTTAGTTAGTTTAAATATTTAGAAAGAGTGAATGTTACTCTTAAGACTGGTGGAGTGTACTCATGCTCCGGACACTGGATGTGGTCTCCCAACCGCAGTTCCCTAGAAAACTTGTTTCCAGCGACCATCCTGAATGTTGCTGTTGCTGCGGTTAAGGCTTTCCTCTTCACTGAGGTAACGGTGTTCTTGGGTATTGGCACCTTCCACACAGGGTTTGGATATGCTTTTGGAAAACTTTCGTTATTATAAAATGTCCACGATATACAATTGCTATCATAATAATTTTGAAAATATGTCTTAAAATCATTCTTGTCAGGTGGTACTAGCACACTTCTTTAATCCCAGCACTTAGGAGGCAGAGGCAGGTGAATCTCCATGAGTTTGAGGTCAGCATGGTCTACAGACAGAACAGCCAGGGCTATACAGAAAATTCCTGATTTGAAAAATAAAAAAAAAATCGCATTGTTTAGCATCAGGTTTTTCAAAGCTTTTGCTTATATTATAAAATAGATCTCTGAGTGCACTGAAAAGCTTGGCAATCCCTTATCCTTACCACTCTGCCTACCCACCCATTTCCCATGAATCTCTCTTTCATGTTCATGTTTATTCATTTTCTCTGTGACCCACTGAGTTTTACTAGGGCTGTCTGTGTGGCTTAGGGTTTGGAGATATCCTATCCCTTGGAGCTTGGTGGGTTCAAGGAGTGCATACACAACTGAAGACAGCAATTCCTCCTCCCCCAGCTTCTACCAATAGCCAATAATACCGAGGGGAAGAAGAGGGCCTTGTGAGACTCTCCTTTCCTATGACTGACTGTCGAAAGGTTAGGTCTTGTATAGGTCTAGTGCAGGTAACTGCACCTGTTATGAGTTAATGATTGCTATGGTTATATGAGTCTAAAATGAAAACAATAATTTTTATATGAGAGTTTTATTTATTTATTTATGTTTGGGAATATGCAAGTCATGAGAAAGGATACCTCTCCTTTCACATGGTCCAAATGGAAATATGTTTAGACAAAGTAGTTTTTTTTTTTTTTTGAGAAATGACAGATAGGAAGAAAGAGGGGGTCAAGAGACTTCAGGGGAATTTTCCCACTTCCACATTTCTGGAATATCCCTTTTCTCAAACATTTTCCTCCCTCTAATATTTGTCTTTGGCTTCTAAGAAACAGTAAACTACCATTTTAAAGTATGTACATCTTCCTACTGGTTAATTTTAATAGTGATGGGAAGGCACTTTGAATGCTACTGGGGCGGGGGGTAACACTCTTACCCTAATGTAAATCCTGAGGCTTTTGTCCTACAATATTGAATGGCCTGGCAAGGCAGGCCCATTGGTGCAACAATGGCATGAATGTCTTGGGAGTAACAAACCACTTTCTAATTGAATTTAAGTCTGGCTCTACAAGATGAACTCCACACCTGATGCCGTTATCAGGACCAGAACCTGTGATGACTCTATGCCCTAGGGGGAGAAGCTACTACTATTATTCTGCCAATAGGCATAGTATTAAACTGACTTCTAATGGCATATTATACCCATAGACTAATGTCTCATTCAACTTTCATCAGACAACTCTTTGTAATAGATGGTGGTTAACACTGACCCCACCCCCTAAATGGTGAGAGTGCAGAGAATGAGAGACTGCTCAGCCATAAGTAGGAAATTTATGTCATGCTACCTCCTTCCCAGGCTCAGAGATCACTGTGGAAGAAGAGGTGGATATCACAATGGTTTCCTAGACACAACAGTGCATCTGGACATATGAACTCACAGCAATTATGGCAGCACACATAAGACCAGGCAAAATTTCAACATAGAGAGGGAAGTTGGGTAGAGAGTCTCATCCCTAACCAAGGGGCTATTGGCAATTGCTAGCTGCTGAAAAAGGGAGAGTTTTAATTATGAGTGTGGCCCCTGGGAAGTTGACAATGCTCCACGGGAAGACCCCACATTCAAGAATATATGGGCAGCCCAAATTGTACTTGCTACCTAAGGACAAAAAAGAGGATGCAACACTGGGTAGGTAGGAAGGGAGGGTGGAACTGGAAGGAGCTGAGGAAGGATGTTATATGCACACTGTATAAAATTCCCAAAGAGCTAATAACAAAGTAAAAATGTGTATGCATCTTAAAAATATTGGAGTGACAGAAATCCTTCGTTCTGAGATCACTAAACGTAATGTGGAAAAGCATATGAAGCATATTGCATGTTGCATGGGTTAGTAGACATAGAGATACACAGACATACAGACACATGCACGTGCAGACACACACCAGATACACAGACACACAGACATGTTCACACAAATACAGGTGCATGCATGTGAATGTGCATGCACACACACATGGAGAGAGAAAGGGAGAAGCGGGGAGAGAGAGAGAGAGAGACATATAGACACATGCTTGCTCAGGCACACCGACACATACATATATCCAGACACACAGACTCGGATATATACACATGTCTATATATAAATACATAGACACATTTATACCTAGACACACAGACATGTGCACACATAAACACAGACACACAGCACGTTTGTATGTTCACTCTCCCCAGTGCAAGCGCATATCGATTTATCATATTCATCTCTACTTACATTTTAGCAGGTGAATTCCAGAGCCATGTAAACAAAGTTTCTTGCCAAAACCAGGGCCTGATGACTCAGGGCTGGAATCATTTTAATTCTGCTTACACAGCACCCCGTCCCAGTCCCTCTTCTATACAAAGACCCCAATTGAGAGACTGGATCTGAAATTCGCAGTAGGGGAAAAATCAGAAGGCCTGCCTTTGTTCTTTTCCTCCCCTCTTCCCTCCACTCTAATGAAATTTGCAGACATGGGAAGGAAACGGAATTATTTATAGGCGTGGGGGCATGCAAGTGCTAATCGTGCTTAGTCTATTCCTAAGTGTGCAACCTGTTTGCTATTAAATTTTACAGTCTTTTAACAACATATACTTTTTTTTTTTTGGTAAAGGCGGGAACTTCATAAATCTGACAAGGAAAACCCAGGGTCAGTTATTCTAAGGGTTTAAATCTTCTAATCAAAGTCAGGCTTGAAATCTGAAAACAGCATTGCTAGGATAGACTTTCCTCGCATCCCTGATCTGTTACCTCTTCCCCGGATTAACTTGTTGCTTTCTGCACCTGTAACTACAGGTGACTATTCACAGATAGTTCTCATTTTTGAGGACAGTGCATTGTCAAGCCCTTGTACACACTCGTGTCCTGATGCGGTGGGAGGCTACTGAGTCATGTGTCTGAAGACAACCCTGGACTCTGACCTTGAAAACCAGCATTCTGATAGCTAATAGTGAAGATGGTTCAAAATACCCTGTCCCCATAAAGAAAATACATTTGCTCCCTGGCTTCCCCTTACTTTCCTTATTGCCTCCATGAAATAAAACTTGGGATTATATGGGAAGCCTGCTTGTTAGAAATTAAATACCTGTTAAAAGAAACTGAAAAAAAAGCACCCATATCTTTTTTAGTGAATTTTCCATGGTGAGAATTATTTTCTATTTGACGTTTGTTTTCATTCGGCTGTCAAGGTTCCAGGGAGTAGAAAATTACTTAAATGACTTTAAGGAAAGACTGGTTTATTGGAAGACAATAATGCCTTTAGTTCACAAGTGGAAAGCCGTCAGGAGACCGGGCAGCAAGGAGGGCCATGTGGCGTCTGTGACACAGAGTGCTTTGTCTTCTCTGTTTTCTTTGCACGGCTCTCTCACCTCCTTCTGCTTCTGGAGATGAACCGCTATGTTCTCCACCTGAGTGTCTACATATTTCTCCTTCTTCCTCCCAGCTTGGGTGCCTTGCTTTATCTCACACTTCTGCCTCACAGATGTTGGCTTTGCTTTCTCTTGCTCAGCTGCCTAACTCATTCATCATTTTCCGCCAGAACACTGTAGAAGGGGAATCTAGAAGGTCGTTATAACTTTTTGGTGTTGGTTCATGCCGTGTTGTAGGTTGGTTGTCAGGTTGGCCTTTTATTGATTTATTTAGAGGCTTTTGACATTTACTTTCAATCAAGCCAAACCTTGTGATCCCATTGCCTTCCTGTGCAGTTAGGGGTCTGGACGATTAATTGACTGCTCTGAAGTTTGATTCACTTTTATTATTATTGAGACGTGGTCTCATGTAACTCAGGCTTGTCTTAAACTTCCTACGCAGTTGAGAATGACCTTAATTTTCTAATCCTTTTGCCTCTACCTTCCTAGTGCTGTTTTTAGAGGCTCACGCCATCACACCTGACTTCTGCTGTGCTGGAGATCAAACCTAGGGTTCATGCATGCTCGTCAAGTCATAGACTACTTGAGCTATAGACCTCACCCCCAAAAGATTAGATACATTGGGAGACTACTAATGTAAGCCTTTAAATAAGGGAATGACATGATCTACTTTGAATTCTGTTTTTTTTTTGTTTGTCTGTTTTTGTGAGACAGGGTTCCTCTGTGTAACAGCTTTGGCTATCCTGGAATTCACTCTGTAGACCAGGCTGACCTTGAATTCACAGAGGTCTGACTGACTCTGTGATGGGGAACCACCTTCAGCCAATGGCCTTTAAGATGCTGGACCAGGTTGAGGTGTGGTTTTGGGTACCAAAAAGCTGCGGTCCTGCCCGCTGGCCCCTCTTCTTCCCCTGGGCCACACCTGGATGTCAGACCCCTGTTCCTATTTTCATGCTGTGATCTGTGAGCTCTCTTTTAATAAAGAAAAACCTCAGCATACCCTATTCAGAGCTAGTGCGGTATTATTTATTCATATTCCCCCCATCTGGCACATTCTGCTTCACCTCTGCCTCCTGAGTCCTGGGATTAAAGATGTGCACCACCATTGCCCAGCTCTACTTTGAATTTTTAAATGTCCTGCTTAAGAAACATTGATGGAGTCTATTTACTTTCTAGGGCCTCTTCCAAAGGATAAAGAAGAAAACTAATAACTTTAGAGAAGCCTGCACAGAGAGTGGTTTGGGATGTGTATGGGGGAGACAGACCTGTCTATCACTGGCCCAAAAGTGTGGCAAGCTTTCTGAT
The DNA here is from genome assembly GCF_000317375.1 of Microtus ochrogaster. Classification (NCBI taxonomy): domain Eukaryota; kingdom Metazoa; phylum Chordata; class Mammalia; order Rodentia; family Cricetidae; genus Microtus; species Microtus ochrogaster. Next base: position 73,624,174 of record NC_022014.1, read on the forward strand.
AGTCTATTTTTCCGTTGTTCACAAAACATTCCACCGTGATCCTGTCTATGGCCTTGTTACGGTGACAGGAATATGTGGCAAACACTATGGAACCCAGTGTCCCAGACACATTTGACTCTCCCCCAAAGGGTGCCAGACCCACGGAGAGTTACTAAGGAGCAGGAAACTATTACGTACTCCCTTGAACATTAAGCAATGCTGGGAAATATAAGCACTGATGATGGGCACTGGGCTAACATAGTCACAAAGCTACTTAGTGTTTATATCGGACATTGAAGGAGCTGCAGTCAGGAAAAAGGCAGAGAGGAGCAGTCTATGAGGCATTGGTGATGATGTCTAAAGACGTATCAAAAAGCATTCATTCTTGGGGCCTTCCCAACTCTAATCTCTGTAACTCTGGACTCATTTTAGTCTCTTGTCTGTGAATGATAGACTTTACATCACAGTCTTAAGGTATCCTCTCTCTCAACTGACTTTGGTCTTCAGAGATTTATAGTTTTTATCTTGTTTTAGTTCAGTGTATAGCAAAAGGAACAGGAAAAAGATGTTCCAGGCGGGGAAAGAGAAGTTTGCTCAAAGGACAAAAGCCCAATCATTTTGAAGATGTGCACTGCTTAGGAAATGCTCTCAGTAGGCACTTGGCATCCTTGTTACTTGAAGAGAAACCATTGTGTTCACGGAAGCACAGTGATGGGAAACTGGAAAGCCGTTTGAAGTCAGATATTTCTTTACAGATCACACAGACAATCGCGATGAAGAAAACCTATTTCATTCACTTCTGTAGGTCCCTTTAATAACAAAACAATCCCCGTGGACAATTGGCAACACTAAACACCACCTGACCTTTGGTAAATATCTGGGGTTTTTTCTTTCCTTTACTGTCCCTCTACACCAGTGCACAGCCAGTCGTAAACATGGACTTATTACCAATAGGGATCCGATTTGTATACCGACAAGGTAAGAACCAGAGCATGCAAGGGTATTTGCAACAAAAAGTTCAAGTTCAATTCCACCGTGAATAATAAACTGGCTTCCAGTTGGCTCTTTGCCAGTCCTTCTCCCAAAGCCAACTGGCATCCAGCTCGCCCCATCCCTCTTGGAATTTACAGATGTGTGCCGGACAGTGTGGGAAAGGGTGCTTTACAGCAGCAATTACTTTATTTGAGGGGGGGGTAAACAGTAGAAATTTAAGGATAATTGCAGCAAGAAATTTGTTTCCTATTGCAGTGTGAATAACCCGAGGGCAGCCAATTGGCTGGTTGCCCTATGAGTCCCTAAAAGGATGATTGGTGACTGGTTTGCATTTGTGCCTTAAGAGGTTTGCAAAGGCATAGTGGGGAGAGCAGGGACGACGATGGGTGTCGGGGCTCTCTTGTTACATGTGTTTGCTAAGTCAAGGATAGTGTTTTAAAGAGATTAAAGCAGAGTGGGGCAACTTCTGGGGCACGAAGCAGCACTCGCTGCTCTTTAAGATAGAGTTGGAGGTGAGTGCCAGTTGGCATCTCCAGATGCTGCTATAAGGCCAGCACACATGCAGGCAGCAGAGTCACTGAATCCTTCTTGCTTTACTGCTTGCTGCCCGTGACTGTATTCAACTTGTTGGAGCTTGAACCAACAATGTGTGATTATGAGGTCGTGAGCAGCTGGTTGTCTGTGGCCTTGGGTGAACTGACTGTACCACGCTCTGCCCTTGGCTTCTCAGTTGAGGTTGGCTGCACCCCCAAATTTCTCTTTCAGGTGTGGCATTATCACAGAGATCATTATTATGGTTGGTTGTTTACATTTTATGAGAAAAGATAGTTTTCAGATTATTTTTTTTTTAAAGACAAGGTCTCACATACCCTAGGCTGGCTTTTAACCTGCTAGGTAGCCAAGAATGACCTTGAACTTCTGATCCCCCTGCCTCCTTTTCCCTAGTGCTCGCATTATAGAATTGTGTCTCCACATCTTGTTTTTATGCAGTGTCAGGGATCTAGTCAAGTTTTGTGTTTGCTAGGCACGTGCTCTACTCATTGAACTACACCCTCAGCATCTCTAGAATGGTATTTAGGTATGTTTCAATAAATATATTTTCTTTCCCCTGTATAGGCTCCAACATCAACATATACAACAATGAGACGTTTATGTAGCCTTTTCTTTGAAGATTATTTTTGTAATTATTCAAGTATGGATTTAAGAAAGTTCTTTCTGCTGTATGAGTGAATCAAGTTACTAAGAAAATACAGAACTCAAGTTGAAGCCGGAGATCTATCCACTTATATATCTAAATCTGCATGTATGCATATTTTGCCTGTGTACATGTACACGCACCGCATGCCTACAGAGCCAGAAGAGGGCCTTGGCTCCTCTGGAGTTATAAAACACCATAAGATACCCACATGGTGCTGGGTACTGAACTTGGGTCCTTGACAAGAATAAGTGCTCTTAACCACTGAGCCTTGTGACAAGTCCCAAAGTTAGAGATCTGGATTCCCGCTTCACTAGATCATTTGATCTTTCCGTGTGAAGGAGAAAAGTACAAAATTTCATTTTACTATTGGTCATAATTTCCTCAAATGAACACTAACAACTTTTATTGCTATGACCTTTGTGTCTTGCCTGCCTTCTTGGAGTTCATTCCTGAGCACTCTGTCTCCAACGCCCAATGTGTTTTAAGTAGATGGCAATTTCAATAATGAAAGATTTAACTTACTATTGTATATTTAAGATAAAATGACCGTTCTTGGCCTGGCTTGACTTCAGTTTCATTTCTTAGGTATCTCCAAACCCCAGTTCTCTTGCATCCAGTTATGTACCTCTTTCTTCCAACCTTCAAATGCATTGTGATTCTTCCTGCTATAGGAACATTGCACACCACTTTTCTGTTTCTAGGAAACAGCTAACTGCTTCTTACCCTTCATTTTTGAAATAGGAGTGGCTGGGCTGCGTCCCCAGCACCCTGCCGCCCGCATGGCTAGCTTAGCTTAGGCCCCGAAATAATTACATGGAAACTGTATTCTTTTAAACACTGCTTGACCCATTAGTTCCAGCCTCTTATTGGCTAGCTCTTACATATTGATCTAACTCTTTAATCTGTGTAGCCCACAAGCTGGCTTACCAGGAATGATCTTAACCTGCATCTGCCTGGAGTAGGACTCATGGCGACTCACTGACTCAGCTTCTTTCTCCCAGCCTTCTGCTCTGTTTTCTCCACCCACCTAAGGGTTGGCCTATCAAGGGGCCTAGGCAGTTTCTTTATTAATAAGAAATCACTCCCACATCACTTCATGTATCAGCAAACTCTTACTGTATTCTCCCAGTCCAAATGGGCAGACTCTTCAACTGTGTCTTCACACTGTATGTCAAATCCTTCACTGCAGTCTACCATTCTGTGTGAATCTGTTACGAGCTGAATGATGGCTAATGTCTTCATTAATAAGAATGAGGACTCTGTTTCAGGTACTTGTGTGACTCTGGGACAGAAGATAACTGAAAGGAAAGTAGTGGGTTCTATGGGGAGGACACATGGTCAACCCAAGTAGATGCCATTAAAATTCAATGGTAACAAGTGCACAAGGAAGGGATGGAAGAAACTATGTGGAAGGGGCTTTGATGGAAGATCTGTATTGGGTTTGTCAAAAGATATTCCTAAAGGACAGAAGGTGAATTTCAAGTGAGCGTGGCTTTGAATTTCACTATGAAGTCAAACACGAGACAGCATTATAATGATAGGGCCATTGATCACCAAACACGGGGGCCTTTGCTCTGTCCTAAGTGTGTGGATGCCAGGGTTGGTATCTCTCTCTGCAAAGCAGAGAGGACTCTGCCAGTGTCCGCAGCTGTGCCTGACTTAAAATCAAGCGCCGCTGGGGAGCTCTGGGGGAACAGAAATGATGGCTGCAGATATGCAAGGAGAATAAAGAAAACAGACATTCAAGGACAAAATCAACGCCAGAGAAGAAGAGTGGAATAACACAAAGCCATTAGGGCATGAAGGAGAAGGGGGAAGAAGCGGCAGGAAGGCAGCGAAAGAAGACGACAGGGCTCACAAATCACAGGGCAAGAGTGGAAGGAGGGTGTGGGAAAGGAGGGCGAGAACAGAGAAGCTGCCTTAAGATTTATTTAGCATGAGGACATGGATGACCTTAAAGAGAGCAAACAGCGTTTGAGCTAGAGAGCAAGATGCTGAGAAGGGGGTTCTGAGAAAGTGTGAAAGTCAGAGCGGTACACTGGACTTGAAAGATCTTTAAATCTTTCAACTACTGAAGAACATTGCCAAAGGCAAAAGCCCTTGTCTGCCATCAAACTATTGGACACGTTGTTCCCTTCTTTTTTTTTTTGTTTTTTCATATTGCTGTTCTCAGAAAGCCCAGGGCAATCAAATCTTGGCCAGAAGCATTGAGGGTCAGGATTGAGATAGATATCTTGGGAGATGAGGGCGAAGATGTGCGTTAATATCTTGGCAGTGCAAGTAGGCAGGATTCCATCCTTAGGCATAGTCCTCTCTGGCCTGACCTATTGTTAATGTTAGGCTCTCATTTTCTAGCATACTAACTCTACCACAGGGCCTTAAAACTGGTGGTTGGAAAATGATTTAATTAATGCTTCTCCCCCCCCCCCAAATCTAACCTCAAAGTCTTAAAAACAGTGGTTGGAAAATGATTTAATTAATGCCCCTTTTTCTCTGTATGTGAATTCAAAGGCAAAGAAATCTTGTTTTTAGGTTATAATCCTATGGGCTCTTGTTGGCACCAGAGCAGCTATCTAAGATCTGTTTATTAACTGGATACCGACAAAAGCCTGATAGAGGGAGGAGGCAATCACGTGAGTCAAGTCTGTGAGCAGAACGTGGGCCTTTGATGCAGTCAATGCAGTATGAGTTATAGCCGGAACAAGTGAGAACCAAGGGTTGTGGCTACGGAGCTTGTGCATGAAAAAGTTACCCGAGAGTCTTCATCAGTAGGCGTGGAGAACATGCCACTTAGACACAGGCTAGGAGCTCATTAGCACCTTTGTTCTGGAGGCGGCCCCGGTTTCCATGGCTAAGTCTATCCTAGGTACAGAGGCCGCCGTCTCCCTCTGTGGTAACCTCATCCTCTTCTATTCAGGAGAACGGATTGTGCTTGTTCCCTGGGAGAGTTAATGTACCTTGGGATTCTTAGTGATCTGCCAGATAAATAAGTTTCATCTTGTGAGAGTACTTAGGCCCCTGCTTATTGAAATCTTTGGAGGATGAAACATTTGGAAAAGTCACGATAGATAAGCAGCGGTCCCCACTGTGGCTTTTAATACCCTCTGTTAAGCATTTTAGAGTGTTAGTGAGAGAGTTCTATGAACATCATGGAGCAGGGGAGGTTCCAGCTCTCGTCTTTGGGACTTCATGCTGTCTGTCATATTCTAGCATCCATAAATGCAACTGGTATCACACTCCTCTGCTCTGTTGATATGATCCAGAGCTCATTCTTGAGGCTAACACTAAATTGGATCCAGAATAAGAATTAAATGTTGAGGCTACCCATGACTTATAATTTTAGATTACAGGAATCAAGGCATTGACCCGTATCTTCTTGGCAGAACAACCAGGCAGCCGTTCTCGAGTTGTTTCCCTCTGCTCTGTAAATGCTGTTTTTCCATTGAAGAAGTATTTGTAAGTCGTTCTGGTCCACACGAAGCTACTGACAAGAATGCATGCTAGAAGCTGTGTGAACGCAATTTAAGGGCCCCGTGGGGGCTGTCTGCTGTAAGTGACGATGTGCTCTGCTCCTGAGTGGGATAACTAGAAGTAAATCTCTAGCATTCTGGCTGCGGACTGCATGCATGTACCTGTCAGAGTGTGCTTAGTAAGTACAGGTCAACATTATTTTTCTAAGCAGACTATGATTTCTTTTTTTTTTTTTTGGTTTTTCGAGACAGGGTTTCTCTGTAGCTTTGGAGCCTGTCCTGGAACTCCCTTGGTAGACCAGGCTGGCCTCGAACTCACAGAGATCCGCCTGCCTCTGCCTCCCAAGTGCTGGGATTACAGGCGTGCGCCACCACTGCCCGGCCAGACTATGATTTCTTAAAATCGGCAGTACAATGATATTCTAAACATGATGTTAAATTTCTTAGGTATTCAATGTCAGCCAGAAGAAAATCAGGATTTTGCATGTAAGAAAGGAAGACTAGAGCATTTAACCATTTGTGCAACTCTAATGTCTACCCAGTACTTAACTGAGTCTCCTGTTGTGTGAAGGATAGCCTCGCTGATGCCATCAAATAAGATAAAGTCAGCAATCACAAATATCACCAAGCTAGAGAAGAAGAGGCAAAATTTGGTCCTAGATCTAAGATTTTTTTGTTTTGTTTGAATGGAATGGAAGACTGCTTCATACAGGGGACAAAATGGCTTTAATGTGGTGTTGAAATGAAGCCTGGGTTTTGGCAAAGTGATCTTACACAGAGAGAACTTCAAAGGTAAGATGATTCTTGTCTTCTCGTTTTCACCAGTGAGGAATCTGAAGTCTTGAGACAGTGGGTTATGTATGGTCCCGCAGGTGTTACACTCCCTCTGAAAACTGAAAATATATAACACTGGTTGGGGTGAGGTCTCCTTTATCAAGTTCATATCACCAGGTGCCTCTTACTTGAAAATTCCAATTTCCATGAAGCATTTTAGGAGGTATCAATCCACCTAAGGTCAACTGGAAACAGGAAGTCAAGATACACCTTCTTGGAAACCAGATAAGAATTTGTGTGGTGACATTTCATTTTTCTTCTAATAAGTCAAGCTTGCCTGAAGATCAGAGAGAAAAACAGTCCCACTGGTCAGCCTTACAGACCAGGCAGTGGTAACACACACCTTTAACCCCAGTAGCCACACTAGTTGCCATAGAAACCGGGTGGTGCATGCATTTAAACCCAGTGGTGCAAGCCTTTAATCCCAGTCCTATAGGAGATTATAAAATGGGAGGAGACAGATCTCATGCTAAGTCTTATTCTGAGATTCTTTGAGGCAGGATCACCATTTCAGACTGAGCTAGAAGTAAGAGCTAGTGGCTGGCTGTTTTGCTTTTCTGACCTTTAGGTTGAACCCTAATTTCCTTCTCTGAGTTTTTATTAATCGTGTTTCAAATGTGCAGCTAGAGGTGAGGTAAATTCCTCTCCATGTCTAATGAGGTATGAGTCTATGTGATTCTGGAGAAGTATGCACACTGGCAGAAACAAACTAGAGTTGAACTCGGAAGTAGGCAGGTGGAAATTTTCCTCAAGATAGAAGGGTTCTTGATTGTGAATGTTGGTATCAATTGTCAAGTTGACAGAATCTAGAATGTCCTGGGAGGCTGGGAGTCATGGGAGATGGGGCCTCTGGTCATTCCCTCTAAGGACTGTCTTGGTTGCATCAACTGATCTAGAAAGATCTGCCCGCTGTGAGTGGCATCATTCATTGGTTGGGTCATGGACATTATAGATGTAGAATGTTATCTGAGTAGCATATAGACATTCATTGATCTCATCTTCTGGTTGGGGACATAATGTGGCCAGCTGCTTCATGTTCCTCCTGCTATAGCTTCCCTGCCACATGGGATTGTACCTTTAGGAGTTAAACTACTTTTTCCTTCAGTTGCATTTGCCAGGATATCACAGCAACAGGGAAAGGAACCAAGACACTGATATCAAGATCGTCATCTGCTTTTCTTCAAAGTTGGATATCAGCAAGCCATTAGGAAATATTGCCAAAGGGGTATGAAGCTTCTGCCTTTATGATAGTACTACAAATTCTTGGTTAGCATCCACATAAGCACTGTCAAAGAAAAGGTGGTACTTCACTATAAGCAAATTATGTCAAATTAAAATTCTGATTTATTTATACCTGTCACATCTTAAGTGATTAAGAGCCACATGTGGACAGTGGCTCCCATTTTATACAAAGTAAGTATAGAATATTTCATCAGCCCAGAAAATTCTACTGGACAGTCTACTGTAGTGTATGTAAATATGGCAAAAGATGACACTTAATTCAAAGAAGGTGATACTAGTATTGTAGGCTGAAAAATTCCAGCTCTGCCAACTGCAAAATGCCGAATGTGGCTATCTGTCCCAATCCTCCAAGTCCAGAGACCAGTAATGGTGGAAATCAGAGAAAGATTTAACTGGTGTGCTGTCTTGTGAAGAACATATGTAGGAGTCCAGTGACCTCAGGTTCATCTTCAGGATTCTGACCAGGGATTTAGGTTTGAATATAGATAAATTTAGGGTGAGGGGTAAGGGAGCAGTATGCATAATTAAGCAGGCTTCATCATGGTGTGATCTGATTGGTCACTGTTGAAGTCTTCATCCTCTCAGGTGAGCTTGAGAATATCCTTATTGCTTGAAGGGATTGGTTGGTTTTCTTGAGATGATTACTACTCTTCAGAAAGTTGTGTTACTTTTCTGGGGGAGACATGAGTAAGTATCTCTTCATCTCAGATAGGGTACCAGCCATAGACAAAAGAAATGGTTCCACACGAGTCTAGCTTGGCGAGCCAAAGACTTCATTGAGCTTATTTGTAGGATGTGGATGACCCATTCAATAATTTCATCTTTAAAAAGTCCTACCCCCAACATGTATGTAAATAGTCTTCTTAAAGCTGTACAGCTGGGGTCTTCCCTTCAGATAATCTTCAACACTCTAGTGCTTCCTGAGTCCATGAACAACTGAGCAGGATTAGATGCAGCTGTTGACAAGAGGGTGTTGGGAGCGGGTGGCTAGAAACTCAGGTGAGGGTCTAATGAGCCTCCCCACCCTTTTCTGTGAAAACATGACTTCTGGCTCCATCGCGTTGAGGTTCTGCTAAGGGCAACTCGGGTTGCTCTGATTAAGATCCTAATGATTACATTATGTGAAGACAGCCTTCTCCATCATCCATCCATTCTTTTCCATGATGTTCCTGCAACTTGGAGGGGATAATATGCACGTCTCTTTATTTTCTTCTATTTGTGGCTAAGCATTAGGCCACAATGCCATGGTAACAATCCCTTATTTTGAACACTTCAACCAGTGGTGAATTTCCACTACAGCCACTGCCCACTGTAAAGAGAGGCTTCCCTGACCAAGACCAACAAGACCAATGAATTACCTATGGCATAAACATCAATAGTTTGAAAACAATCCAACAGGGATATCATCTCTATTTTTCACTAGCTTGTCTATAATGGTCTACTGCTTCCTTAGCCATGGCTTATGACTTGTAACACCAAATAGGGGCATTTTCGTGGACTGGGTTCTAAGCCTAGTCAAAACGGCCTTTTGTTGTGTATATGCCATGCTACTGCTGCATCAGTAGGCACATTTTGTCGGGCATACTAATAGTGTTCCCACATTGTGACAATTATTCCCCCAGTAGCCCACATAGGACCTTCCATCAATATGAAGGTTAGCTTTTGGCTTACTTCCAATTTGATTTTTCATGCCAGAAACCAAAAGGTGCAGTGTCTTCAGTAATAAAGCCTTACCATCTAGCCATACAGTGAAGCCTATAGCAGTAGCAAGAAGCAGAGTTATTGGGGAAGCCACAGAGGCCTCTATGTCCAACTCCTTTTAGACAGCTATCCCCAGCACTGAGGTTTTCATTTGATTCCCTGTGACTTCTAGAACTGTCTTTTCCATCCTGTAAGGTATGTTAATTCAAATTATTTTTTTTATTTAGTTTTCCTTTCAACTCACCAGACTTCTATAAGGTTGGCAGACAGGCAGACACGCCATTGGTTTTAGATGTCCTGAACCAAGTTCTGCACACTGGTGCCTGTGAAATGACTGACCTTGTTGGTTCTTCAGAGTACTCATACATAACATTGAGCTGGATAAGGCTCTTGATAGTAACATCACCTGTCACTTACAGGAACATGCTTGCCAGAGGCCTGTGGCATTGTTCACATGGGTGTGAGCATGGTTGCACCCTTCACTTCCAGGCATAGGTCCTATTAATCTCCCTATCAGTCTTGTACAGGACAGGTAGATTTATGTATTTGCTCCACCATAGCAACTCTCCTCTGTGGCTATAATTGAGAACAGCCCTTGCACAATTGGACAGCATACAAAATGTCAGAACACTTCACTGGAATGCCAGGAACCTTAGCTATTTTCCAGTCTATGTTGCCTCCCCTGTGACCAGACATTATTTGGACCCAATGAGAAGTTTCCAAGCGTACTTGTGAGCAGATGGCCCATATTTTAGTAAGGAACTACTTCTTGGTGGCTATGAGGACTTAGTGGTTCTATGGGTTGCCACATGGAAAACTACCAGTGGCTCCGATTCCCACTGTACTCTGTTATGGATTTTCTTCCACATCTGTTGTCTCCACAGTGGCCAACTCAGCACTTACGAGATCTCTTTTCCCATTGGGCCACCCATAAAGTCAAGCCTCTGAATACAGCCCAGTGTTCAGTAGTGGTGGTCATGGGCCAAGTCTCATGACTTGGTGCTTTTCATATTGCTCTTAGCTCACTGTCTACTAGTCTCCTTTCTCAATCCACATGGTATTGGTGTTCATTTTTCCTGATGCAACCACCCATTCTCATCTGAAACCCTTGCTTGCAGCATCAGTGTGCCAAGCATCTACAGGGATGGTCCATGCCTTCTTCTAGTATCTTGTCACGCTTTGATGGTAGTTAAATTCCTGGGGGAGGCCAGATGGCTTGAAAGGACACTAGGATAACCTGCAAGGAATTGGTGACAAGGCTTGAAGGACCACATGCTTTGTTAATATAACAATGCATGTCACCTTTGCAAAGTTCAATTCAATGTCACCGTAGGAAAAGGATTTGTCAGAAGCCCTTCAGCCCAGATTTTCACTGAATAAGTAGTTTTCATTGCTACTTAGGAGGAACTGGTGGTGAATTCCACCTCTTGTAATCTTCATGTGCAGCTCAAAACTGGCATTTTAGTGATGAGTATGAAACCTCTGTCCCCTTTATTACTGGGATCAAAACACTACTGAGTCTGTTTGCTCAGGTTGTTTCTGCCCAGGTTCCCAGATTTAGACCTTTGAGTGTCTAGTAAATCCAAGATAAATAGGCACCGGGGTATTGGAACACACAGCTATTTCGCCCATTCTGTAAGTCTCTTAGTTTGCTATAAAGCTTCTAGAACTTCCTTTCATGTCCCAATCCCATATGAACTCTTTTTAATTAAGTGATACAAAGACAGGCAACTTGAATAGGGTGAGAAATGAAAATACTAGCATTGTGGGAAGACACCTGTAACCATTTTATATATGCAGGTACAAGTTATTGTATGGGTTGCTCAGTAATCTTGTCAGATATCACATGGTGCTTATCTGACATAATACTCACAAGAATTTTGCAGGTCTGTCTGGCCCTGACACCTCGATTCTTTTGACATCCTTGTTCTTTTGGGTGTGCTTGTACATATTTCAGATGCTTTTTGTAAAACTCAGCGTCATGTAAAGAAACCTTTTCACAAAGAGTAGGTAAGATCTCTGAAGAATTGTATATGCCAGATTTAATGAAGTGTTAAAAGATCACATTGCTTCTATTAATTGTTTCCTTAGTAAATCAATGGGGGGGTGAAAGATGGCTCAGTGAGTAAAGGTGCTTGATGACTTGTATTCCATTTCCAAAGACCCACACGGTGGAAAAATTGACTCTTGCAAAATGTCCTGTGACTTCCACATATGCATTACCCTCCCCCCCCACACGTATACATGCATAAAAATAAGAAAAAATATAATGGGATTGTTCTGCAGTATGGATGAAACACAATGCTTTTTAAATATTCTATAACTCCCAGTCATTCTACCGGAGCTGTTCTGTTTCTTCATGGTTATGTTGAGATCTTGCTATGCTTTCTTTCCTATGGGCTCATCCAGGCTGGCTTGCTCTGCGACTAAAGGATAGATGAGCCTCATTATCACCTGCTACATAATCTATTGCTTCTTGTCAATCACTTCCCATGGCCTTCCCATTGGTTATACTTGGCTGCCAAAGGGGCTTTGGTTTGGAAGTGGGGGTACTCTCCATAATGGGGAAGAAATGCACACAGCATACTGAAAGGGTTGAGGTCAGGGGAGATAATTGCTCATGCTTAGGAGAAACTTAATCCTGTTCACGTGCATCACCCTGCCTTCATATTCATCCATTGATATTCATTGCCCTTGATGCTCCTTCAGGAAAGCAGGAACCAAGGGGTGTCTGGATTCGCCATCCACTCAAGACCAAATAGTACGTGTATTGATAAGGTAGCCTCCCATGTCTTTGCATGGTTCTCACCTACAGACAACTTTGCCCATTCTGTTAGAGAAGCAGTGGGTTCCTGTCTGATTCCATCCCAGGACCTCTCCTTCTACAAAAGTAGCATAAAGGGGATCACCTGTACCTCTTTCTGAGCTTCTTTCTCTTTAAAGAATTCAGTCTTTAAAGCCTTCCAGAAGTTCACATTCATACCATTTTTTTGTTGTCTCTAACCAGAAACTCTGATTTAACACCCATTCTGCCAGATTTGCTATCAAATGACCCAGAAAAGACCCAACTCCTGAGCTTTCTTGTTTTGATCCCCTCCTGATTGCTTTAGCACCATATGAATGCAAATTATATGTTAATATAAGTTACTGAGACCACTCAGGGCCTCCCCTACCTCAAAAGGATCAAGAATCAGCTGTGGTTCAGCTAGAATATTAACACCTCCCATCAGTCTTGAAGTTCTTGCTTCCTTTCTTTCTAACACTCTGGTAAACACAGTTGACTCTGGGCCCGTGAACCAAGTACCGTATACCACCTCTCTCCCACCCAGTTCCCTCATTGTCATTTCTATCTTATTTTCTCCTTTCTCAGTGTTCAGTTTTTTTCCATGGGTTCAAAGACTTTGGATCCCAGGAGGAGCTGCTTAGTAAAGATCTAACTGAACTCTTTTCCTTATGTCCCTCCAGTCATAAAAAAACATGGCAAGCCAGTAATTCAATCATGTCCCCTCATTTATCCAATCTATCTACTAAACCAGAAACTAATATAGAAGATGTCATATGCATGCCGTCTTCTCATAATTTTTCCTTATCTGGGCAAGTTCTTTCTGGGAAGACATATGAGCCTCAGTTGGGTGTCTTTTATTGATAGCAGGGTAAAACAACAGCTGCTATTGCTTTCTTACAATTTCCATGTATACTTTTTTTTGAGATAGACACTCAAGATGAAAATTTTAACCTTTCTTCTTAGAGATGAATGAGGCAGATGACATGCTCTTTGGTGAATATTGATTGCCTCTTTGATATAGGATTCTCCTCTATATGCTGTGAATATGTTTTATTACCATTGGTTAATAAAGAAGCTGCTTTGGCCTATGGCCGGGCAGAATATAATAAGGTAGGAAATCCAAGCAGAGATAGAGGAGGAAAGGAGGCAGAACCAAGCAGAAGCCATGTAGCTGCCAAAAAATAAAGATGCCAGAACCTTACTGGTAAGGCACAGCCTCATGGAGACACACAGATTAATAGAAATGGGTTAATTTAATATGAAAGAACTAACTAGGAATACATCTAAGCTACTGACCAGTGTGGTTGTTAATAGAGTTTCGGTGTGATTATTCAGGTCTAGGCAGCTGGAAAAGAAAAAGCAGTCTCTGTTTTCACCCCTTAAGGGGTTATGAGGTTACACTGAGTATGACTAACCCACCAGAGAATATTCTGCAGTCACTTAAGCGATTCGCATGCCTATTTACAGAAGCAAGCAGATGAACTCTATTAGAGGAGAGAGACAAAGTGAAGACAAAGAAGAGGTTCTGGGCTTCATCTTTCTTGTAGCTGCCTTGTAGGTATGACTGAGAAGTCCATTTTTTTTTAAATAACAAAGGTGGTTTCTAAGAACCTGTTATGAGCCTACTAACTCAACCTGGAACAGTTGGAAAGAGCTTTCAAGAGAAAATAGCAACTGAGGTCACAAGTAAAATAATTTAAAATTAGCCAAGTAACTGACATGGATAAATTAGGGTTGTGAGGTAGAGCCTGAGACAGGTATTCTAGACTGGCGGTACTGATGGCCTTATATAGAATTTAAATTTGTTACTGTGCCGGGTGAAATGCATGAGGTCACGTAATGGGAGGGATGGCTAATTAGGTGGTCTGAGGAGGGAAGAAAGAGCATTGGCTGTCATTATAGTGAGTTTAGATTTTCATGGACATGGATGGGAACTGAAGGGATTCTCTATTAGAGATTCCTCCAGGTTGGCTTAGGCAAGATTACTCTTAAAAGTGGCAAGACTGTGTGTAGAAGGGAATGTTTGGAAAGAGGACCGAGATGAAAGTAAACTCGAAAGCACTGAGGTATCTCCAAACAGAGCTAGTAGCTATTGGAGTAAGGAAGGGGCACTGATTCTAGAAGGGACAACAATTATAATAACCATATTAAGATGTACTGGATTTTATAGGAGGCCAGGAGAAGGAAAAAAGACATGTAATAACTCCCAAGGGTTTGATTTGTATAACTGTGTGAGAGTTGAATCAATCACCAATATCCTATAAAAAAGATGAATTATGGAGATGGAGAGGTGGCTTAGTTTTTAAGACCACACAATTCTCTCCCAGGGGTTGGAGCTTGCTTGGTTCCTAGAAAATGTACACCACTTCCTATAATTCCAATGGCATAGAATACAATACCTTATCTGACTTCTTTGGGGGCCTTCTTTGAAAGCAAATCTAAAAAAAAAAATCCTCAAAGATCCCAATAAAGAGCTTTTTAGCCTCATTACCATGAGTAACCCATTTTAAAATGTAGCCCAGGCACTCCTTCCTCATTGACACTAGGAAGTGGTACAGGGTTAGGTAAGCCTATTGGTTTTCAATATGAAGAGATGACCATTGGTCACTTTAGCAAGAAACTGATACAGAGATGACTAATCTTATTACATCAGAGCATCAGAACCTGAGGACTGTCAAAGCACACCCAAGACACATTATCCTAATTAGAAGTAATGATGTTATTAGAATTTACTTAGTGCCTGCTAGATCAGCTCCAATTTTATTTTAGTTTTCATAGCATATATGTAATCAAGAGCACTGTATCAACTCTAAAGTGATTTTTTAATAACATTTGGTTTTAAAGCACTATTGGTTCCATGATAAATGGAGGAAGCATAGACAGTTGATAAAATTATCTTGCACTTACATATATTGTATGTAAATATATCCATTTTAAATTTATTTTATTTCATATGTGTGTGTTAGTCTGTTTGTATATCTGTGCATCATTTGCATGCCTGTTACCCTTGGAGGCCAGAGGAGGTGTCTGAGCTCCTGGAAGTGGAGTTATAGATAATTATAGACAGTGAGCTACCATGTGGGTGCTGGGAACCAGACCTCCTTCCTCTGGAAAAGCCATCAATACTCTTTAACTGCTGAGACATCTTCTTAGTCTCTCCTCAACTTACTTTTAGGTAAGGAAAATTTCAGGTTCTGAATCTCAACTGATAAACTTGTGTGTGTGTGTGTGTGTGTGTGTGTGTGAGAGAGAGAGAGAGAGAGAGAGAGAGAGAGAGAGACCCTTATATTATAGATGATTTCATATCTTCATGACAATCCTGAGGTTTAGCATCATCAGCAACAATGTGCAAATGATGCATCAAGGCTCTGACAAGTTAGATAAATCGTCCCGGATCACACAAGCCACAAAGAGTTGAATCAGCTGCCAATTTACATGGCGTTTCTTTATCCACTGTGTTTTCCTGGCTCCCAGTCTCCTATCGTTATAAATTGTCAACGACTTTATTGATAGTGAAGAAAGTTAGAAAAATCCAAGGCTGGCCAGCACTCGACAATGATCTCATTCCTTGTATTGCTACTTGACAAAACTTGAGCCCTACCTATGTGGGCCCAAGTTAAAGAATGTTATTTGATGAGCAGAACTGATATTATCCTAACAGTTTTACAAATTCATTGAAATAAGTCTGGAAACAGGGAAATAATGGAAAAACATTCCATCTTTTTGCTCCAACATTATTTTAACAAGGGAGCTATACATCACATTTGTAGCCTTTTTCATATTAGATATTTCATATCTTTATTTTATACAATATGGTCTTTAAAACCATTCTGAGTATTATCAGATGACAAATTATAATGCTTTAAGAAGATTTATAGTTTTTCACCTAAATAAATGCCCTCGACTAAAATCTTTGGTGATATCCTCATGAAAAGCTCTGACGTGAGTTTTCTAATCATGACAGTACAATTAAAACATTGATATATATATATATATATATATATATATATATTATATCACTGACTCTTAGAAATATAGTGCCTGTTGGTGCTGGTGCTCCTTAAAATAGTGATACTGCCATGTTTTTGTTCTTTTGCCAGTTCAATAGGCACAAATAACATCTCTTTTAAATGGAATTTTTGTTCACAACAATGGCAGGCTGAACCACATTCCTCCTTCTGATTGTTCATGATTTATTTCTTCAAACTTAAGAATAGATTGTGTTGTACCATTAATAAACTTCTTCAGATTTGGTTAATTAAGGAGTTTGAGATAGAGAGATTATCTTGGTGGGATAAGTACAAAAAAGAGGAAGGCAAGAAGGCCAGAGTTGTAAAGATCAGGCATAAGAATAAAAGCACACTTCAGAGAAAGGGGCGGTGGACCAAGGGATGGAGCATCCTCTTGAAACTGAAAAGATCAAGCAATGGATTATCAAAGAGCTTCTATCAGGATTATACTCTAATGGTCCAGTCTTTGACTTCGGACAATAAATTGATTCAGTGTTCTTGTGATAACTTGTTATAGTATGCCTTGTTCCTTATTCTTACCTTTTCCTCCCATTTTCTTCCTTAGCTTAGTTTTCACAACACCAGGTTAATTTGATAATGAGTTTTTAAAACCTTCCTCCCGAATTAAGGATGTTAGACACTCTTGAGCTGTGTGCTGCCGGTGTTGTCTGCATTTTTTTGCTCTACCATTATGTTTTCAACGCTTTTCTTTTTCTTTTTGAATGTGATAAAACATTGGAGATCATGGACCACCGTGTCAGAATGCACTGGGCCTTGAGTTTTAGTTAATTCCAAGTTTAGACGGTTTGTCTTACAGCTTCTCTTAACTTTGATTTTCTTAATAATAAAACTGGAGAACAATAATATCGATCTTTTAAAAATAATTACCATGCTTTGGTGGAAAAATACTTGGAAAGGACTCTCAGTTTGTCTTATGTGTAGTAAGTTACCACTCTAGTTAGGTATTTGTTGCTTTATTCTTCCTATTTGCTCATGCTTCTCCTTCCTTTGCTAAAGGACTTCAGGGAGGTAAGTGAGTTAATCCATGCAGTGTCTCAAAATTTTATTTAGTAAGAAATTGTCTTTTCTTCTTGTCTTCATCAAATTATTCTCTCCATCATTAATTACTACTATTTTCTTGTTTTTTATATTTTTAAACAATTTTTTCTCATTTTACTTCTTTTTTTTTTATTAAGAAAGAAAAAAAATTTTCCGCCTCCTCCCAGCCTCCCACTTGTAGAGAGACCCCGCCTTTTGGGGCGGGACAGCCTCGGGCGAATGTTTTTACTAATGAATTGGAACGCGAGACTGGAGCCCTTCCTGTTTCCGGTTTTACGGTGGATCGCTGAACTCCTGAACTCCGGGTGTGTG
>NC_022014.1:73651146-73677270 GCF_000317375.1 Microtus ochrogaster
TCAAATGGCCAAAAGACACTTAAGATCATGCTCAACCTCCTTAGCGATCAGGGAAATGCAAATCAAAACAACTTTGAGATATCATCTTACACCTGTCATTTTACTTCTTAATATCTCCCCTCTTCCCACTCCTCCACCTTCCCCCACCCTATCCCATAACTGCTTCTCAGAGAAGGTAGGCTTCCCATGGGAAATCAACAAAGTCTAGCACATTACTTTAAGGCAGGGTGAAGGCCCTCTTACCTATATCTAGGCGGAGCAAGTCAACCTTCCAAAGAGAATGGGCTCCAAAAAGCCAGTTCAAGCACTGGGATAAATCCTGGTCCCACTGCCAGTGGCCCCTCAGACTGCCCCAACCATACAACTGTCATCCACATTCAGATAGCCTAGTTTGGTCCTATGCAGGTCCCCCCACTGTCAGAGTCAGTCAGCTCCCAGATCAGCTGCTTCTGTGAATATCCCATCATTGCCTTGATCCCTTTGTTCATATTATCGTTTCTCCCTCTCTTTGATTGAACTCTGGGCACTCGGCCTAGTGCTAACAGTGGATTTCTGCATCTGCTTTAGAGAGGGAGAGCAAGGAAAGATATATTTTGATTGAGAGAGTCGTTATGGAGCTAGCAAGAAACCTAGCACTAGGGAAACTCCCAGGAATCCACAAGGATGACCCCAGCTAAGACCCTAAGCGACAGTGGAGAGGGTGCCTGAACTGGCCGTCTCCTGTAATCAGATTGATGACCACCTTAATTGTCACCATAGAACCTTCATCCAGCAACTGATGGAAGCAGATACCACTATTTCCTTTTGTCTTAAAGACTAGGGGCCCAGCACAGGTGACGCTCATCTTTGCTTGGGTCTATGGAGAATGAAATGACTGCAGCTAAGAAGGAGGCCCGGTTGCTGAGGAATATCCCTTTACTCTTCATACCATGGATGCGGAGGAACAAGGAGAGGGAGGCTTTCCTCACTGTCCTTGAGTTCTCTCTGCAGAACATCACTTCCACTTCCATCTGAGTAATGGCTAGGCGATGAAACCACCAATCAGTCGCAGGCTTATGCAACATCTGGCTCGAACGGGATACGTATGTAAAATGGAACTTGGTTCCAAGCTTTTTGCAAAACAGAACTTTCTAGAAGTCCCACATCTGTGGAAAGAACACAGAATTCTAGGAGATATGTCTCCAGAAGCCATTTGTATAACCTGCCAATGCCTTTTGCTCTCATGCTTTCTCCCAAGTGCGTTTGCCTTTGGAAATGAGGGGTGTGGGTAGAAACGTTTCTTCAAGATTTCCAAGTACACTGGGTTTTTCTTTCTCTGATTTTGGGCACACATCAATTTGGCACCATTTGGAATATGAATATCAATCCAAATTGTTTTATTCCCTGCATCAGCAGATTTCTAAGGCCACTGCCACAGGCAATGGCGATTGGTTCACAAGGTACAGGACCCTTTGACCAAGTCATTTGCTATGATTTTAAAGATGCCCTTTTCTCCTGTGTCCCTCTCCTCTCAAATGACAAACAGACAGCCAGGAAACCAACCAACCTGCCTCAAAGTCAGACTCCTCCACATCTTTAGTCCCTTTGATCTAAAACGATAGCAGTTACTGTATAAAGAATTCAACTCTGGGCTAAGGGGATAGAACGTTCATTATAATGCTTGCTTTGTAAGCCGGAGGAAGAGCTTGTTCTTCAGAAACCAAGTGAAAAGAGCTGGGCATGTTGGTCCATGTTTAATCCCAGTACTTTTTATCTGCACATCTATTCCACTGCTTAGAATTTACCTGGTGTTTCATGCAGCTAGCATGTCATTCCGTTTCCATGGTTCCTATTAGCCTAGAAATCCAGTCTCCTATCCCATCCTTTCTTCTGGTTTCCTGATCAGACACCAAGCTTTCCCCTCCCACACCTCCTCCCTCTTTCTTGGAAGTGCTGCCTTCCCAATGAGGCAAACCCTGGTATTGGGTATATTTAAACCCCCTTCCTTGTAAAACCCAGGTCTATAACTGATTCCTGAATGGCCAAAACCATTTCTTGAATTTTCTTTGAGGACCAGTCCTTGTCTTTCTGTGAGTGACATTGTCTGGTTTCTCTCATCACTTGGATCTTATCATGCTTGTTTGACTAATTATGAAAACTGGCGGCAGTATTTTTTCTGTTTTCTGGGTATGCAGGAGACAGGGGTTGGTGTGATATGTTGTTGCTCTCTGCTTACTTATCTGTGTTTACTGGATGTGTGTGAAGTGGGTAAAATTATATGGTATTGTCTTGGGAGGGGTCATTGTTTTACTGAGAAACATAAGGTAAGACAGACCCCTTGTTTCCTATATTGTTCAACACCTTGCCATGGTCTCGTTGTTTATCTTGTAAGGATCATTATCTGAACTATATTATTTAGTCCCGTAAGCTAGGCGATAGATCTGAGATGCACTGCTTGTTTATTTATTACTAAAACAAGCCAGTCCTGAAGATGCTAGCATTCTCTTCTGTAGACTCCCAAACACTCTCAAAGGACCGGCTACAACGGTTCTTGCAAGGGTTTGGAGTCTAAGAAGTGAAACTAATAATACTCTACTTAGAGTCTAAGAAAGTGTTTATTCCGGGTTCTAAGCATTAGAAACCTTTGCAGTGATAGTGTATGTGTGTGTTACATGTGCACACACACATAAATACATACATGCAATACATGTACACATAATGACCATAAACACACACATATAAGCCTATATACATACACACACAATTTGCGAACGAACATATACGATTTATTATCACGTCATCTAACAGTCAGTGCTGGCATAATGTAACCAAAGGTCCTAACCATCCATTCTTGGAACCAGCATTGTTTCAGCCCTCTGGGAAAACTCCATATTTCTTCTTGTGTCCTCATAGACAGAGATCATATACAGATGACATAAAGGTTAGTTGATTGCAGCTTTCCCACTGAGATGGATGCTACTTCAGCATGCAGGGAATATCAGGGCTATAGAGAGAGGAGGAACAAATTAGCTTGTCAGATCATATGATATATCACTGGGTAGGATGCATATAAAAGATTATTGCAGGCCTCCATATCATTTCCTTAAAACACCAAACATGTATTTTCTTGTTTCTCTTTATGTTTTGATTCATAATTACAAAGGAATTCACAAATCAGTGTAGAGTTTGCAAGCTGAGAAATATTTTATATTAAACAGTCCACTTTACTGGAAAATTGCATATATGGAAATAAAATGCATGATATCTGACATTTGATTTTTTCCAAGAACTGGGTAGGTCCCAGCCACTGAAATTAAACATAAGTAGATATTAATATCTTATTTTCTTCTTAAGAATAGTGTCTTTCTCTGAACCTCAGACTGTTCTCTATTTAACTTGTGGTAATCCTCCTGTCTCAGTTTCCTGAAAACTAGAATTATATATTTGTCCTTAAGTTCTACTTAATTATAGTGTTTTAACTTGTAATTCTGAATCCAAGAATAAAACTACCTTTAAAAATCAATTTATTTGTTTGTATCTTACATTTAATTTTCCTTTTAAGTTGAGAATATCCCTGTTTGTATAGTTTAAATTCAGTTCCGTTATAGGCTTGAATTCTTCACCCTTTGTTTTTTTCGCCTACACATTTGAACTTTAAACAACTTTGTCTTATGACAACCATAAGACCACACAGTTCTTCAAAAGTTTTTATTCTTTGAGAATTTCTTTTTTATTTTTGACTTTTTTTTTTAAAAAAAGTGAAATCACATTCTTCTCCCATCAGCACATGCGTACCATAGTAGTTTCCCCTCCCTCCACCCTTGCTAATCCTCTCCACCTGCCCTGTCCCCCACCTCCACTACCCCTCTGTCTCCTCTTCAGAAAAGAGCAAGCCTCCAGGAGACAATGACCAGACAGGACAAAACAGACAAGGCGAAAGCCTCCATACGGAGGCTGAACAAGGCACAGAATAGGAAGTAAAGAGTCTCAAGAACAGGCAAAAGAATCAGAGACACGGCCACAGCCGCTGTTAGGAGTCCCACAAAACACCAAGCTAACTACCATAGACTAGGCAGAGGATCCTGTGCAGACCCATGAAGGCTCGGTGCTTTTCCTTTCAGTCTCCACAAGCCCATGTGAGCCCTGCTTAACTGATGTGGCAGGCTATGTTCCTCTGGCGTCCTCTATCTTCTCTGACTCCTACAGTCTTTTCTTCCCCTTTTCGATAATGCTCACCCTCTACCCTCCTCCTCCCAGATCCATCCCCACTCCCTACCCACCCACTCTCTCTCTTGGAAAGCTATCAGTTCCAACTTGTGTTGTTCACATATTCTTGGATGCGTGGCTCTCACTGGAATGTGGTTAACCTACCAGAGGTTACACTCTTGCAGAAAATGGGCTCTCCCTTTCCCAGCAGCTATCAAGGCAATAGCTCCTCTGCTTGGAGTGGGATGAAATGTTCACATTTCCTGGAATTTTGTGAGTTTGCCTGGCTTAAGTTCACACAGATCCGTGTATGCTGTCACAACTGCTGTGAGTTTGTATGCGCAGTTCAGAGAACATTATTTCCTTGTAGAAATCCACCACCCCTGGCTCTTGCAATCATTCTATTTCCTCTTCCCCAATGCTCCCTAAGCCTTGGGAGAAGAGGGTGTAATACAGACCTCTCACGTAGGTCTCTAATGTACAGCATTTATTTTGTCATTTTCAAAGCCTGTCAACCAAAGTGTGAGATAAAATGTATAAAGAAAATTTTCTTTGCACCATTACTCCAGGCCCAGAAAGAATCAGGAGTTAACTCCCTTGGTAAATTAACCTTGAGATTTTTATTTTGTTACTCAAACTATTTTTTTATAAATTAAACAGAGATCTTTTTGTTTCTTTTTATACTTAACACACACATATTAATACACCAACTGTGAATAATTTCCAGAATACTTTCTGAAATAAATCTTGTTTATTAAATAAATCTAATTAATAAACCTTCCTTTTCTGACATGTTTGTGTATAACGTCTCTGGTGTTTATCTGCCGTACCCAAAGCTATTGCTCTGTGATAAGAAATGGGGCTTCGAACCTCATGGGAATGTGGTATTTGATGAACCTATGGACCATGATCACTTGCAGTTGCATCCAGAATAAACTACCTCTCTTGTTCCTTTAAAAAACAAAAACAAACAAACAAGCAAACAAATAAAAAAAAGAAATGGGGCTTCCATGGTACTGTTATTGGGACAGCATTGAAAACAGAAATGAGGGATGAACTTTGTAGATATTCATTGGAAACGCATCTTGCATGTTGAGTGCTCATTTGCCTCCAGTAGCTCAAGACCCAAATTTTATTTGGTTTGTGCACTAGTGATTGTATATCATAAGCAGTCGTAGCTGGCCTGGATATCTTATAGTATTTCCCCTGCAGACTCGGCCACACTGACAGAAGGGTGAGCTGACCATCTGTAAAATACAAAGCTACTGATTTTCTTATGAGGTACTACCTACCTCATAAGATAAGGCTGTTATGGCTTAATTAAAAAACACTTAATGCTCTTTTGCAGTCAGAGGCTGAGGGAAACACTCTCTGTAAACAGAAACTCATTATCAAAATGTTTTTTTCATTAGGCCCTTGGATCCCCTTGTAAAAGTCCAGGCTACCTAATGGATGGGGATTTATAGATAGCCATTTGTAAAAGCACATCCAAGCACACTCAAATATTAAATAAACACAGATGCACAAGTGAGATTATGAAATTGCCCATCAACAGTACAGCCCGTACCTGGAAATGGATGGGATCGAGTTTTCATAACCCTAATTATTCTCACTCTCTACCATACATCGGAGACTTAAACTGCCTGAGGTGGCCAGCAGTGAAGTGATTCTTTTTATAAAAGCCCCAATGGTGCTCCAAAGACAGAAAAGAATTAGAAACAGATTTCATGAAACAGGGCCTACATTTTTTTTCTTTAGACTCCTAAGAGTCTTTATCCTCTGCAATGCTGGAGACAGAACCTAGGATGTCATGCAAGCTAGGTAACCCTCTACTTAAGAGTCATACTGTAGACATGAAAGATTTTAGGCTTTGCGTAGTTTGCTGTAGATGCCACGCCGCATTCCCAAAGGACCTGGAGCCAGTGTCTCATGTGAGAAATGTAAATTCTGTTATTATTTTCCTAAAGACTTTAGAAACTTCTCTAGAGACAGGTTTCAAGAGCTACCTAGAGTTTCCCCTACATATGAGTGCACTTCTGAAAAGGTAACTTCCACAACACTGAGCAGAGGGTCTTGGTTAATACTGTTGCCTTCTTGGCTTTTATTACTTCTTTCTTGATCCATTCCATGAATGACACAAACAAGAGGAGGCTTTAATGATGACAATGAAACATTTTGATTTGGATTATCAACACTGGTGGCCTCTTCTACCCAACTCACTAAATTGTTTCCCAGCCCTCTGCCTGACTCTCACTCACACTAGCCCTCTTCTGTTACCATTTGGCAAACGCTTTCTACCCTAATGTTCCTGTCTTGCACAATGGAAATGGTACCCATAAGGTCTCAATCAAAGTGTCATGTGAATTATTTTACATTTCATGAGGATGATAAAAATAAACTGGATGGGACTGGAAAAACCATTTCATGTCATCCACCTCGAACCGTCTCCATGGTAGTCATTCCAGCATGGTCTGATCTACTTGCTAACCTATCCTTACATCCTCCTCTACACAGTGACTCAGCCCCCCCCTTCCCCCATTGCCCAATCCTCGTTACGACTTGGGAGGTTGTTGTGGTTGCTTTGTTTTTAATATCTTGCCCAATCTTTCCATTTTTAGTTCCAGACTATTGCTTTTAACCACGTTCAACTATCCCATTCTTCACAAAGTGACATGGTACTATATACAACTGAACTCAAGTGTTTCTTTCCACTCTGATTTCAGATTGGCTGCGTCATACTCACGTTCCCAACAAAAATTTCATCTGGGAGACTGTTATAACAATTCTTTTTAATCTTCTTAAGGATTCATTTCTAGGCAACCCGTGACCTTTATTATATTGATTTAAAAAAAAACAGTCCCTTAATGTAGGTGACATTAAAATTTTGCAGATGAGCAAGACAAGACAATTTAGTCAGGTCTCCAAGGCCCAAATAATAATTGATGTTGAACACTCTACTGTGCCCTCAGCAACAAACAAATTTTGCAAAGCCTATTACCTGAACTGTAAGCTAGTGATTTGCATTTCAGTTTGACCAATTCTAAGATCCACCTCTGCATATCATACACCTGTTACTGTTCTATGATGCAATTCTACATAATTTTAAAAATCAGTCCATCAATCACTCATATCATCTATTTTGATTTCTATTTTGGACTCTTTTTTTTAAAAAATAAGCTTTGGTGTTTTGCCTGCATGTGTGCCTGTGTGAGGGTGCTGGAGCCCCTGAAACCGGAGTTCCAGACAGTTGTGAGCTGTCCTGAGCATGCTGGAAATTAGACCCAGGTCCTCTGGAAGAGCAGCCAGTGCTCTCAACTGCTGAGCCATCTCTCTCTACCACTCTGTTTTGCATTCTAAATACAGTTCCTTAATTCACTTCTAAGTATTTACCGAAATAGTTTTTGCTGCTGTGACTTGTAGATCAGCACCATCCTACTCTATTGTTCACAGCCCGTTTGCTTACGTGCAGCAGAAGCTGGGACTGTACATTCTCCACATTGGTCTTCGTCCTTCTGCTGCGGGAGTGTGCTCCTCGGAAAGACTCCACCCCTGTGCGCAGTACCACCTTTTTCTACGTGCTGTGCAGTCAAAACATCATCCACTGTGCAATGTCCATGGAAACTTTAGAAATTTATTCAAATAGCAAATGTGCTTTATTCTGAGTTCTTAATTTTTTTAAGTATTTAAAAATATTTCAACAGTTAGGTAGCATTTATCAGTGTGGTTTTGAGTACAGTTGCCACCGGCTTCTGTTGTTGCTTCATGTCTTTTAAAGAGTTTTACAGAATTATCTTTTACTCCTAGTTTTGTAGTTCCTTATCAGATACACATTTTAAGTGTTTTATTTGGTTCTGTGTAGTTATTTAGCCAGTGTGCTCTTGCTCTAGCTACTCTTCCTCTTCCACCCTCTCTTCTTCCTCATTTTTGTTCTCCTCCTCTACCTCTTTCTCTTCCACCCTCTCTTCTTCCTCATCTTTGTTCTCCTCCTCTACCTCTTTCTCTTCCTCTTTCATTTCTATTTTTCCTTACCCTCCTTTTCCTTCTCCTCTTTTAACTTCTCTTACTCTTCTA
Organism: Microtus ochrogaster; assembly: GCF_000317375.1. Taxonomy (NCBI): domain Eukaryota; kingdom Metazoa; phylum Chordata; class Mammalia; order Rodentia; family Cricetidae; genus Microtus; species Microtus ochrogaster. The sequence goes on from NC_022014.1 coordinate 73,659,403, forward strand.
TTCCTCTACCCTTTCTTTCTCCCCTTCTTTTCCTCCTCTTCCTGCTTCTTCTTTTTCTCCTCTTCCTCTGCCCACTCTCCCTTCCTCTTTTTCCTCTTGAAACTATGATTGTGAGTAGCTCTACCCAATATCTCCCCTCTGAAGCTATACCACAATCCTCTGAAATTTCGCTGCCCCAACTGGGTCAAAACAGCCAAATATAACAAATGAGTCAGTTTTTCCCAAATGAAGTTTCAGCTCAGTTCAATCATGTAGAGTAGAAGGGTATAAAGAAATGTTGACTGTTGAAAAAGTATGTGGGTATTATTTTGAATATTTCCTTTTCCATACAAGCCTGAATTTTACTCAGTAGCTTTGTGTGCCACACACTTACCTTAGTCTAAGCTGATATCCATGCTATATTCAAGTAACACAAAAACTAATGCTGAAAATATAACCAGGATCTCAAAATATGGCTTCTAGCTTACCTCTGGATTTAGTTTTTTAAATTTAATGACATTTTTCTCAAGCTTATTCATCCTATTTAGAGATCAATTGCATAAATCATCAGAAAATGGCCAGGAATGTAGAAATGGTCCATATACCCCCATTTTTTGGTCTTGACTTTATTTTATGACATAGAACTAGCACAAGTGAAGGCAGTGTTCTGTAGTGGCAGTCTTGTGTTCAAATTAATATTCTGTCAAATCACTAAGCAGCATGGAGCTTTAAACCAAGTGAACAGATTGGTAGGTCATTAGCTTCTCAAAGTCCATGAACTCATTACTTGAACTACACGTGACTTTTCTGATATTCCTGATGTTATACTATGGTTTTGTGTAAAATCTAGCTTTCAAATAAGACTTGAAGTAGACTGTCCCAACTGAACTGAAATCACACAGAGATGCTGGGGGAGGGAGGAGGAGAGAAAGAGAGAGAATGAGAGACTCTGATGAATTTTGGGTCTGGTATATATCACACGAATCCATATGCTAAATGGATGATCTCCAACATTAGTGAAGTGCATGAAACGTTAAGATGTGCATCTGGTAGGAGCTGCATAGGTCACTAGGGGTGTGTCCTCAAAGGGGACTGTGAGATCCACATCTCATTTCCTTTCTTGTGTTTCACAGAAACAGAGTAAGCAAGTGAGTTTGCTAGTTTGCTCTGTCTAATGTCCTTGTCATGGTGCACTGGTGTGGGACTAAAGGAAGGGGGGCAAACTGATTGTGGGCTAGAGTCTCTGAAACTGTAGAATCAAATAAACCCTGCCATTGCAAATTGGTATCTCAGTGGTTTGCTATAGTAATCACTGATATGGGGGATATGGAGACTGACCTTGCCATCACCTGTAACCAGGTAAGTCTTTCAGTGGTTACATTGGGACATCAACCCAGCTGTAAAACCTTAGACATCCAATCTTTCCTGCTTGCAATACGTGCTGGGGAAATGGTGACGCAGAACTGTGGGAGGGGCCAACCCATGAATAATAATATATTTCTACCAAATAATAATTTATACCTTTGAACAACCCTGTATTTCAACCTTGACCTTGGGGGTATATTACATAAAGAAAACTGGTAAATGCTTCAAATCAGATGATTATTGTTTACCAGTACTCAGAGAGACAGGGCCACACAAACTGAGGACAGAGCAAAGAAAGAACAAAGCCATCTTGCCTTTCCTGTGACTTTCCTGGGGAGTTGAGACACATGGGACTGAAGATGTTCTTTCTGGGTTTAGAGAACTCCAGAAGCAGAAAAATCCTCAGAGAATACCTTGTCCAACAGCCCGACTTTCTCATTTAAACACAAGAAAAGGAAATACTCCACCAACCTCTACCCATGGTGATGGAGACTTTCTTAAAATGATACAGTCTGTAAGTAGCAGCCAGGGCCTGAAGTCTAAACCTAGATCTCTCTCAAATATATATATATATATATATATATATATATATATATATATATATCTCCACGTGTACACATGGATTTTTCTTCTTTTCCTTTATTTCTTGGGGAATGGCGAAGAGCAATCTTTGACCTCATTCTGGACTATGCCCATGACATAAGTGAGCCAGGATGAAATCCCCTGAGAACTGATGTGTAACTAGGATGCCTACTGCATTGAACCCTGGCATCAGAGGTAAATGACATCTCTGCTTCTAAAAGCATGCAATCCTCCTGCGCTACATGGATGTGCTTATACTTCAGACTTGTAAAGTTGCATTGAAAAGTAGGCGAGGGTATGTAGTGCAGTTTTTCTGAACTTTAGCAATTCTAAAAGATCAACAGAGGTGCTCTTGAGGATGCAATATTGGGAATGGACACTATGAGGTTAATGGGGGAAGTGGATACGTCTTTTCACCTCATTCATTTTTTTCCTTGAAAAGACCAGCTCCATTTACGTGTATTGCATCTTTAAAACATATGTTAAAATCTTAATGGACTTTGCTGAGGTTTGGTGACACACCTGACTCAGAAGGCAGAGAGACAGGAGAATCTCTTAGATTACCCTCAGCTTTCTTGGTTCTATGTTAAGTCCCAAGGTATCTTGGTCAATAATAATGCTAAATAATACCAATAACAATATGTAATAATGAAGACTGAGTGAATCAGTTAGTGAGAATGTTATCTTCCTTGCTATCAGGTAATATGGGTGTGAAATACCCAGCATGGTCCTGGGTAAGTTGATTAACCCCTCTATCTTGAGAAGCCCATATCTGACTCTGTATGAACATATATAAATCAGAGCTTTGTGAGGATTGAAAGAGCAGTGTTTCTTAATACATGGGATATTTTTTAAGAGTTGGTAACTGTAACTGTCTCAGAAATCTCAAGTCTTCCAGTCAATCTCCAAACAGTAGCTTTAGGAAAAAGTTCCAAGATGATGTGATGGTCCTTCTAGGCTTTCCATGACAATGCTTGACTGGGTTCACTTCCAGGCTGAACTCATGGAAATGTTCTATCCCAAATAGGGGAAGTCATAACAACAACAACAACAACAACAATCATCCATCTTTCGGCTTTCAGCAGCTCCTTATGTCCTCCTCCTCCTCCTCATCTGGGTATCAAAACAATCCAGCTGAGAAAAAGGTAAACATGGCTCTTTCCATGTTGCAAATGAAAAAATGGAAGTGTAGGGACATGGAACACCTAAATAAAAATTGCCATTACTTGTATCCTCACACTTCTGCCTGTGAGTGTCTTAGTTCTAAAGATGGACTTAATTTTCTTTTAATAGGATGTTTTACTTTATTTTAATAGAGATGCAAGGGATATTTAAATAAACCCCATCTCACTCACCCCAACACAATCTGTGAAGCATCTTTAAGTTTTCTGCTTGGTCTGCCCTAGTCATATTTCTCCATACGGCAGCTTCTCTGTTCCATCAAGAGGTCCCTGTGCCTCATACTCCTGGGGCTTCCTGTGTGCTGAAAAATCCTCCTGCTTCTTCTTGCAGCTCTTGGGTAGATCACTTGACTGAAAACGAGACTGGAAATGATGATAATTTAGGAGTTAGTAATTTCCTCACCACATTCCTTTCTTGTTTGCTTCTCGCTCAGTTGCCTACCATCTCTCTTCCCTTCTTCCCCACCCGCATCCTATCAGCTCTAAGGTCGCCTTCCCACTTTCTCCTGGGATACCACAACCATGCCTCACAGGCATGTGTCACATGTGCTTGTGGTGGATTTGTCTTGGCAGTAGGATGAAATCAGAGTGTACAGCGTGAATTTTCTTCATCCTCTACCTGGGAAAGATAATTATCATAAAACTGACAGTAATGGGATAAAGGTGATTTATATGATAATTTAGACACTGTGGTCGGCCTACACATGTCAGATAATATTTTCTCCCTAATGGTGGCTGGTGGGAGAAACCCAGCAGTGAAGGACAGCGGTGTTCCTCTAAGACTGTCTCTAGACCAAGTTCAGAAAAGCTATTTACCAACACGGAGAACACTTTGTTATCAAAGGCAAAAGGAATGAAGGCATTTTACAAAAATATTGTTTTAGGCAAAAGAGAGAGGAGACACAGAGAAGGCTGGCTGAGGCAGTGTCATGCAAGGGACTAATAGAGGCAGGCTATGGTACGAGCAAAGAGTGACGAAGGTCTATGAAGAATTTGAAAAAGTTGGAAACTTGGACTCCACAAGATGGGGAGGGTTCGGTGTGGTTAGAACTGAAGTTTGGAACCAACCCTGGCACAGAATTCACGCATGGCATTCTGGGAAAGATGGATGAAAGGATACATGAGATGAAAGGAAGGGAAATTGAGTCATAGTCCCCCTTTCCAAGTATTCACCACTGAGGGGAACTGGGCAAAGAGTGAAGTTTTAAAAGAACTCATGACTGGATATGCTCCCTAAGAGTGTAACCCCTTTTTTCTTGTCCCTGTTTAAAAATATAAACAACATGCAAATTCAACTAAAAAAAAATCTTCTTTTGTCACGTTGAGAAACTCTGTTCTCTTTGTTGTTTCGTGACTCACTTCTGGAGTATTCATACAAGAATGCAATTTGTAGGGATGGGCAGACCTGTTGGGGGGAAAATAAGAACCTCTCTGGAATGTTTACCCATTCTTGGAATCGTATTTCTTTTTCTTTTCTTACAAAGTTTTCTGTTCATTTTTAAAAGACTCAGTTAAGATTGGAAGAGAACAAACATCTCAGATATCACAGCATCCTGGGTTGTTATATACAAGGCACCTTGTGATAGCCTTGCAGGAAGCAATGAACGATGCCTAGTGACTTAACCCTCTCCTTAATTCAAACCTTATTCAAGTGGGTGCAGAAAGATAGGTGAGCTCAAGAAAGGTGTAAGGTGATGGATAGTCACACTTGGTAAGTGCTTGCCCAGGAATCAAAAGCGTTTGGATGGTTTCCATTTTGTAGGAGCCAGACAAATCAAAAGAAGTATATGGAGAGAAGTGTGTGCCAATTGGATCTCCAATCAAACTGAAGAATAAAAGCCGTGGGCTTCAAGTCCGGTTTTTCCTGTACTAAGTTCACTCAGAAGAAGTGAAATGTATTAACTGGGGATCCTGCCTCAAAACATAAACTTTTCTCCTGAACCCTCAGGTATTTCAAGAATTTGGATCAGATAAATAAGAAAACAAAACAACTTTTCTCTAAGATTATAGATATTTTGAAAGGATTGATAGCCTTATTTTTTCATTGTCTTTCCCCTTTTTTTGGCAGGGAGGGGTTCAATTGGGAGATATTGACTTTGGAACAATTAACCTTGACATACTTGGTGGGAAGTCACATTAAAACTTTAAAAAGTAAGCATTTGGGAATGTCTTTTTGGCATTCTTGTCTATTTTCTATGACAAAAGAGACGAATTTGAGGACCTAGTAGTATTTTGAAAAAGGAAAAACTTAATTCACTGATGAAAAGAGTATATTTTGTGTGTGTGTGTGTGTGTGCGAGAGAGAGAGAGAGAGAGAGAGAGAGAGAGAGAGAGAGAGAGAGAGAAGACAGAGCAAGAGAGAGAGACTGAGGGAGATTAAGAGAAAACATAGGGCAGGTGTAAGGCTAATCTTGGTTGTTAACTTGTCAAGTTGGGAACAGGGAGCTTCAATGAAGATTGCCTCCACTAGAATGACTTGTGGGCATGTTCGTGGGGTTCTTGGATATTTATATTTTATTAATTTCTTGTTGATGTAGGGCAGCCTGGTTCACTTCAGGCAGTAGTATCCCTAGGCAGGTGGGCCTGGACTATATTAATAAGGCAGCTGAATGTGAGCCTGGGTAAAAGGCAGGGCAGCACACTCTATAGCCTTTACTTCAGTGCATGCTCCAAGGTCCCCACACTGTGTTATTTCCCTGACTTCCCTCAGTGATGGACCTGGAAATATAAGTTGAAATAAACCGTTTTAACCCTGAAGTTGCTTTGGTTGGGATTTTTTTTTTTTATCACAGTAATAGGAAACAAACTAGGATAGCTGAGAATATGGCTAAGTGGGGGAAAGCACTAATGACTTCGATGTGAAGACCTATGTTTGGGTGCCCAGATGTCACATAAAGCCAGGAACAATAGTGTGTGTCTGTAACTTAGTGCTCCTGTAGATCTCTACAGGAGGGAGGCAGAGACTGGAGAATTCCTGGAAACCCATGGGCCAGACAGCCTGTCGTAGAAAGAGGTAAACAATAAAAAAGTCTACTTCAAACAAATTGGGATGTAAAGACTGGCACCCAAGCTTGTCATCTGACCCCCACATATATGGCATAGCATGTGTTCAACAGCACTCACTCTCACACACACAAAAACACATGTATGTTTTACATACAATTTAATAAGAGAGAAAAGACATATACATACATACACACATCCATCCATCCATCCGTCCATCCATCCATACATACATACATTGTTGGGATCGAGGAGGATCAGACAGTGGTAGGCAGGATGTATGCTTGTAGACTTGGGTTTGAGTGCAGTTTCACAGTCAAGAAGTCGGAAATGAGGTAGCTAGCATTTAAAGGACATCAAAGTACTGTTAATTTATCTGCTCTATTTTTTTAGCTCTGCCCAAGTTTGTTTGTTTGTTTTATGAAAGTGCTCACATGTAAACAGCTTAAACAGGCAATACTTTATCTTTTCTGGTTTCTCAGGAAACATACTTCAAATATGTTTGGTCTTTATGTAGTTTAATATGTAAAATTGCATTTGTCATTGCTTTCTGGTTGGGATATCTCTAAGCATTTTGCTCAGCGTGTCTAATGACCTAATTCAAATATATTTACATGGCATACAAAGAGTTAGCTTAGGAGGGCACCTGGGAAACACCTTAACGAGATACCTAGCCATTCCTTGGGAGAGACTGAAACAAGACAGGCAGCAGCTCTCACAGCTGTGCAGAGAAGACATGGAATTTATACTGAGGACCATGGACAGAGAACACGGTGGGTTCAGATAGGAGCCCCACAACAGGAATCTCAAAATGAAATCTGGATGGCTGGTATTTCTATGAGCACTTTCTCCTGCACAGACAGTCTTTGGTCCCCAGAAAGAGCAGACAACACACTGACCAACTCTGTGGAGTTGTCTTCGCTCTCAGGGGAATCTCATCAGTATCCAGGCAGAACACTGGAAAACTGTTCAGCATATGGGAAGGCAACCACAGACTTAGCGTTTCCTTCTAGCTATGGATGAGAATTTTTCCCAGAAAGAGGCAGATCTCTGCTCTGTCTTCAGGGGCTTTGTGTGCACGTTATTATTTTCACCAACTAGCGTGTAAGCTACTTGATTGTGGTCAGTACTTTATAAGTCTTTTATATATAAAAATATATAATGGCATGTGAGATCAGGCTAGGTATATAGCAGCTACAAAATCCATGTCTTGGATTTAATCGAATTGATTAATTAATTTGAATCTAAATAGAAATGTTGAGTAGCTAAATAAAAGGTCTGGTAAGTTTGTCATGCTAGGTTAGACTTACTAGTGTGCAAAACACTTTGAAATTGTTTTGATCATGCAACAAAAGTGAATTGTATTTTATTTTTCAGCAGACTTTGTTTTGCAATCTGAATTCTTTTTGGATTTTGCTTTGCAAAAGGGTTGAAATGAAAGACATGGCAGTGATTCAGCCTGTTAAGAAGGTTAACAATTAGTCAGAACTTTAATAGATGAGACAATTACACCATCTCTACCTTTTAAAAATAACCATGCTTTTAATTAGATTTTAATCATAAAGGTCAAATGCAGTAAAAGTTTGGAAAAGCAGAACACAGTCGGTGTTGACAAAACAGTTTCCTCTCAGATGTGCTAAGTTGGCCTGATTAACTCACACAGACAGCGACAGGCTTCTGTGCCTTCACCAACCACGTGGCGAATGTGTCGTTCTTGCTGTCTTTAATATGTCCAGATGAGATCCCAGCACTCTGGCTTACAGTACTTCCATTTTTATATTCCTTAAGCATCTTAGGCTAAGTCCATTTCTTGCTTCCCTGTTGAAAGCACAACCCAGCAGTGCTAAAACCCACTACCTCTTTAATGTCCTGCTTCTGGATTCAGGCTTTGTATTGTAGTCAGCCTATTCATTTTTCAAGTAGTGATATGGGGTTAAAAAATGACTTTAAAGGACAGTGGCTGCTCTGGCTTTGTAATACTATCTTACAATATACTGCAGTACTTTGTGATGTACAACCTCTAGGGTGTGTGTGTGTGTGTGTGTGTGTGTGTGTGTGTGTGTGCGTTGGAATTGAAATAGGGTCCATTTGTGATTGATGTTCAGTGCCCTGTGATGTTTGGGGGCACTGCTAGGAACAGTTCTTCTGGCTTCAGGGATGACTTACCTGGGGTTTTGCTGGGTGGCGTTAATTGTTCCCCTAGTTTAAACAGCACAACTGAGGGTATTAATTTTCAGGGTTCCTCCTTTATCCACAGGTTGGGAACCTGGGCTGGATGGTAAGGTAAAGTTGAACAGTTAGGTGTTCCCCTGCCTCTGCTCTCCTTCCTCTCTTCCTTTCCTCTTCATCTTCCTCTCTCATCCTCTCCCCTTCCCTTCTCCTTGTTCCTGCACCTCCTCTCTGCGTCCCTTCTTTTCCTGTCCTTTCCTTTTTTCTTCCTTCTCCTCTCTTCCCTCTCCCTTGCTTTCTCTGCACGTTAAGGCCCTCCCTGCTCTCCTTCTCCCATGAACACGTCTTTCATGTACTCATAGCTTGAGCTTCCTCACAGGGGTAGTCACTCAGCCTTCTTAGCAAGTGGCTTGCTCTTTCTGATGGACCCTTGCAATGTAGAGAGTAATAAATGACTGACATCTGCATGTGGGATGAGCAGGATTTCTTATTACATAACCTAAGTCATCCTGAAAAAAGTCTATACCTTAATCTCTGGTAAATAGTTATGACAGCTAGACCAGATTCAACGGGATGAGCCAAAGAGTAGAGAAAGAACACTGAATGTATATAAAGGGAAAGATGATGATACAGGTCACCTGAACCTTGCATCTTGGGTTTATAAATACATTTATTTAATAGAACACATCGTGTACTCACCCTCAATGAATCACCATTGGCTTTTAACATTTTATATTCTAACTTCCCTTATATACATACCATCTTTTCAAAGCAGCACATATGGGCTCTCAGTAGTTCATGCTATTTAAAGTATTCTACTTCATTTATTCACTATGACTTACTATTGTTTGCTGAATTTCAGATGCAGGAATAAGAGATGCCTTAGAATTTTCATGGATTCTAATACTCAGCTTTCAATCATGCTTGTAGAACGGATACTATCAGCAGTTAATTATGTCCACGCTAGGATGTTCCAAAACCTACTCAATCAAGTTGTATTGAAACTCGAAGTTTTCAAGTTCAGTGCTTTTCTGCCAAAGTAGGAAACGAACCCCATTAATTGGATTCCTTTGGACTATACACCCATTAACAAAGACTGAACATATACATTTTTCATTATTTTCCTCAGTGTTTTGATTCAGACTATCACATTGCCTTGACACCTTGAAAACATTTAATTCAGAAAAATTGTCTTTGACTTGTTTATACTTTGTATTAAGAATGTTTTCCATTCCAAAGATATTCTGCTTTTTTGGTTTCTGGAGCCCTTAACAACAGCAGCTCTCAGTCCGATTTAGAGCTCCGTGGGAAGGACAGCCTATGCCCACAGAGCTACATAGCCACTGGACATGAATGCAATGGGTGATTTACAGCAGTAGCACCATGGGAATCCTAGGAATGTAATTTCTTCCTTTGTAAGTGATTATAAGCCCCAGTCTCATTAGCGTAAACCCAAAAAGAGTATGTGTGCAGCCTGTGGTCCTTTACTGTTCAGAAGATATCAGCAGGATTATTTCTTTCTCTTTTTTTTCTATTTTCATTTTATTTAAAAAGAAACAAAAAAAACCCTATCTTTTTTCATTTTGTATACCAATCCCAGTTCTCACTCCCCCCTCCTCCCACTCTCTCTGCCTTCTCCCCAACCCACCCCCCATCCACTTCCAAGAGAGGGTAAGGCACATTGCTTTGAGGAAGGACCAAGTCCTTCCCTCCTATATTTAGGCTGAGCAAGGTATCCCTTCAAGGAGAATAGCTTCGAAAAAGCCAGTACAAGCAGTAGGGATAAATCCTGGTGCTACTGCCACTGGCCCCACAGCCTGTTCCAGCCATACAACTGTTATCCACTTTCCAAGGGCCTAGTTTGGTCCTATGCTGGTTCCTTCCCTATCCGGCCAGAGTTGGTAAGTTCCCATTAGCTCAGACAAACTGTTTCAGTGAGTCTTGACCTCTTTGCTCATATTCTCACTCCTCCCACTCTTCGACTGGACTTTGGGGACTCAGTCTAGTGCTCTGTTGTGGCACTCTACCTCTGTTTCTCTCAGTTGCTGGATGAAGGCTCTGTGGTGATATTTCAGATAGTCATTAATCTGACTACAGGGCAAGGCTAGTTAGACACCCTCTCCACTATTGCTTAGGGTCTTAGCTGGAGTCATCTTTGTGGATTCCTGGGAATTTTTCTAGAGCCAGGTTTCTGCTAACCCTATAATGGCTCCCTCAATCAAGATATCTCTCCTTGCTCTCTATCTCTGTCCTTTTCCCATCTTGACTGTCCTGTTACATCAAGGTCTCCTCCCCACTCCTTTTCTCCCTTTCTTGTCCCCTGCCACCCTCCCTTCTCCCCCCACCCTCATGCTCCTAATTTTCTCAGGAGATCTTGTCTATTTCTCCTTCCCAGGTGGATCTATATATGTTATTCAAGGCTGTCCACTCTTTCTATGCCTATTCTACATAGTTCTTGAAGTTCTAGCTAAAACAATAAGACAATAAAAAGAGATCAAGGGGATACAAATTGGAAAGGAAGAAAGTCAAACTTTCGCTATTTGCAGATGACATGATAGCATACATAAGTGACTGCAAAAACTTTACCAGTGAACTCCCACAACTGATAAATATCTTTAGTAATGTGTCAGGATATAAGATAAACTCAAAAAAATCAGTAGCCCTCCTATATACAAATGATAAAGAAGCTGAGAAAGAAATCAGAGAAACATTACCTTTCACAATAGTCACAAATAACATAAAATATCTTGGTGTAACACTAACCAAAGAAATGAAAGACCTGTTTAACAAGAGCTTTAAGTCTTTGAAGAAAGAAATTGACGAAGACACCAGAAAATGGAAAAATCTCCCATGTTCTTGGATAGGTAGGATCAACATAATAAAAATGGCAATCTTACCAGAAGCAATCTCTAGATTCAATACAATCCCCACTAAAATCCCAACACAATTCTTCACAGATATTGAAAGAACAATACTCAACTTCATATGAAAAAAAAAAGCCCAGGATAGCCAAAACAATCCTGTACAATAAAGGAACTTCTGGAGGCATCACTATCCCTGACATCAAGCTCTATTATAGAGCAACAGTAGTTAAAACATTCTGGTATTGCTATAAAAACAGCTTGACCAATGGAATAGAGCTGAAGACCCTGACAGTAATCCACACACCTATGAACACCTGATTTTTGACAAAGAAGTTAAAATTATGATCTAGAATAACTGGATGTCAACCACTAAATGGTGCTGCTCTAGCTGAAAATGTTTTCATGTAGAAGAATGCAAATAGATCCATATCTATTCCCATGCACAAAACTCAAGTCCATATGGATTAAAGACCACAATATAAATTTGACCACACTGAACCTGATGGAAGAGAAGTACAAAGTAGCCTTCAATGCATGGGCACAGGAGACCATTTTCTAAATATAACCCAGTAGCACAGACACTGAGAGCAACAATTAATAAGTGGGTCTTCCTGAAACTAAAAAGCTTCTGTAAGACAAAGGACACCACCAATAAGACAAAAGGCAACCTACTGAATGAGAAAAGATCTTCACCAACCCCACATTAGACAAGAGACTGATCTCCAAAATATATAAGGAACTCAAGAAATTAGACATCAAAATACCAAATAATCCAATTTAAAAATGGGGTACAGATCTAAACAGAGAATTCTCAACAAAAGAATTTCAAATAGCTAAAAGATACTTATGGAAATGTTCAACATCCTAAGCCATTAGGGAAATGCAAATCAAAACAACTCTGAGATCATCTTCCACCAGTCAGAATGGCTAAAATCAAAAACACCAATGACAGCTTATGCTGGAGAGGATGCAAAGAGGAACACTCCTTCATTGCTGGTGTGAATGCAAACTTATACAACCACTCTGGAAATCAGTATGGTGGTTTCTCAGAAAAATTGTGAATCAACCTACCTCAGGCCCCAGCAATACCCTTCTTGGGCATATACCCAAAGGATGCTCAATCATACTACAAGGACATTTGTTCAACTGTGTTCATAGCAGCATTATCTGTAATAGCTAGAACCTACTTTCTATTTAGGAAACAACCTAGATGCCCTCAACCAAATAATGGATAAAGAAAATGTGGCACATTTACACATTAGAGTACTACTCAGTAGTAAAAAACAATTGTCATCTTGAAATTTGCATGCAAATGAATGGAACTAGAAAAAAAACCATCCTGAGTGAATTATCCTAGACCCAGAAAGATGAGCATGGTATGTACTCAATCATAAGTGGATATAACTATAAAGCAGAGGATAATGAGCCTATAGTCCAGAGAAGGTATGTAACAAGAAGAACCCTAGTAGGACCATTTATTATCCCTGGTTTCTCCATGACATAAATCTCCATCATCTAACTTCCATAGTGACCACTCCGCAAGGCACCGTTGACAGGATTCATGATGCCTTTTCCTCAGTAGACCAAGTTTGAGTCTCCAGTGTGTTGCTCATTCTAATACAGGTAACTGGGATTAGAGACTGATTGCCCCACACACTGTAGCTGGGGACTGGCAGTAGCAACACTGGGAACATGAATGCTGAAAACTCTTGAGGGAAAATGCAGGTGCTTCTGGCAGAAAGGGCATTGTACAAATGGCTTGTGCAGCATCTCCCTAGGAATACCTTCGCTTGCTGTTTCACTTTTCTCCCCTCCGCTACCAGTGCCATGTCTCTGTATTTTCCCCATGCCTCTATTTTGGTGAATTGTCATGATGAAATGTAGGTGTGTGGTGGTGGGTGGCTTTCCCCCAAATGTTCATCTCTCACGTTTCCAAACAGGCTCATTGGACTGCTTTGTGTGCTTCAAGCTAAAAAGGACTTCTTTCCAAAAATAGACCCCCTTTCCTGCTATGCCATCTGCATCTTCCCTTTGTACAAACCAAAGACAAAAGCTCCCACACATGCTTATTTATGCAAATGGAGTTCTGAAATTATTCACATTATTAGACACAAATTTCTATTTATAGTCCTTGGCTTGGAAACTAGGATTAGAAAAACCAAATATGAGGAACAAGAGAATGGCATAAAAAAAAGAGAAAAGAATGATGTCTGGGTAAGAATAGAAAAAGATAGCTACAGTGATGTGCAGAGGGTGCCAATGCGTGTCATGGAAGTGACATGTGGTATGGCCATGGATTAACTCCCTGCATCCTCTGTAACAAAAATGAACAAAATTGATAAATTTGGTATTGATATTGTAAATATATTTTTAAAGAGATGTAATAATTGGCTTAATTACTTAGGACAAACTGATATCAACTCATTTATTTTAAGTTTTTAAATTTAGATTTATTTTTATTTATGAGTATGAGTATATGCCGAATGTATGTGTGTGCCCATACAGAAGAGGGTGAGAACTGGGCTTACTGGTGGATCTGAGTGGCCTGATTTGAGGACTGGGAACAAAACTCAGGTTCTCTGGAAGAGCAGCAAAAAAATTTTTAAACACTCAGGCCTTTCTCCACTCTCCAAAATTTGGTTTGAATTAGAGAAAGGACAAAAGGATGGGGATTGATAACTTGCATTCCATCTTTTTAAATGTTATGGTCATTTTTTCCAGAGTGTAACAAAAATTCATTATGGTCACAAAGTATAAGCCATGGTAATGGACAATCATTCTTGAGTATCTGAGACCAAAATATTGAAGAGGATAACTTAAAAAAGAGAAGATTTAACTTTGACTTGGATTATTAGAAGTTCAAATTCATGGTTGCTTGGGTCCATGTGCTTGGGAAGATCATCATGGAGTTGGGAGTTTATGTCAGAGGGAGTCTTCATCTCATGATGGACAAGAAGGAGAACAAGATAGGACAATATACAATCCCATGAACACACCCCTAGTGACTCCTTTTTCTATCTAGGGTCTCTTAGAGTAGCCTCCAAAGGCTTTCTGTCTTTTCAAAAAAAAAAAAAAAAGACCGGGCGGTGGTGGCGCACGCCTTTAATCCCAGCACTCGGGAGGCAGAGGCAGGCGGATCTCTGTGAGTTCGAGACCAGCCTGGTCTACAGAGCTAGTGCCAGGACAGGCTCCAAAGCCACAGAGAAACCCTGTCTCGAAAAACCAAAAAAAAAAAAAATTTGCTTTCATTTTCCATACCAATACTAGTTCCCCTTCACTCACCTTCTCCCAGCCTCCATTCAATCCTCAGAGGATGTAAGGCCTTCCTTGGGGAGTCAAAAAGTCTGGCATACCAAGTTGAGGCAGAACCAAGCCCATATCACACAGAGACACAAACAACATTGACACAAAAATACTCAATAAAATACTGGCAAACTGGATCCAAGAGCACATCAGAAAAATCATCCACTATGATCAAGCAGGATTAATCCCAGAGATGCAGAGATGGTTCAACATATGAAAATCTGTCAATGTAATCCATTATCTTAAGAAACCAAAAGGAAAAAAAAAACCACATCATCATCCCATTAGAGGTCTTGTGCCTTCTTTAGTGTACACATTGTTCTTCTCTGGCCCACATTCTCTTTCAGGCACACAGAACTTCTTCTTGAAATGTGATTTCTTGATCTTCGAGCCTGCTCTTTACTCTATTTAGTGCACAATTCTTTCCATTTGTCGTGTATATTTCAGATCAGCCTCGATTCTCATCTTACTGTAGAGGCATCTCTAAGTAAAGTAGAAGTGTCCCATTTGGGCTTCATAATGTGAAGTCTGCTTTTTTTCAGAACACACAAATACCTGACACCATCATCATTGATACCGGATAGCTCTGTCCATGTTTATATTTAAAATGCAAGCTCCATAGGACAGAAACTATTTTTAAATGTATAGTTCTATGATATGGAATGATACTTTTTAACTCAGAATTTAATTCACAAATATAGTATGGTTTGGTGAATTCCAACCCTCCATTCCCTTATCAACAATTTTTCTCTTTCACCACAACCACTATTTCCACCTGATTTCATATATTATCTTCTTAAAACACAGATGTGCCTGGGTATAGGGACATTTACTGGCACATGGGTAGCCTCTTAGGTGCGACAACCCAACTTTTCTCTTACCTCTGTACTCTCTCAGTTCCCACTCCAAGCTTATCTCCATTCCTTTATGTCAGCCCCCATACCTAGAAACACTTTCTACTTGGGATTCCCAGTGGCCACACCAGGCTGGGACTCAGATAAGTGATTCATACTGTCCTTTCCGACCTCCATTACAATCTCTCCATTTTCACTCTCAACGGTGTAAAGTTCTTAACTGCGGCTTTCTGAAAAGTTTGTTTATTGAGTTGATTAAGAATAAAAAACATGCAGGGGAGAGAGAAGAGATGGGCCAGTATTAAGAGCACATGCTTCTCTTGCAGAGGACATTCTGCTTCCAGCATCCACATGGAGGCTCAAAACCACCTATAAGTCCAGTCCTAGGGGTTTGATGCCCTCTTTGGTCTGTGAATATCAAACACGTACATGGTTCACAACAAAAATTTATACAAATGAATACAACTTAGAAAAGAATAAGAAAATATTATTTCATAAGAAATGCCTTGCTTGGTAAAAAAGTTATTTTTAAATATACTTTTCTACAGCCCGTTAATGTTAATAGACTGTTAGAACGACTGAAATCCTTCTGTGTTAACTCTCCCACATTCTTAGTTCAAACACGAAGGGGGAAAAGAATGAAAACTTTCAAATATTTTATTCACCAGATTAGTCATTCTGTGGAAAAGCTCTCAGATATGAATAATGCATCGTGGTGCAGCAGACGATCTCACATATGGTGCACACGACCGTGAACAAAGGAAAAAAATAGAAGCAACGAGAAAACCGCAGTACAGACAAGTGGGCAAGTCAGCAAAGAAGTCTTTCTCATTCTCTTTGATTTAATACACATTCTTATGGAGAATCTGCTCCATTCTCTGAGCCCCGTGGAGGAAATGTCCTTGAATGAGGATCTGGTCTTTGCCTTTCAGTGATGCTGAGCATTTGTGAGACTATGAGATGGGAAGCATATTTGCATGTAACTGACAATGAGGAGGCAACCTGAGCGACGGAACC
Organism: Microtus ochrogaster; assembly: GCF_000317375.1. Classification (NCBI taxonomy): domain Eukaryota; kingdom Metazoa; phylum Chordata; class Mammalia; order Rodentia; family Cricetidae; genus Microtus; species Microtus ochrogaster. The sequence continues at coordinate 73,675,720 of NC_022014.1, forward strand.
CGGTGAAGTGATCGTCTTCAGTAGGAGAGATAGCATTGAGCTCAGTGGTAGATGGCATGCCTGACTTGGGAGGCTGCCTATGAGTGGAAGAGGTGTTAGTAAAAGGCAGGAGGAAGCAACAGTGAAGAACAGATGCAATGCTAGCCCGTAAGTAGATCTCACAAGATCCTGAATGTCCAACAAAAGATAGACTGTATTTTCCCTTTCTTTATGATCTGAAATACCAATACAGCTGCAGAGGAATCTAAGCTTACATATACTATCACACAGAAGGGGTCTGCAGCTTACCGTTTAATATTTATTTTGGAAACAACTAAAAGGGAGCTCAGAGTTTCCCAATAGGAAGATTAGTAAGTACATAAGACAGAAAGAAAACTTACTCTGACTTGAACATTGCATATTGTACACATGTATCAAGTGATTGCATTGCACCCCCACATAGGATATGATATAATAATATATACCAATAAAGTACCTTAAATCAAAGGATCTAAGTTTCCCAACTATCTTTGTGATGTTGAATATTAGCTGGACATAAAGTGTTATAAAGGAGGTACCTTCATTGAAAATTGCTAAAGCCAAAAAGCCAGTTCAAGTACTAGGGATAAATCTTGGTTCAACTGCCAGTGGCCACACAGACTGCCACAGCTACACAACTGTCCCCCACATTCAGAGGACCTAGTTTGGTCCTATGCAGGTTTCCCAGCTGTTAGTCTAGAGTCAGTGAGTTCCCACTAGTTCAGGTCAGCTGTTTCAGTGGGTTTTCCCCGCCATGATCTTGACCCCATTCCTCTTCCCTCTGTTTGACTGGACTTCGGAAGCTTAACCCAGTGTTTAGCTGTGGATCTCTGCATCGGCTTCCATCGGTTGCTGAATGAAAGGTTCTATAATGATAGTTAAAGTAGTCATCAATCTGATTGAGGAGTAGATCAGGGGTGGGGTGGAAGGTGAAGGGAGCAGGAGGAGTGGGGGGAGTGGGAACTAGCATCGGTATGTAAATTGAGAAAAGATAGTTTTAAAAATAAATAAATAAATAAATAAATAAATAAATAAATAAAATCGCTAAAGCCATAACTCAGTCAGTCACGGTGATGTATGGTTGTCATCCAAGATTTCCAAAGCTGAGTAAGGTGGAGGATCATAGGAGCTAAGGACCTCAGGATCAGTCTGATCACCATAATGAGATTTCATCTAATAAAAACAATCCCCATTCAACTTACAAAAAATAGTGTTTGTGCATGTACTCGTGTGCATGGTCGGGTTAGGACTTCGCTTTGTTTTAGTGTCTCCCCAGAACTTGTGTGTTAGGAGCTAGGTCCTCACTGTGGCAGTGTTGCATGGGTCACTGCAGGCTGCTGCTCTGAGAGGAATAAAGGCAGTTCCTGTGAACTCAGAAATAGCTCTTACGCAGTGAACTGTTATCAAAGCACCCTCCTCACTCTCTAGCTTCAGACTCACTGTGAGACTTCTCCCATATACTCTCTCCATGATAATCCAGTCCTACTGTGAGACTTCTCCCATATACTCTCTCCATGATAACCCAGTCCTACT
>NC_022014.1:73677415-73682745 GCF_000317375.1 Microtus ochrogaster
TGTGGCTGCCCCACATACTCTCTTCATGATATCGCAGTCCTACTGTGTGACTGACTCCACATACTCTCTTCATGATATCGCAGTCCTACTGTGTGACTACCTCCACATACTCTCTTCATGATAACCCAGTCCTAATGTATGATTGCTTCCGCATGCTCTCTCCATGACATTCCTGGGGTGGAACTTTGACAGGTACCGGGCTGATATCCACACTTCATTGTTGAACCTCAGTACCTGTAAACTAAATAAGTCTTATTGTTTTCTTTTTCTTTTTTTATTTTATTATTTATTGATTAAAAATTTCCACCTCCTCCCATCCCCCCATTTCCCTCACACTCCCCGCACTCCTCCTCCCCCTCCAGTTCCAAGAGAAGGCAGGTGCCCTGCCCTGTGGGGAGTCCAAGGCCCTCCCCCCTCCATCCAGGTCTAGGAAGGTGTGCATCCAAACAGACTAGGCTCCCAAAAAGCCAGTACATGCAGTAGAATCAAAACCGGGTGTCATTATCATTGGCTTCTCAGTCCGCCCTCATTGTCAGCCACATTCAGAGAGTCCAGTTTGAAAGAACCCTGCCTCTGGATCTTTTCTTTATAATAATAGAAAACGCACTTATGCAATCAAAAGTATGATTTAATTATTGCAAGAAATAATGGGGATCTGGGTACCTAGGAGAAAATATAGAAGGATTTTTAGTGATTATTTTTTATTTTGTTGTTTGATTTTATTTCTTTCTTTTGAGACAGGTACTTACCATGTGTCTCAGACTGACCTTAAGAGCACATGATCCTCCTGCCTCAGTGCTGAAATTGCAGGTTGCCACTGTGTGTTTACTATTGAGAGCTGAGCATTGTATTGTGTTTCTTTCCTCTGCTTAACTATCAGTTTTTTTCTAGCGAGTCAATGACTGAGCAATATAAAGTTTTAGGAGGCTAGTGCTTTGGTGTGTCTGGTTTGGGTAGTGAAGATTTTTTTTTTTTGTAAATAGCCAGGCAGTAAATATTTCAGACTTAATGTATCATACAGTCCATGCTGCAACTCTCCAGCTCTGGCTTTGTAGTGTGAAAGTAGCCACAGACAACCCAATAAAACTTGATTTACAAAGTCAAGCAGCGTCTGGATTTGGCTTGTGGTCTGTAGCCTGCCAACCTGTGGTCCAGACGAGAGATAATGGACATTGTATTGTGAAAAGGACACGTAGATTAGAGAGGTGTGATTGATTCCAGACATGTTGATGAGGTGGAATTTATAGAGGTTGGAGACAGTCTGTAAAGCTGAAGGGAACAGGGAGGTGAACATGGCATTTTAGCCTTTCACTTCAGGCATCAATATTGAAGGATATTGGGTGACAGATACCAGGGGAGAACTCAAACAAAAGATAGATCTGTGGGAATGTGATGGAACCACTATGCAGTGGGTTGAGATCACGGGAAGGCAGTTCACCCACATGCGCCTCAAGTTCAAAATGGAAGTGAAGACCAGAACTGAGGATTTAGATGTATCAGTGTTTCCTTGATAACTTAGTAATTAAAGCCATAGGGATTGATGATATATTAACTTCAACAAAAGAGAAGCAAGAGAGAGGGGGTCTTTGGGAAACCCGCATTCCATCTCTGATATGGCAGAGAGGGTTGGACAATATCAACTAAGGGCCATCATCTATTCTCTTTCTTCCCTTCCCTTTGGCAGTTTGAGAGATGGCTTCCGGGACAGACAAGTAGCCCTCAAAATTCATAGGCACATTCTTCTTGGGTTTCATTCACAGGGAATGCAAGAAGACTCCCTTGGGAATGGGGACACTGGCTTGTTAGTCCGTAAAAACAAATGGTGGTGTGGAAAGTGGACAGGAAAGCTGACCACCTTCAAGATTTTTGTCCTATGAAACTAACTTCTATGACCTGAATACTAAGATGACTTTCTCCTCTCCAGATTCATTGTAGTAATAGGAGCAGTGGGCTACTTTCCTGGCACCCGGCCGCCCGCATGGCTAGCTTTATACCCGAAATTATTACATGGAAACTGTATTCTTTTAAACACTGCTTGACCCATTAGTTCCAGCCTTTTATTGGCTAGCTCTTACATATTGATCTAACCCATATCTAATATTCTGTATAGCACTACGAGCTGGCTTACCAGGAAAGATATTAACCTGCGTCTGTCTGGAGTGGGAAAATCATGGCGACTCACTGACTCAGTTTCTTTCTCCCAGCATTCTGTTGTGTTTACTCCACCCACCTAAGGGTTGGGCTATCAAATGGGCCTAGACAGTTTCTTTATTAATTAACCAATGAAAGCAACAGATTAGAAAGAAATCACTCCCGCAGCAATTCATGTGTGGAAACACTAATTGATAAGACAACCATATTAAATATTTAAGATATAGTGTGGTTTTAAGGGCAGCATATGAATGACTAGTGCCCTTATAAGATGGTCTGTAGGAAGCCCCATTGCCCATTCCTGTGACCAATAAGATACCTCTCTAAGTCAGAAAGTAGTTCCACAACAGACTCTGTATTTGCCTTGAGTTTGGGCTTCCAAGCCTCTGGAATGAGGGGAAATACGTGTCTGTGGTTTACAAGCCTCCCCGTTAATGGTATTTTGTCATAACTACCCAAATGGACTAGAGTACCAATCTCATGCTCAGTGGCAGGGAAGAGCTTATTTCCTTTGGAACCTGCTTACTATATTTTCTGTTAAGAAGCTATGGAACTGCATGGAACTGAGGTACCTTATTGATCCTCCCTCAGGTAGCTAAATAGAAATGAGTATCAGATTTGGCAATACAGTTGTTTGAAAGTTGAAAGGAAAAAGAGCTCCATGGACTTCAGTCATCTCTTCTACTTGGAGTGTCTCTTCAGCATTAACTATGATTATCATTCAGAGATATAGTCACATAAGTAAATATTTGAATGCTGAGTTTAAATGTTTCCATAGAAAAATTACCCTGGATACTTTGGTCTCTTCATGAAGAAAAAAAAATAGGAAATGGGAAAGAGATCTAGGGCAAATTTTTAATAATATGGATTTTTCCTCCTTTCACATAGTGTGAAAATTACAGTCACTGCCAGCAACCCTAAAACCGTCCGACCACTTTCAGAAATTCACTCACCTCTTAAACACTTAGAGGCTGAATTGAGTGAAAACCCATTTTCAGAAGAGTTTCCAAGGAAGTAGAAAGTTTCCACACCCTACGTCTTCTACTAAAAGAAGTGGAAACTGTGCTCTGCCTGCCAAAGTCAGAATTGTTGTGTCACAGGCTGTTGAACATTATAATCAGTAATAAAAATGTGAACATACTTGATGCTATATTAAAATACGCTTTGCAAAGCTTAACCTAATTATATTTCTGGATTTATTACTACTACTACTACTACCATTGTTATTGTTATATTAATATTATTATTTGCAATAATAAGTGTATCTTCATATTTCAAATAATAAGAAACCATAAGAGGGGGAAATGAAGGAAATTTAAATAGAATAGTAGAATAGTCACACTAATTGTTTTCCTGAAGAAAAATCACTTAACTATTTCTGGATCATCTATATGATGCATCAAAGGCTAACAATAGACATTTCCATTTTTATTTTACTAATTTTTAGTACAGTAAATACTCATATAAAATCTGAAATGATTCAGAAAACTATAGGAGAAAAAAAGCTGAAGTCATTCCCAGGTCTTTTAGAGTTAATCACTGTTAAAACTTCAAAGAGAATTCTAGACTCCAGACCACATACATATGAACATAAAGACGTAGTTTATGCACAACATTGAGAGTTACATAATGTTTCAAAAGTGGGCAAACACTTTGAGTTTTGTTTGGTTACATAACTTTTTCCTTCAACATTGTCTAGCTGGCATTTTTTCAAGACAACAAATATGAATCGGCTATTAGATTTCTGTATTTTTTTCTTTTTATCTACTCTTCTGTAACACAAATATGACACAGCATACTTAATCAGTTTCATAGTAATTTGATTTTTATCTGTTCTTTACTGCTTGAATAGTAGTAGAAGAGTTACCATGGCTTTTATAGTTTGATGGTTGCATAGAACAAAGTTTCAAAATATTTTATTTATTTGTAATAATAATGTGTTCATGTGTTTGTAAATGCATGCCTATTGTGTGCAGGTGTCCACAGAAGACAGGAGAGGGAGCTTGATGCCCCAGAGATGGAATTACAGGAGGTTGTAAATTTGTATTCAGGGGACCAAACTTGGATCCTCTGGAAGAGCATCTAGTTCTTTTGATTACTAAGTCAAGTATCTAGCCTGTCATAGAATAAATCTTAGAAGCATAATCCATTCATCCATTTGTTCATTTGTCTATTCATCAGTAAGCATTTGTACCTTAGGGTAGTCAATGGCTTAAGTACAAGAAAGGTAATTAAGGCCATAGAAGGATGAAAGCCAAACAAAAGAGTGAAGACCACTGAAATGGTAAATGAAACAATTAGACACTGTGGGGTACGGTTAAACTCGTTCTAGACAGGGAATAGGGATGCCAGTATAGGGTTTTCTACTATAAACCTTTCTAAACTGAGTCTGGAAGACACTTTGAGGTCTGAAGACTGAGCTCGAGGACAACAAATGCTTGAGGCTATACAAGTGACAAAAATAATGAAATGAAGCTTCATTTTGCAGTGCAGATGATTAAAGATACCTCAGGTGATGAGAAATAGATAGAGTAACTATAGGGTGCTCAGCTGTCTTTGGTTCATCAACAAGGCAGCTCCTACATTTAGGCCTCAGGGAAATCCATGGAAGAAGGAGCACATGATTTTAAGAACCCAAGAACCAGGATGTCTGTTGTGAGATAGTGTCTTCTGGAAATGAGAGTATCTGTGGACCTTTAGAATCCCAGCAATATTGGTTGCATAAACAAGACCCCGTGATGATACCAGTCTACATGGCAATGGCAATGGGGAAATTTTACAAGCCCCACCCCTAGATGAAGCGCTATAAGAAATCAATGGTGGCTGAGAGAGGTAGTTTTCTCTAAAGAAGAGTCCACTGACATGTTATCTAATCCCATGGTCAGCTGTAAACCAATGTGCATGTGAGAAACAGTAGAGGAATTCAGTAGGATATATATATATATATATACACACACACACACTAATAATAATAATTGCTTCAAGAAGGTCATGAATGAGAGAGGGAGGTGGGGGAGTTTGAAGTGGAAGAATGAAGGGAGGAAATGATGTAGATACATTATAATCATTTATGATATCCACCCCCCCCCCAAATTTTTTTTTCTTGGTTTTTTGAGACAGGGTTTCTCTGTGGCTTTGGAGCCTGTCCTGGAACTAGCTCTGTAGACCAGGCTGGTCTC
>NC_022014.1:73682845-73697958 GCF_000317375.1 Microtus ochrogaster
AACTCACAGAGATCCGCCTGCCTCTGCCTCCCAAGTGCTGGGATTAAAGGCATGCGCCACCACCGCCCGGCTCCCCCCCAAATTTAAAAAGACTCAAAAAGATCAATCAAGTCTATAAGAAAGCCTGTTTTTTTTTTTTTTTTTTTTAAAAAAAAAACCCAGTAGGGATAAATCCTGATCTCACTGCCTTGGTCCTACAGACTGTCCCAGGCATACAACTGTCACCCACATTCAGAAAGCTTAGTATGGTTCTATGCTGGTTCCCCCACTGTCAGGCTAGAGTAAGTGAGCTCCCATTAGCTCAGGTAACCAGTTTCTGACTTCTTTGCTCATATTATTGCTACCCCCCCCTCTCTTTGACTGGTCTTTGGGAACTCAGCCCAGTGTTCCACTGTGGATCTCTTCCTCTGCTTCCATCAGTTACTGGGTGAAGCTTCTAGGAAGACGTTTAAGATACTTATCAGTCTGATTACAGGAAAGACCTGAACTGGTCTTTCAGGTCTTAGCTGAACTGCTTCGGGTCTTAGCTGGGGTCAATCTTTTGGATTCCTGGGAATTTCTCTAGTTCCTGGTTTCTTGCTAGCCCAATAACGGTTCTCTCAATCAAGATATCTTTTTCCTTGCTCTCCCTCTCTGTCCTTCCGCCATCGCAACCATCCTGTTCCCTCAAGTTCTGCTGCTTCCCTTCTACTCTCTTCCTCTTATGACCTTCCTTCTTCCTCCCATATCCATGCTCCCAATTTTCTCAGATCTTGTCTATTTCTCTTCCTGGGGGTGAGGAATCTCAGTATTTTCTCTTAGGGTTCTCCATGTTACCTAGCTTCTCTGGGATCATGGACTGTAGGCTCTTTATCCTTTGCTTTACAACTAATATCCACTTATGAGTGGGTAAATACCGAGTTGTCTTTCTGGGTCTGGGTTATCTTATTCAGGATGTTTTTTTCCTAGTTCCAAATATTTGCATGCAAATTTCAAGATGCCATTTTTTTTTTTAAAAAAAAAACTGGTGAGTAGTGCTCCATTGTATAAATGTACCAAATTTTCTATATCTATTCTTCAGTTGAGGGGCATCTAGGTTGTTTCCAGGTTCTGGCTATTACAAATAACGCTGCTATAAACATAGTGAGCAAATGTCCTTACAGTATGATTGAGCATCCTTTGGGTATATGCCCAAGAGTGGTATTGCTGGGTCTTGAGGTTGATTGATGTACTGGGCTGTTGGAACCCATTCTTTTTGAAGGGATACCTTTCTTAGCCTATCTATAGTGGACAAGGCCTTGGTCCTACATCAGAGCAATATGCTAGATTTTGTTGACTTCCCATGGGGAGCCTTATCCTCTCTGAGGAGTGGATGGGGGGTTAGGAGGAGGGGGGAGAGAGGAACAGGAAGAGGAGAGGGAGTGGGAACTGGAACTGGAATATAAAATGAGAAAATATAGCTTTTTAAAAAATTAATTCATAAAAGAAAGCCTGATTTTGTCTTGCTGGAGCCTCCTTGTCATTGATTCTAATATGAGATGAGATATGAAAGTAAAGTTTCCTTCAGAGATTCTTAATTTTTTATCCTCCGAAGTTAAACTCCTATCTGTTTGCTGTAACACAGAACTGATGATCTCATGTCCCCTTACAGCTAGGAGACAAGGAGACTGTACATTGGTATATTGGCGAGACTCGCTATCCATGTCAAAACCAGGTGTCTGTACACTGGTGTTATTGGCGAGTCTTGTCATCATATCACTCATCCTTGTCACTGGGTTTGGATTTAGCCCAGGAGGCAGAGCTAGGAGCTTGTGTTTTGGATCTGCTCTCTCAGTAAGTAGCACTTTCCAATAGTTAGTCAGAGGAAAAGCACCTGGTACCATCCTGCCTCCCTCCACCCCCTCTTTTTTTTCTAAGTAAGGGTTTCAATAGACTATTGCTGTTAGCAGACTCTGTGTTCTTCAGCCTTCTAGTGTAGACTGAATCCAGAAGTTCTCTAGGGAGTCTCCAGACCTCAGTATAAGCTAGGACTGTTTACTATAGTTGGATATACTCAGTTTTAAATGTTATCTAATCATGAAACCATAAGGATGTTCAAATTTACTAAATTGTATATATAAAACCATGGGGTGGGGTGGGGGACTCCTAGATGATGTTATATGTGTATACTTTTCTGAAGATAGTTGCAATAACATTTATCATTCAACATGCAGTTTAAGATGTGACCTTATCATCTTTCTGTGTAAAGCTAAACTTTTGTCCCACGAATCTACACTGACTTTATATTTTGTTCCCAATCTATACAATGTTCAGGAGGCACATAACTTAATCTCACCCAATTTCTTGTTCTAAAGGATACAATAAGTAAAAAATGATTGTTTTGTTAACCTAGTAAGCTGGGGTGTTGCTTTATTGTAGTAGTAACTATAACGAAAATTACTGGTAGGAAAGGAATGTGGCTTCTGTAAGTAATAGGCTGGAATAACTCCGACAGAAAAGGAAATGAAGAATTGCAATGGTAGAAACCTTTAGGTAGTTGGTAGTATCGGTGATGTTTGGACAGGGGTGGCACCAAGGTCTAATGGCAGTGAAGCGGGAGGACAATGATTGGTATATACGGTTTCAGAATATGGGAGTCCTGCTTGAAGGTTTCAATCTTAAGGGACAGGAAGCGAAAAAGCTGAAGGTTTAAAGAGGAAAGACATGTAGGTTTGAAATGGCAGGCAACACTGGGGATTGAAATCTTGGAAGTAAAGATATTATTATGATTACATGCTAGCATGGCCATCGAAAGAAGAGGTGACTTCATCAAGAGAGAGGTCATCAGAGAAGTTTTCAAGTAGAAGCTTCAATTAGAACATGGGTCTCTCTCTCTCTCTCTCTCTCTCTCTCTCTCTCTCTCTCTCTCTCTCTCTCTCTCTCTCTCTCTCGCTCTCTCTCTCGCTCTCGCTCTCTCTCTGGTGGCAAATCCCTCACATCCATGCTCACTCATATGCAGTTCTGGTGTTCTAATGAAAGAAGACAAACAGACACGCTTTAAGGCTAAACTTGTACACATTATGCTGTGTTCATATTCTCATTGGTCAAAGCAAACCACATGACTTCCTCCACACCCAAAATGGTGGGAGAGGCCCATTTTGCCTTCAGAGAAATATATTAACACATGATACAGCCTACGATATTGTTAATACAAACAGAGGATGATTATGGGGAAAGGAAAGGAGATTTTAAGCGGTGGAGTGGTAGAGGGAATAGAACCGAGGTGACATTATGAAGGAAAGGGGAATATTGTGGTGGAAGTCACAAAGGGGGGAGCATGTGAGAGAGATGGGTGAGAGGAAGGATCTATATGAAAATGCATGAAGAAACATGTTCCTTCGTATGATAATCAAAAATCTTAAAGTGAAGAGTCATATGGCATGTCATATTAAAAAGAAAACCCAAACCCACAATAACCACTGCAATATGGAGAAATGTATGGCCAATATCATTGGTCCAAAAGATCACACTAGTATTAACACTGATCTGGAGAGTAACCACATATTAACAGTGTATATCACCTTGAAAAATACTATGTTCAGCTAAAACACCAGCTAAGTTGTTCTGCCAAGCAAAGTAAATGCATTGGAATAGATGCTGACCTGTGAATGATCTCTGTGAGGACTGGTTCCCGTTCTCAGCAACTTCTGCTACAGCAGACACCATAATCTCACTACCTTTTCCTGTTGATAAATGTGGAGGAGCGAAATGCTAGTTTCCTGAGTGGGCTGGAGTCTGTTCATGTCTAAAATCAAAAGCTTGGCTAACTTCTTGCATTTCTTTTTGTATTTAATTAGATACTAAAGATATAGAGACATTATTTTCTTGGAAACTCTAGCTAGTTGCATGACTAAGCCTTAATTGAAACAAGGATTTTGTTTTAAGGAAGGATAGCATGGAAGACGAAGTTCTTCTTTTGGTATGTTCTGGAAATATCTGGGGGATTCTTCTGATGAAACAGCCTTCAGAACCCTTTTCAGTCTTACACATGGCTCTTCTGAAGATTGACTGATAGTTTCTGCACCTGGCAATGGAATTGTACTATTTGTTACTTTTTCCTTGTGGTGACAAAATTCTGGGTAGAAATAACTTAAAGAAAATAAAAGTTTCTTTTGGTCCATAGTTTGAAACGATGTAGTTCAGCATGGTGGAGAAGACAAGGAGGCAAGAGAGCATTTATCTCTATGGTAGCTGACCACATTGCACTCAGAGTCAGAAGCAGAGAGATGATTCATGGTCCTTCATTCGCTTTCTCCTCATTATTCATCCTGGGACCCCAGTCTGTAGAATGGTGCTACTCACCTTCATGGGTTTTCCATCCTTATTTATCTCTCTCCAGCGATTCTTTCTAGGTACACCCAGAGGTGTGTTCCCTGGGTTATTCCATCCTATCAACTTGACAGTCAATGTTAATCATCACACAAATATCGTATTATAGGAAATATGCCCAGTAAAGATGAAAAACAGCTAATATTTAGTGAGCTAAGCATTATGTACTGTTTTTGGAATTCCTTAAATGAATCCTCAACATAACTATGAAGTAAGTGTTATCAAGTCTAACTTATAACTGGGCAAGCAAGGTACATCGGAAAGATGAACCTCATGTTGTAAACATTGTCTAAGTTACATATGTCATGCTGAGGAAGTCAGAATTCAATGTGCCTCAAATCTTGAGTTAACCGACACAATGAACCCGTAGTTCCTTCCAAAATGATGTCTGAGACATTCTCGGGTATTGCAGTAAACGGCTGGGTTATTTTGAGATATTGCAATTTTCCTAAAAATAGCAGCAACATCTGTTAGACACTGTGTAGATTACTGCATATAAATTGACCTAATAATACATACATATTTTAGATCTTGTTTGTTTCTTTCCTGAGAGATGTTATAGAAAACCAAAATCAGTCATCTACCAGCCGACAAACCAATGAAATAAACAAGCAATATTTGGGATCCCTGCACTGTAGGTACACAGCAGAATTGTATACCTCCATATCCACAGACAGCTGCTTCTGATTAATCCAGACTTTCGCTATTTTTAATGTTGTAACCCTTAGTATTTCCTTTTTTATTTCTATTAACTTTATAATTTTGAGTAACTTATCTTATTTAGAAACCTTTGCTCTGTATCTTGCCTATCACCATAGAACCTTCATCTGGCGATGGATGGAGATAGAGACAGAGACCCACACTGGAGCACTGGACTGAGCTCCCAAGGTCCAAATAAGGAACAGAAGGAGGAAGAACATGAGCAACACAGTCAAGACCGTGAGGGGGGCACCCACCCACTGAGACAGTGGGGCTGATCTATTGGGAGACCACCAAGGCCAGCTGGACTGGGACTGAAAATGCATGGGATAAAACCGGACTCACTGAATATGGTGGACAATGAGGGCTGCTGAGAAGCCAAGGACAATGGCACTGAGTTTTAACCCTACTGCATTTACTGGCTTTGTGGGAGCCTAGCCGGTTTGGATGCTCACCTTCCTAGACCTGGATGGAGGGGGGAGGACCTTGGACTGCCCACAGGGCAGGGAACCCTGACTGTTCTTTGGTCTGGAGAGGGAGGGGGAGGGGAGTGGGGTGTGGGGGGGGAGGGAGAGGGAAAAGTGAGGCAAGGAGGAGGCAGAAATTTTTAATAAAAAAAAAGAAATCTTTGCTCGGAAAATATATGATGAAGGTTATCTGCTTTGCTTTTGCCGCTTGCAGATGATTGAGTGTAGAAGGAAGGTAGACTCACTGTGGCTTTCTCAGCATGTGTAAGATATCTTAGAGTTGAATGGGAACTCAAGATTTTGCACGAAGGTGGAAACCGATGTCTTGAGAGCAGCTTGCTGCATTCTGGAGTGTAAACTCTATGGCTATTTATAGCTTCTTTCATAAGTTTATAGTGAGAAATTAACCCCAATTTCTCTTAGGAAAATCCTGGTATTACTATTTCTGATAAGGGGTTTTCGGTTTCTAGTGGCAATTCTTGCTAAGAATTGAAGTTTTTATCTCTAGCTGGTAGTATTGCCAAAGAGACAATAGGATGGCAAATGGATAATGAATTAGTCTATTGTTTAATTCATTGCTGAATTGGTAACTGGAAATTTGTATCCAGCTGGAGGAACTAGGAAACTGGGGGTATGCCTTTGAAGGGGCGGTCTTTTCCCAGACTGGCTGTCTGATGTATCTCTGTCTCTATGTCTTGGTCTCTCTTTCCTCTAAACACACAACTAGTAGATCATAGTTGTTCTTTTTCTTTCTATATATCTTGGCACCTGCACACTCATATAAATTAAGCACAACTGAGGGCTAAAACACATTGTCTACATAGAATGTAGGTTTTACTTGAATATTCATCTGTTTATAGGTATTTGTAACAGGAATATCTGCAGAAGAGGAGGACATGCATTTTGGGGGCAGATCAGGAGTAAGAGATACGATGGAGAAGGGAGGGCAGGAAGGAAGAAAGTGAGGGAGTGATGTGGAGGAGGAAATGCTGTGATTATATCTTAGTTTAATTGGAATGTATATTGTAATGTAGTACATATAAATATATCTTATAAGTTTATATCTTATCAGCATCTACTGTCAACTATCTATCTATCATCTATTTTCTCTATATATCTTGGACTCTTTGTACAAAGAACATTCAATATTTAATTCATGAAAAACTATTGCTATATTTAAATATTGACTTTCTGTGAAAGCATATATATTAAAGGCATAGTACTCCTGGTTGCTCCATTGGAAAGGGGATGAAACATTTCAGAGTCTGGCCACTGGGAGAGGTCTTGAAGTCACTGGAATTGTGTGCTCACAGAGGATTGTGGATCCCTAAATCTTTCCTTTTACTTTCACTTTGCTCCTTGGCTTTGAGTGGCAAGTTAATTCTGCTGCCCACAGATCCTGATTTCATGTGTTACCTTGATGTAGACCCAAAGTAATTGAAAGGACCCTCACAAACTGTAAGTCTTTTTCCCCTACAAGCTGATTTTCTCAGGTATTTTGTTAAAGTAGTATAAAGAAAGTTTTGTGGTTTTGAATAAGACACGTGGCTTCTGGATATATTTCTTAATGTGTATAGTGATGTGTCTGAGGTATAAATAAAAATAGGTGAAGTTACAATACAGACTTTTTTTTGCTTTTGAATGACTTGGTTCTCCATTTTGCTTTATAGGAAGTTTTTTATTTTAAATTTTTATTCATTTTACATACCAACCACAGCTCACCCCCTATCCACTCCTCAGAAAGGAAGGCCTTCCTGAGGGAATCAACATAGCCTGGTACAGTCAGTTAGGGCAGGACCAAGCCCTTCCCACCCTGCATCAAGCCTGAGTAAGACATCCCATCATAGGGAATGGGTTCTGAAAAGCCAGCACATGTACCAAGAATAGATCCCGGTCCTACTGTCAGGGGCCACTCAAACAGGAGTATGTTGTCCACATGCAGAAGGCCTAGATATGTCCTTTATGGGCATTTTTTTAAATGACTCTGGTTACCATGGTAATGTAATTAATTTATCCTTGCTCTTACGTTAAAATAAATTATACCAAGATTAGCGATATATGAAGCTATTTATTGTTGTGGAAAACTAATTAAAAATTTTTAAAAAATGAATGAATTTTGTAGTAGACCTTCTGGTAGGCACATAAGATGACAAAAAGATAATACAACAATGTCTAATGATGAAGAGAAAGACAGGCCTATCTCAGCATTCACTGTGACGACAAAGGCTTGGTGGTTTCCTATGGAAGTGCAGACAGAAGACACTACTATCAATCTGCAGAAAGACATTGTTGGTGTTATACTTGGTCTTCTTAGTGAATGATGGGCCAGAAATAGACAGACATAAAAGAATTGAAAGACAGGAGAGGCAGATGAGTTGGAGATGAGAAGTAACAATACTTTTCCTAAGATGAAAATATTTTGTTGTTTGGAACATCAAATATTATTAGGGAGAGAAAAATGGAATTTGATTTGCTTGTGAGTTAAAAATTAGTTGAGTCCAATAAAGTAAAATTGTGTCCTTCTAAAGACAACACCTAGCCTAGGCAACTTCAATGTACAGAACCAAAAATCACAGGTGATTCGAAACTTGAGCTGAAGCAAGTTGAAGCTTAACCCTGTGTGAAGACTTAATAACGTGAGAGAATGTGCACTGTTTTGTTAGTAGAAGAAAAGCATGTCATGTGGATATACGAATACCAGGGAGGTATCATTTGGCTTTTTCTACTCTTCGTATTGATCTCTGGATTAAGAAGTATCTTATCATAGAAATGCATTATCTTGAAGGTGATGGAAGTGAGCAAAGTGAGTTGTGTCAAGTCTTTTAGTGGGTGGATGTGCTTACTTCTGGGGATCTACCATGAGTGCTTGGAGGTCAGTCACAGAGTACAGGTATATGAGAGAGTGTCTTGGATAATGTTATTGGCACGAATATGATGAGAAGTATGAAGGGGTTAAAGAGGGTAGGTACATGCTATAAACGCATCACTAGAACACTAGAACAGCTCTTATACACATTTGGGACAAAAAGTCACTTTATTCTACTCGGGTTTATGAAAGATATTTTGGTTCTTGGGGGGGGGTAGAAAGGAGGGAAAAGGAGGAGGAAAGACAGAATAGGGAACTAGATGCTCTTTTAATGCTAAAATCATAGACATCTATAAAGCAAAGGTATAATTTAAGACATGTGCTTCTCTTGTTATAGTAACTGTAAAAATTGAGTGACTTTATAAATAAGAAGTACTATGTGTCAGTAATTTGGAAAAACATAGCTATAGAATATCAGAGACTAAGTAGTAATGTGAATTTTCATTTAAATGAAAACTCACAACATGTCAAGATACACCCATGAGTGCAATAGTAACATTACTGTTCTGGGATAAACTAACATATTCTTGATTAGGGACCTGCAATGTCGGGAGGGAATATATGTGCTTGTAGTGTAAGCCAGCTCAAAAGTCTATTGCCAGGCAGGTCTGGGCTATATTGGGAAGAATCTATTATTCATGCTTTGTTAACTGGTCATGTCGTTAAACTGTCTTCTAAATACTCCGAGCCTTAGAGAATTCGCTCCTGTCAGTGGGTGAAGATCAAAGCAGAGGCTCACAACTTGTCAAAGTGCTAAGTGCTCAGTCCTAAATGGGGCATCTGTATGACCAATGTGTAGGGAACAGGGTGGAAGAAGGGATAGAAAGGCTGAAAGAGCCAGAGGATGAGGAATGCTATAAAATGCCATTTTACCGATATGACCTGGGCATTGCAAGGATGCATGCATACCAATGGTGGCCGCTTGCACAACACAGAAAAACCAGGAAAGTAGAAAGGGGATTAAGCATGGAGGAAGACAAAGGAGGTCAGTGGATGTGAGAGAGGACAAGAAGTTAACAGGACATATGGGTCAGAATATTGTGAACAATCAAGGAACTATTACACTTTTTTTTAAAAAAAATATTCAATTAAATAAAAAGCTAGAAAACAGGTGTTATGGATATATACAGATAGATAAATAAAATAAAATCCACGGGACATGGAAAGGGCATTTTATTTGCATTTCGTTATTTATGATGCATTCCTTTGGAGAACACAGCCTCCAAAGAGGCTCATGTGAGAATCACATGATTGATATCGACACTCCACTGAAATAACGTAGTACCAACCATTTGTCCTCATGTGGAGTGGTTGGAAATACAAGCGCTACACAGCTTTGCTTGAATGAACTAGAAAACCAAACCCAAGTTTGTGAATTTGGGAATAGTTTGAGTGGAGAGAGATGAAATCATTTGGGCTATTGGAGAATACATGAAGGTCTTAAGGGTGACTCTCTGACGGCTTATACATGGTGAGACCACACACTTGGAAATGCACTGTAGGCAAAGACCATGCCTCAGCAGAGCAGAGATGGCATTTGACTTAGAATGTGCAGAAGTGTCAGGTCATGCAACATGCTTTTGAGGAGTGATTATGAACTCTTGACAGCCCAGAGATCTCAATCATCCAATTCAGCTACAAGTCAGAAGCAGCTGCCTGCCCTTCATCTATGATTACACTTCAGTACACATTTCTCTACCATTAAGTATCTTGGCAGGAATGACCTCATCTTCATCTGGAATCCCCTACAATTTCGGTTTTGTATAGTGATATTTAATTTGTGCTTTATTAAGTAAAGTTTGCCTGAAGATTAGAGTGAAAAGTAGCCACCAGCCATACAGGTCAGGCAGTGGTGGCACACACCCTTCATCTCAGTAGCCACACTAGTTAGCCATAACGCTCAGGTGGTGGTGGTGCATGCCTTTAATCCCAGCCCTAGAGAGATATAAGTTGGAACGAGACAGGAAATCGCTTTCTTTTCAGTCTGAAGATTTCATAGAGGTAAGAGCTCTCTAGTGGTTTGCTTCTCTGATCTTTCAGCTTGAACCCCAATATCTGTCTCTGTGTTTTTATTAGTTGCACTACAATTTTGTATTTTTTTGCTTATTTATTTTTGCAAAAAAATATTATTATTTTAAGAAATTTCATGAAATAGAACACTTCAGAATTTTATTATGTGCATGCAATTTGGGTACTAATTAAACAATGTACCCTCTCCTTTAGAAATATTGTGTTCATTTTATGTTCTTACCACAGAAACACTTAATATGAATGTATCTAGTTTTAAAAATTCACAGTGTGTCTTACTCCTCTGCCATTGTCCCCAAAGGCAGCCGCAGGATTACAGGTCAGAAAGTAGACAGCACTGAGTACATTGTGTTCATGCTCTGTTCTCTGCAGGGTTGTTGCAGCAGCAATGGTTATCAGTGGGAAGCAGTTGGGCAATCAAATGATAGTAATTACAAGATCGTAAACAAATCAAGAAAGGCAAGAGGTTAAAGAAAGAGACTTGCATATTTCCAGGGGGTTCATGTCCTCTTTAAATAAGAGTTGTCTTAAATAGTGAACAGGAATGTCATTAAAAAATGGATTCAAAAAATGCTGACGTCTTGAAGAACATCTCAACACTTTTGTCAGTGATGTCACCTGCTCTTCAATAAATAACCCTGCACCACGTTCTAGTAAGTCACCCTAATTTGACTTACTCAGTGGCACATGAAGGGAAACAGAACTATTTAGCAAGGGGATCAATGGGTGCAGGTGGGAGAAAAGATAATGTAATGATTGTAGTCAAAATAGATTATACACATGTATGAAAACATCATAATGAAATTCATATTACATTTAAGTAATATATGGTAAGTCACAAAAGCTTAGAATGCCTCAAAGCACAGATACATTCACTGGAGGAAAAGTTCACATAAAGGATAATAGATAGGTGGACAGTGAGGAAGAGAAAGATCTTAAAGCCAACTTCTCATCTTTGTTCTTTGAAGAGTCAAAATGAGTATCATTTCTTCTTCATTGTTGAATAAATGATTTCATTCACAAATTATTCTCAGGATTAAAAATCAGTAAGGAATCTGACAATTCCTTGGATATGAAAAAGGTTTATAAAGACAATAGGAGAAACTGGCTATTGTTGTCTTTGTATAGCTACCAAAGAAATACATGAAAAACAAACGAATAAGTGGTATGTAAGAAATATAGTGACTGATATTTTACTGGGAAGCCCAAGGAGCTTCTGAGACCTCAGTGTGCATCATCCACAAATCCTATTTCTTGCTCATCCTGTCTGCACAGAAAGCATGCTTCCACTTCCAAGATCCTATATTGTCCACAGTATACTAATCATAGAAACTTCATTAAGGCAAATTACAGCAAAGAAATCCATTAACACACTGTAAAAAGCAACACAAGAAAGGCAAGAATATTTACAGATGATGTATTTCATAAGCAGTTAATCCCTAAAATTATGTATATATAAGTCTACTTGTGTGTACACATACATAAATATACACTTTCCATATATACATATATTTATTACTTCCTTTAGTTGCTTGCAGTTTGGATACAAACACTGGTTACACAGTGTACCTTTTCCACCAAGCAAAAGGTTGCAGTCATTATATGTTCTTACCACAGAAACACTTGCCATGAGTGCATTGTAATTTTAAAGTGCACAATGCTGTATTATTGACTGCAGGGACAGTGTTTAATAGCAGGTCTCAACAGTATTCATCTTGCTTGACTGACACTGTACCTTTGTTAATTAGGTCTCATTTCTACTTTCTTCAGTTCCTAGAACTTTTGCCCAGATGAGTAAGTTGCAGAATGGTAGTTGGTGGACGTAGAAAAAAAATAACTTTATATATTAAGTCACAACTCCACCTTGTTAGTCAGACCTAATTGCCATCATAATTCAAAATATCAACCCTAAGTAATAACTGAGAATTTGAAGATATAAATTAGGTATTTATTGAATATTCAAGCAAAATTTTCATAATAATCTCTGATTAGGTGACTAAAGTATGATGAAGTACAGAAGTAAAGGGTTAATTTTTATTTTAACTCAAGATTAGTTTGCAGCTAGGAAGCAATCTGTGTCTAAATATGTAGTGTTTCTAAAGTTAAGTCAATAATCATGATTTGCCATGATTTCTCACTTTGCTTTCTGAATCTCAGTTTATGGACCAACGTTCATAAGTCACTAGATTGACATAAAATAATAAAAAAAGAGTATTAAATGTTCTACTGGGGAAATTGACCTTGGACATGTTCTAAAATTTTTATTTTTGTTTCTCAGACTGACATAAATGATTTTATTTAATTGACCTTTGCAATGTTTAAAAACATGCCCATTGCTTAAGATAAGATGTGTCTGCTCAAAGATGCATTAGAAAGTTGAATCTTGATTCAATTAAGGCTGATTGACATCAGGCTTATGAGGAGAAAACATTGCTGCCCTGGCTGTGCTATTTTCCTCACCTCTTATGAAGTCATTATTTCCAAGAATTACTACTTCTTGTGAGGCGCAGTTGGCCTTTTAATACGGCTCCCACAGATAAACGTTATGTAACATACATTCATAGTGAGTAGTCCTTTTATCCCCAACCCAGGCACTTGCTTAAAAGAGTGAGGCCTCCATTCAGACACCTAGGTTAAAAAACACTTCTTGAGATGTTTTCTCTTATTTCCAAATGTACCCATTCAGAGCAAGATTGAGGAGAGTAGATGTAACATGCATAGAGATTTCTCAGGTTCTTATGCCTAGTGCCTAAAGATGTTACCTCAAATGTGTGCCTTTCTTCAGAGTTCTGTGGCCTAACTTGAAGTTCCTTTATGGATTTTCAAACGGAAGAGAAAATAGTATCCTAACCCCAGTGTGATTTAACTGTAGTTACCTTGCCAAGAGAGTGAACTCAACTGACCCTGGAGAATTTTTCTTTTTCTTTTTTTTTTTTCATAGGCTCCTCAAACCTTATTTGGAATTATATTAAAATAATTTCTTGAAAAGCTAGCTTAGTGTACTTAGGATTTTCATTTTCTAGCATTTATAAATAAATTTTAATTTATTCTTTTAAAAAATTATGTATAGTGACCATATCCTGACTGACACCTCTGGCCGAAGCCTTCTGTCATACCAGAGGCCAGGACAGAGCTCTGTACCCCAGAGCACAGACTAGTATCCTGAACCCCAGAGAATAGGCCAGCACAGTGAAATCCAGGCAGAAGCTTCCTATCCCACAAGAAGCCAAGGCAGCATCCTGAATCTCTGAACCCCAGAGAACCCCAGAGAACCCCAGACCAGATCAGAGACAGAGCACACATCACCCCAACTCCAGTTCCCAGCTTGGACAGCAACCCCCTGTTGGACCAGAAGCCATCCAGACTAACAGAAGTATAGCCCCCAACTTGGGTAGAGACCTTCTACTCAACTACAGCCTACTCCAGCCAGAAGACCACAGAGGACACAGAAACCAAAGAAGAAAACATGCATCCAAGAAAGACAATCCCAGAAATCAGCACCCAGACCTATAATCACTCTAAATCCAGATGCCTAAATCCCAGTGTTAGAACACAGCCAACAAGAACCAGGGCAATATATCACCACTACAGCTCAGCTGTATATTCCAACACAGATTAATCACAAGTAAACAATCTTAAAACCAGTGTTATAAAGATGATAGAGGTCCTTAAAAAGGAAATGAATAAATCCCTTAAAGAAATTGAGGAAAAGAAATTTAAAAAATTGGAGGAAATCAGTAAGTCCCTTACAGAATATCAAGAAAGCCAAGAAACAAACAAACAAAAAAAAACAGTTGAAGGAAATGAATAAAATTGTTCAAGACCTGAAAATGGAAATAGAAGCAATTAAGAAAACACAAACTAAGGAAATTCTGGAAATGGATAATCTAGGTAAGTGAATAGGAACTACATATGCAAGCAAGCATCACCAATGAAATACAAGAGATTAAAGACAGAATCTCAGGTGTTGAAGAAATACATACATCAGTCAAATGAATACAATTTGTGTGTTGTTATTTCGGGGCATAAGCCAGCCAGGCGGCTGGGGTGCTGGGAACGCAGCCCCTCTGCTCCTATTACTACAAATGGCACCCACGTGGACAACTGCTTCCACATAAAGCCTGAGACAGCTTGGGAAGTAATTCTAGAACAAAATGACAGCTTTGTGCCTGGTTTCTTGGTAGCAGCACTCTCTTGGGTCTACTCTGCTTGCAAGAGGCAAGCAAGCGCTCTCATCTAAGAGAGGCTTCCTGACTCAGCTTCAGCTGCAAAACCCTGCAGCTCATTAAGAGGTCCTGCCACAAAACACTTAAACAGTGTTAATGAAAAGCTGAACGCATGCTTTTCGGTTTTCAGCCATAGCAGGAAAAAAGCTGTGCTGTTTAAAAATGCCGGCTTTCTGGGCTGTCCTGCCAGGACAAACTCTGACTCCTTTACACAGGCGGTTCGTGCCTTTGCAAGCACAGGCTGCTGAAGCTTGCTTGCTGGCAGGGACCTTGAAATGCCATAGAGTTGTGGCAGTAAACATGGCTACAGCCAGTACCTCAGCCACGAGGCTGGAAAGCTAAGGAATGGGCTGGATCCAGCCATCAAAGCCACGGCTTTAGTCCTACTGATATTGATTGGTAAATTAAAGGCTCATGTGTTCAGAAAAAGAGAGATATATAGTAAAGAGAGATTCAAAGACAATGAAAATTTCTAAATGG
>NC_022014.1:73700269-73746346 GCF_000317375.1 Microtus ochrogaster
AATCTTCCCGGTAAGACCGGTGCTCACTAAGACCGGTGCTCACAGATTATTAGAGATGGGTTGATCGGGATATCAGAATTAGCCAGTAAGGGCTATAACTAAAGGGCCAAGCAGTGTTTAAATGAATCCAGTTTCCATGTAATTATTTCGGGTAAAGCTAGCCTTGCGGGCAACGGGGTGCTGGGGATGCAGCCCCGCTGCTCTTATTACAACACTAGCCAGACTACTATACCCAGTAAAACTTTCATTCACCAGAGATAGAGAAAACAAAATATGCCATGATAAAGTCAGATTTAAACAATATCTATCTACAAATCCAACCCTACAGAAGGTGCTATAAGGAAAACCCCAACCCAAGGAAGTCAACTATACCCATGAAAACACAGACAATCTCACACTAGCATCTGTGTATCAAGTAGGCTTAATTCTGCAAGCGCAAGGATGGTTCAACAAATGAAAAGCTGTCTCTGTAATCCACCATATAAACAAATTGAAAGGAATAAAACCCACATGATCATCTCATTAGATGTTAAAAAAATCCTTTAACAAAATTTAACAGCCTTTATTTATAGAAGTTTTGGGGAAATCAGAGATACAAGGGAAATCATAAAAATAATAAAGGAAAATATGCAGCAAGTCAGTAGCATAGAGATATATCACTGCCTGAAGTGACAGGACTCAGAGGATGGATAGCTGAGAGATTTAGAATAAAATAAACACAAATGGTTGAAAAGAAAAATCAGTGTAGTGATGCCAGTGATGCCTAGTGTTATTCTGTTATACTCAGAGATTGGTGCTTAACCCAGTTGTCATTAGAAAGACTCCACTTTGTAACTGATAGAAATAGATAAAGAGACCCATAGCCAAACATTAGGCAGAGCTTGGGGAATCCTGTGGAAAATGGGGAGGAAAAAATTATAGGACCCAGTGGTTTCAATGGCACTACAGGAAAAACCAAGGAACCAATTGATTTGGGCCATAGCGGGTTCACAAAGACTGAGCCACCAACCAGGGATCCTGAATGAGACTGACCTATGCCCTTCACACAGGTTATAGTTGTATAGCTTGGATTTCTTGTGAGACTCCTAACAGTGAGAGTAAGGGCTGTCTCTGACTCTTTTGCTTGCTTTTGGAACCCCGTTCCTCATACTGGGTCACCTTTCCCAGGCTTAGTAGTAGGGGAGGTATCTAGTCTTACTACAAGTTGATTATGCCATGTTTGGTTGTTATCCTTGGGAGGCCTGCTCTTTTCTGAATAGAAATACTCCTAACAGTGAGAGTAAGGGCTGTCTCTGACTCTTTTGCTTGCTTTTGGAACCCCATTCCTCATACGGGGTCACCTTTCCCAGGCTTAGTAGTAGGGGAGGTATCTAGTCTTACTACAAGTTGATTATGCCATGTTTGGTTGTTATCCTTGGGAGGCCTGCTCTTTTCTGAATAGAAATGGAGGAGTGGATGGGGTGGGGCATCAGGGAGGCAGGGAGGATCTAGTAGAATAGGAGGGAGGGAAAAGTGAGGATGAAAAATAATAAGAAGAAAAAATATAAGAATTTACAAACAGTAATTTAAGTCCATCATATTATACGGGAGCTGCTATGTATAAGTACCCCATTCAGATTCTGCCAGGTGAATGAGTGTGTAACTCAGCTCACTTTCCTTGGTCGTATGTTTAGAAATGACAAATAACTAAGTTAGAAAGATCATTTGAATGTCTTCCTGTGTACATGCGTTGATGTTCCACAAGTTACTACAAATTCACATTAACATGCATAAATTTTGGGTGGAAAAGGCCAACAAGTTCTTAAAATGGTGATACGTTCCCTTCTGCTGATAGGACAGCCCTCTTTTAAGTCTTTGGATTTCACAGTAAATGACAGCTTCTGGACTCTTTAATCCAAAGTGTCTAATACTACTAAAAACATCCTAGTTGTTTCATTTTTAAATGTTTATTATTTAATTTAATTTTTATATAGGGTTGTTGTACACAGCTTTGTACCTCTTGGGCCTTGCTATGTAGATGAGAGTTGGCCCTGAACTCCCGGATCTGCCTGCCTCTACACCTCAAAGTGCTGGGGCTTTGGTGTGCCACCAAGTCCAACTTCTTTTTAAATAAGAAAATGTTTAAAGACTTCTAGAAGACTATCAGCAAGTTTGGGCAAGCCGGTAAAGGCATTTTCTGTTGTTTCCTTTAAAGTGGTTTAGGAGTCGAGCTGGTTTTCTGGTCCTGAAGCTCATCCTCAGGCTCGAACACCAATGGAGCCACACAGTTCCTTTTTATGTGCTGCAACTTAAACCCTAGCCCTGAATCACTTGTGGGAATATAAATTTTCCCTGGGAGTCCACAAGCATCTGATTTCTGTATATGGAGAGAGTAAAATGGATAATTAGATTCAGTTCTTATTTCATCTCATTTCCTCTTTTTCCACATTGCCCAGCCTTTAGCAATCAAAATGCCACACTCCTGCATCTATTTATACGCTGTTTCCATCTTCTTCAATGGCTGGGGGTATGCATTTTCCTTTAAGAGACTTTCACAACATTTTTTCCATGCCCAGGATTGCTGAATTTTTATGGTGGCAGACTGCCTGCCCTCTGCCATGGCTGCTGCTCGATCGAGCACGACCGAGTGGCCTGGCTCGCCATCAGAGAACTGTCAGTCTCTTTTCCTCTCTCTTCTCCTGACTTGTGGGCATATGTGGGAAGAGGAATGAGGACATCACTTTCTCTCTCTGCTTCATTGACTACTTAACTTCTTGTTCTTCATGGCCTGAGGGAAACCAAAGTCACAAGGAAATCTCACTTCTGTTGAACCCATGGTTACTTCATAGGAAATACCATTTTTAAAACCAGCTCACTCCATTCCCAACCCTATTCATTCCCCCCTGTAAGTTGCTATGTGAACTGGCTTTCAAAACGAAGTAGGGCACATATTTAGATATGATCAACATGGCGAGTATGGTATTTGAGACAACTTTTGCTGAATGCAAATGCAATGAATTGAATATACCTCTATCATTCCTATTTATTCTTGCATCCCTTTGAAATTTCTTCTTGGAAAGTCTGACCATTCGCATTGTTCGCTCCTGACTTATTTGCTTCATATCATTGAACTCAATGGCCATCCACTTGTTTTGCATGCATGTTATAATTTTCCTCAATGAATGGCCATGACCCTTAAGACTGTTCTATGACCCTGTACTGCCTACTGGTGCTGGCATAAAAAATATGTACTAAACAGTCGTTGTGGAGTGAACTCATCTTTCTAACAGTAATCATTTTTTAAACTGATTTTATTTTGTTTTATGTGTATGGCTGTTTTGCCTGCATGTATGTCTGTGCAGCAGGTGCATGCCTGGTCCCTGTGCAGGCCAGAAGAAGGTGTCAGATTCCTTGGAACTGGAGTTGCAGATGGGTGTCAGCTGCCACTTAGGTGCTCTGGATTGAACCTAAGTACTGTAGAATAGGAGGCATAGTCTCCAATCCCATAAATGGTCACTTTTAATACTCACTTAAACCCTAGAGGAGATGCATTGTCTTCAATGCTCTGATGAGAAAATGGAAGCCTCAAGGGCTGAGAAGTTTTTCTGAGACACACAGCTAACCAGCTGGCTGACTGAAAAGCAAATTCAAAGATCTTTGTAATATCTTTATCATGAACCTTTATATTACCCAAAATAGAATCCTGGGCACATGCTATACCATACCCTCCAGTATCTTTGCTCATTCATTTCAAATCTAATCTCAAATCTTTCTAAGTATACTTCTGTTATACTAATTCTGCATCCATGATTTTAACTTCTATCTCTCTTGTATTTGTAAAACATCTTTTCCTATAATTAATTCTTCCCTCACTATCTAGCTGGAATGAGTTTTCCAAATGCTTTAATATCTTTGGAGGTTTCTTATTGCCATTGATAAAGCCCTGAATTCCTTATGGAACCTCTGAATTCCCACATGACCTTGACTTTCCCATCTCTTCATTTTTATTCTTTCCCGACGGATCTCTGCCAGTGATCACAGATTTTCATATATTAAACTTTCCCTACCCCACGGCTTCCAATACCTCAATTACAAGGTTTAAATTTCATAGTCAAAAATGATCCCCTGATCTGCAAAGGAAAAAAGGCTCTCTGTTGTATTCTCTGAGTGCATCCAAACATATTCTAAAATGGAGCTTCTAATACATAGTGTGTGTGCTGTCTACTTTTAGGACTCTAGCTGCTGGGGTTGTTGCCAATAGTCGGCTTCCAGTTGAGACTGTCTATGGAAGCTCTGTTGTTAAGAGGAAAGAGAGTGTTTTTTGCAGTCCTTTCTTTTAATTGTCCCATACAGAACCACTGGTTATAAAGAGCTATCTCCCGGTTGTATAGGAGTCACTCTAGATAGTCAGTAGGTTCTGAACTTCCCATTTGATTGGTTGTGGCACCTCAGTGTATTCCATTACCAACTCTCCTGTCTAGTTTGCTTTCCTGAGTGAGAAAAGTCACTTTCCTCAATGAGCTTGCTGTGTGTATTGTCCAGGAGCCTGAATGTTTTTCCCCAGGTAATTCATGACCGTTGATATTCAAAGTTACCTGGTAATATGTTCCAGGAAGCAGATTGCCATGCTCAATCATACCACGCAAGAGACACTCATGTGGTAAGCAACACAGGCCACACTGGACCATACTCCATTAATAACTGAGGTCATAATACAAAAAAACTATAATGAACCAAATCCTACTTAGTAAAAGTCATGAGACTTGGAGTCTTCTATAGACCACCTGATGAGTTAATCATATCATATGAAAATTCTGGAGGGTACAACTCTCCTATGTCTAGTTCTCCAACTCAGTAAAACAATGACATAAATATACATTCATTGATTTAAGTGCTCAAGTTTTGTGAGTTCATTTATTAGCACAACAACAGGCAATGGATACCTTACCTTAGACAGATCGTATGTGCACATAAACAGTCACAACAGCTTTCTTCAAAATTACCTGAAACCTGGACACAACTCGAATGTCCTTCAGTAGATCAGCAAATAAACTGCATGGCATTTACACAATAAATGAAAATGACTGTCACACAAAGCAACTTGGATTGATTTTCAAGGGTTATGTTGAATGAAAGAATCGAATTCTAAAACTTACTTAGCCGCATGTTATTCTCTGTATGTGATAATGTGGGATTTTTAAGAGAAGGTACTTTTCTGTGGTTTCCAGGAGGTAGACATCATACATGTTCATATGTCTGTGCATGTGGAAGTCAGAGGACAACTTTCAGGTGTCAGGGATCCAACTCAGGTCATCAGGTTTTACAAGGTTTTAGCCCTGGCTGTCTTGGAACTTATTAGATGGACCAAACTGGCTTCAAACTAACAGAGATCTGTCTGCCTTTTTCATCCAGAGTGCTGGGATTAAAGGCTACCATACCTGGCCCTCATTTTAATTTTTGAGACAGAGTCTCTCATTGTTTTGGAGCATGCTGATTTGCCTCTCCTGGATGGTCAGTGAGCCTATAGAATGGCCCATCTGCCTCCCCAGAGTGGGAGTTACAGGCATATGCACTTCACTCTTCTTGTTTACAGGAGTACTGGGGATTCAAACTTAAGGCCTCCATTTACAAGACAAGCATTTTGCACACTGAGCCATCTCTTCCCAGCTCTGGAATTTTAATTTATTATTGGAATTCTTTCTTTTAGTATGGAAATCCTGGTGGTTGTGGCTTTCTTTCTTTCCTTTCTTTCTTCTTTCTTTCTTTCTTTCTTTCTTTTTTTCTTTCTTCCTGTTTTTCTTTCTTTCTTTTGACATGTTTTCCTAGCTATTTTCTAGGACAATTATAGAATTACAGAATGTGCTTGCCTCTTAAACCTTACTCTTTATGTTATTGCAGCTGTGTTTGTAGGTTCTTCTCAAGATCTGACATACAGCCATGTCCTCAAAATATGCCCCAATCTTAAGTATGGTTTCAGGTAGTTACTACAATCCCTGAGGTTTCCAGAGATTCTGAGATTAAGAAGTGTTAAGAAATGTTGCCTTAGAAAATATTATTGCAGGCCTTTAATCATCTTGACCTAGGCCTGCAGCACGGACACAATGAGCTAAGAAAGAGCCTAACAAGATTCTTCAGCTACTGGGAGTGTGCACAGGTCAGTTGTTGGTGGAGCCGCACCTTTTTCCGCCAGAGATGCTTCAGCTAGAGAATGCATTACTATGTTGAGCTGCTGGGAGATTCTGGTATTTTTGGCAACATGTGTTCATCCTTCAGCATTTGATGTGTTGTGGGACAGATGAATAGCATTAATGATATTTATACTACATAAATATAGTAGTTCCATGCAAGTATTATGATTAGGGGCCTTTTTTTTTCAGTTTTTAAAGGCAGGGTTTGTAGAAAGAAGGGGCCGCTTGTTGGTTCCCAGCCACTTATCCCCAAAATAATCACACAAAAACTGTATTAATTAAATCACTGCTTGGCCCATTAGCTGTAGCTTCTTGGCTAACTCTTATATAATAATTTAACCCATTTCTATTAATCTGTGTATCACCACGTGATAGTGGCCTACTGGCTAAAGTTCCTAGCATCTGTCTTTGGTGGCCCTATCATTTCTTTCTCACTCCACCTTTTTTTTCTCCCAGCATTCAGTTTAGTTTTCCCTGCCTACCTAAGTTCTGCCCTGCTATAGGTCCAGAGCAGTTTCTTTATTCATTAATGATAATCATAGCATACAGAAGGAAATCCTACAAGGGTTTCTTTGTGTAGCTTTGGTGCCTATCCTGGAACTTGCTCTGCAGACCAGGCTAGCCATGAAACCTGCTTGCCTTTGCCTCCCAAGTGCTGGGATTAAAGGCATGCACCACCACTGTCCAGCTTGATTAAGAGCCTTTTGATATGTCTGCATTGCATTTTGTAATTAATTCTATGAAGTAGTTAAACTACCCACATTTACAGATAAGGAAACAAGCTTTAGGGTTTCACTTAGTCTAACTTTTGATGCTGGCTTTACCTGATTCTACCGTGTTCTAAGATATCCACACTTTTTTCTATATAGAAGGTCTAAATGATAATACCCCACTTAATAATTATTGAAGAAATGGTTATTCTTTTCCAAGTGCTTTTTTCTCCATTCAGATAAATTTTATGTTTAGATAGGGTACAGATCTTCTAGATTTAAAAGGTACTCCTGTATACAGTTTTGGACTTACTTTTATAAATATCTCCCTTTAATTTATGTAACACTCAAGTTACATAAATTCTAGGTGTTTTTTTCTTTCCTGGCCCCAATCTAGTCCTTTCCCTTACCCTCTTCCACTGTCCTTTTTCCTTTCTCCATTCCTCAGTCCCTCCCTCCATCACTTCTTCCCTCCCTCCATTCCTCTGCACTCTGTTGGGAATGCCTAGTTATCTTTGTTTATGATGCATTTGAAAAGCCCCCTAAACAGAAAGTCATCATGATCCACACAACCACAGTTGTTCATGCGGACCACAGTCCTGCTCTCTCACATGATCACTGTATGGAAAACATCTAAAATAGAGTGACAAAAGAAGCATACAAAATAAAAAAATTATTTCAGAAAAGTGTTAATAAGTTATGTTCATGGTGTGTTTGCTGTCTGTCTTCTCTCTACATATATCCCCTAGCCCTATAAGGTAAACTCTATAATTTGTTTCACAGGACACTAAACATATTATATAAACTTTTATAATGCTCCCAGTTTATAAAACTGGGAAGGAAGATGTCTACAATTTTATTTGTTTAATCTGAATCCACAGCTTGAAAATTTAAAACTAGAGTAAATTTTTTTGACTACTCAGTGTAGACCATCTAAAGCCAAGAGATGAATAACATTTCATTTGGTTTGAATCATGCATGTGCTAAATAATTATTGACAACGAGATATATGCCCAAATTACCATATATGGAAGTGCTGGAATACATCACATTTAAGAGAGGAAGACAGCAGAATGGACAAGGAATAAAATAAAGCATGAGGAAGGGTGGTAATGGAGGAAGGTAGATCCAAGTCCTAGCACTCTGCTGAGCATCCCTACCCAAAGGAAGAACTTTATACTTAACAGTATTAGACATGAGGGAGGCAGGGTCTCAGCTACCAGAAAGTATTTTCTATTCTAAGGGAAATAAAAATAATCATATTAAAAAATTGTCATGAGATGATCAACTTGGTGTGGGAGTCTCTGGGGATAAATGTTCATAGAGTTGGACAGCAACCATAAAGATCACTAGCTTCCTCTGTCTTGGGCAGAAAAGCGGCAGCTGGCCTATAGGTTCCTTTTGGGCTCCAAGAACTCCATCATGTTATCTATAGGAAACAAAGCCTTTGTATTTATCATATTTTGTTTGATGTAGGGAGCTAAGTCTTTGCTTGTTTTGAAATTTCTAAAGACAATGTATTCTGTTTCCTAAACTTGTTTCAAAGTAGCTGGTGTTATGTAAGTTATTATTACTTTTTAATCATTTAAGGGAGTTTGAAGTCTTCTGCATATTTGTAAAAAAAAAGTCTATTCCTAGACATCATGTTTATTTCTCCAGTGGTGGCACTATTTTTAAAAATTAAGGACTTCAAAACCATCAGCCACATTTTTTACCCATTACCCAAGATGTGTTTCTCAAGTTTATGCAAAACAATGACGCAAACAAATCACTGAGCCTACGGGGGAAAAACAGCAGCTCAATTTAAAAGTATGTTAACAAATATTATGATTTGTTATTCAACAGTTGGCTTCATTTGGCATTTGAAAAGTTTTTCCAAAATGTAAGAGAGTGGCATATTAAGATTTATTTGTGTAATATGCAAACATCTTTGGCTAAAATATGGCTGGCAAATATTTAATTAAACCAAAAATCAGGAGACAATGTATTTTAAAGATGGATAATATTTTCAAAAATATCTATAAACATATGAAGTGCTTTATTGATTTGCAGAATTATTCTGGGACTATTTCCATCTGTATTTTTTTTAATGAGGCTCCTTTAGAGTAATTATTCAAATGTCTTTTGTGTTAAAAAATGAATCAGCATGAAACTTACATGCAGTTTTTCAGCTCACTGTACAATGCTATTGGGGCAAACCTCTCATGGGATCAACATTGTCTTCTCTCATAGTATATTAACTATTTAATTTGTCCATGAACATATTTTTATCCTACATTCATTTCTTTAAGAGGAATGATGCCTTACATCTAGTTTATCATGAAGTTGGTGAAGAGTGGGTTTTTAGGTGAACCCTGTAACTTCTGCTTACAGGCTAAGGCTTAGTAACCTCCAAAAATTTAAGATTGGTAGAAAATTTGGTAATTATGAAGGAACTTTGACATGCTAGGGTTGATCATTGAATTTACATGACTTTGTAAGTATTTGAGTATATTTACTGTTGAATGCCCTTGTTGGAGATGTGTTTAATTCTTCATTTTCCTGTGATGGTGAGTAGACATTTAAAGATAGATGTTATTACATAGTGTAACAAATAGTTAATGGCATAGATTGATTTCATTTGGGTTATTGTCTTCTCTTTGGAAGTCATGGAGAACAAAGAATGCATGAATGTCTTAGTATAGAATCACTGCTTTATGAATGGAGTTTAGGTGCAATTGAAGAAAAATGCTTGTTATAGTCCTTTTATTAGAAAGAAAAAGAAGAGCAAAGAGGAAACTTTGATGTTAATGAATGTCGGAACTAAATTGGGGACCTGGGATAGAATAGGGGAATATATACTCTTCAGGGAATTAACTCTCAACCAGTTGTATTTTCAATGGTTGTCTGTGTATAACTATGTCTGTAGCCTTTCTCATCAGGCAGATTGGTTTCTATTTTATTTCCAGTGTTTATAGCTATGTGAGGAAAGGGAATGAGTTCCACAGCCAGCATGAATATTCATTTGCTTGTTAGTCAGTGCTTCAAAAATAAGTCTGTTAGGTCTCTGTGAGGGATCAGTCTCACATGAGTTGGGGGTACATAAACTAGACATTTTTGTTGTCTAACCGTCATCACTGACTAAGATGATCCTAAAGTTTCATTGTGATCCACATATAGCTAGTAGGGCAAATTTCTGTATAAAGGATAACTGCAGTATTATCCTAAATGTCTCCATCCAGACCCACTTCCTTTCAACTAACAAAGCAATATATGTTCACTGTACAAATAATTACAGAGGGCCATTGATGAGACAAGTTATTGCTCATGTGTGTTATTCCATAAATCATTGAGGATAATAGCAGGCAGATTTAGATATCTTTCATGACAATTTTGTAAGCATAAGCAATATGATTCAAATGTTTCTTTGACTAGTTGACTATTTTGTGGACACTGAGTTTATATACATTAATTAACTCTAGGTTACCCCAAATCATCACCATTGTAAGGCAAAGTTGTGATTATGCTGGTAAGAGTATTCAGGCTGAGAGAATTTCAAATAACTAGCCAAACATCAGTAGTAGAGCTTCTACTCAAGGTAGAGTCTAAACTTTATAGTTCACA
This sequence comes from Microtus ochrogaster, assembly GCF_000317375.1. Taxonomy (NCBI): domain Eukaryota; kingdom Metazoa; phylum Chordata; class Mammalia; order Rodentia; family Cricetidae; genus Microtus; species Microtus ochrogaster. The sequence continues at coordinate 73,710,750 of NC_022014.1, forward strand.
TTCTTAGTACATCATTATCATGTAATTACAGTCAGTAAATACCATTATATTTTATTTGAAAGCTACAACCTGTAATTGCCAGTTTACTTAAATTAATTCAATATGTAATATAAAAATTTTGTAGCTTTTTCGACTACTGACCAAATACTCATGACTATGTAACTCTCAACTTGATTCAGTCTTTTAAATTTCCTGCTTCTGGTGTGGGAAGTCCTTCTGTATATGTGTAGCTTTCATTGGTTAATGAATAAAGCAGCTTTGACCTATGGCAGGGCAGAACAGAGCAAGGCTGCAATTTCAAGCAGATAAAGGAGAAAAGAAGGTAAGTCAGAGAGACGCCATGTAACTGCTGAAGAAGACAGACACTGGAACTTTACCTGGTAAGCCACAGCCTTGTGGCGATACACAGAATAATAGAAATGGGTTAATTTAAGATGTAAGAGTTAGTTAATAAAAAAAAGCCTGAGCTAGTAGGGCAAGCTGTTTTTTAATTAATATAATCTCTGTGTGATTATTTTGGGTCTGGTGGCTGGGAAATGAACGAATAGTCTCAGACTACACTGAAAAGACTCAAAATGAAAATTGTTCAGATAAGTAATGAAATGTTTTACTTTCATTAGTAGTAAAAGTGGGTTGTTTGAGAAATCAGTATATAGCTATCTATGCCATATGATCTAAGTTCTTTGTTCTGTATTCTCTTAATATTTCTAAATTAGAGTATGTATATGTCAAGTCAATGAAAACTTACTTGTGAATTAAAATTACAAGTATTACCTAACATTATTACACAATTGAGCATCGTTTCAGATTGTCTCAAGGCAAGAGTTGCTGAATGAGGTGAATCTTATGAAAGGATCTTAACACCCTATTGTTCAAAAACTGCTATCAGAATTAAAACCAGTAGGGTGTGTGTGAAGAGCAAATATTCTTAAATATAATGGGTTTCTATCTGATATAATTTTATATATTCTCTCATTTCAACTCCACATTCAGAAATGGTCACAGGAGTGTATCAGAGTGAGGAATTGTGTATCCTCTTCAAGGGCTGAACCTAGGAGTTCAAACGACATTATTAGTTTTATTTCCTTTTACCAGAAAGCACATTCTTATTGCTGTTTCAAAACTAAAAATAAATTTTAAAAAATGAAAAATCAATTGATAATATGAACCTAAACACATATAGTAAAATACCTAGCTTTTGTTCATTTATTTTATTTTCTGATTAAGGGCTTAGAAAATAAGTAATGAATCTATCAACTGCTGATGATATACTAAGATGAAATCTTTTCTGTTTTGACTAATTTTGTTCCTCCCTCTCTCCCATCCTTATGCCCTTCTTTAAAAGTAATACTACCATGAAATATTGAACAAATATTTTAATATAATGTCTACTCATATTTTTGTAATATTATGCAGGCAACACAAAAATAATACACAGAAATAGTTATATAATGGAGAAAAACAGATCATGAACTTTAATCTCCTCCTTCATGAGATCAAAGCCAAAGAAAATCAGAACAAATGAATATTTTTAAAAGAATTACTTCTAACTTTCGTTTTTTGTGAATAAACAGAATTTCTCATCAGACCAGTAATAAGCAAAGAGATTAAGGAAGCAATGTAAAGTCTCTCGTCAAAGGAAAACCCTCAGGAATCTGTGACTTTATAGCTGTTATCTACTAAATATTGAAATAAGAGGCAACAATCCACTTCAAATGCTTCCAAAAAATGAGGCAGGGCAGATTTTAAATTCATTTTATAATGTCAGTTTTACTAGCTAGTTCCCTAGGCCAGATAAAGGCACCAGGATTATAGGAATGTATTGGCCAACATCCCTGATGAAGATAGATTAAATATTCTTTTTGTAAAAGAAAACTTGTTTTATTTTTAATTATATGTATATGTATGTGTTCCTGTGATAGTATGTGAATGTGAGAAGAGATGCTCACAGAGTCCAGAAAATGAAGCCATTTCCCTAGAACTGGAGTTTTAAGTGTTAGTATATATGCTTGAGTGCTGGGAACTGAACTGGGGTCCTCTATAAAAGCAGTACATGTTCTTAACTATGGTATCATCTCTCCAGCCTCCAGATTAAAAAAAATGATCAAATGTAATATTACATTTATTGAAAATGTAATACGTGGAAATCAAAGACATGTCAGAAGGATTAACCTTGAGGGAATAGGATTTTCCCTTGTCATGTAAGGATGGGTCAACATGCACTTATACAAATGTACTGCAGCATAATAACAGAATGGCGGACAAAGACAATGCATTTTTGGTTTAGTGAAAATTCCCCAACCTTTCCTGACAAAAATCTCTCAATAGAGTCTGGAGGATGATTCCATCAGTAAAAAGTCTGCTGTAGATACATAAACCCATGAAAATAAGTTTAGATCTCCAGCACCCATGTGAATGCTGGGTGTGATGGCTTACATCTGTATGTCCAGTGCAGGGAATGTGGAGACAGATGGATCCCTGGAGCACACTAAGACAGCCAGCCTAGCCAGTTGGTGAGCTCCGGGTACAGTGAGAGACCCCGTCTCAAAGCAAGGTGTACAGCAATACAAAAATCATACTTCATTGGCATGTGCTTCTAAGACATGGTGATTTATGCAATTTTATCTCTGCCTTTCTTTCTTGTATATCCCCCAAATCTCCACAAAACATCAAAACACAAAACATACACATGCTTAAGACTAATACATAATTTTAATAACATTGAAGTAAATGGAATCAGTCTCTGAAAATCAGTAACATGTCTATTCAGTAACTACAAACCATCTACAAAGAAGCCAATAAACCAGCTCCATTTGTATTAAGCCAGTAGAACCAAACACCTAGGAATGAATTTGAGTAAGAATGTGAAAGATAGCCACAGTGAAAACTGTAAAATTTTGATGAAATAAACTGAAAAGTCATAAATGAATGGAACTATATCTTGTGTTCATAGATTTGAAAGATTGCTATTATTAAAATACTAATTTTAAAGCAATTTATAGAATAATTGCAAGACAATCAAATGAGTCAATGTAATCCAATGGCATTTTTCACAAAATAGGCAAAAATTTAAAATCTATAAAAATTCTCTTGGTAATAGAAATAATCTTGAGTAAAATGAAAAAGTAGGTGCCATACTACATGACTTCAAAATCGGCTACAAATTTTTGTAATCAAAACTGTGTGGTACTGGCATTAATAGAAAGACGCAGGCCAAAAGAACACAATAGAGAACCCAGAAATAAACCCACACATTTGCAGTTGTTTGACTTCTAACTCTACTGCCAGGAACACACAATGGGGAAAGTGTAGCCCTTTTCAGTAATCAGTGCTAGGGAAACTGGGCATTCCTACACAGAAGAAAGTCACTGGACCTTTATCTTATACCATTCTGAGCATCCATCCCAAATGATGCCACTCCAAACTGAGACCTAAGGCCTAGAGGTTGCTTAAGTGCACTGAGGATCTTGAGGAGCTTAGGGAGCTAGGTTAAAATATAGCCCATGATATAGCAGTAGATACACTCAGGAAAAATAGGTAATGCTCACTTTTGCTGGTTTCCTCTTTTCTCCCCCCTTTATTCCTTCTCCTCCCCACTGCCCATTGGACACCATTGCTCACGTTTGGAGTAGATATTTTCTTTTTCTCTCTTGGGTTGTTGGCAGCTCAATCATTTTAGGGACACGCTCAGAGGCCCACCCAGAAGTGTGCTTTCCTCATGTTCTGAGCATCTCTCACTTTAAACAAGTGAACAACCAACATCGAATGTTGTACAACCTAAAACTGTTATACTTACAGAAATAGGCTGTAGAATAGAGCAGGAAGGTAGTGGAAGATGAAAGACACTAGTCAAAAGGATATAAAATTTCAGTTAGGTGGGAGAATAAGTTTAAGAAATAAGTTTTTCTACATGTAGTCAGTTCATCAATCCAAAATGTTTAAGCAAAATGACTTGCAGGAAGAAAGAGTTGATTTTGGGTCATTTCTTCAGAGATGTCAATCACACAGGATGGGTGGGCTACAGCAGCACAGATCACGTCACGGATGACAGGAAACAATAAGACAGAATTCTTACACTTGTTCTAGAATCTCTCTCCTTTCCCCTTTTATTCCATCTGAGTCCTAGCCTTTGAGATGCCTCCTCTGGTATTCAGATTAGCTCTTTCCATAGGCAGTCCTTTCAGAAAATGTCACTCCCAGACACCTCCCCAAAGGGTGGCATGTGGTGGCAGGCTGTGAGGCCAAGAGTTGGACACACCCACCTTTGTGGGCTTGTTAGCTGCAGTCTACTTGGCCTGTGCCCTGAACTGGCTCTACCTGCTGTGTCCTGCTTTCCTCTGCAGAGGTCACCTGTTCCCATCATCCCTGGCTTCCCGAGACCACCACTGCATATTTGACTCCACCCCTAAAGCTCTGCATAGCGTGTCTCTGAGTCTGCCTGCAGGAATGTGATCCTGCTGCCTATCATCCGGCGTCCTCATCTTTCCTTTGAAGTTTCATGATCCTGTATTCCCTTTACCCTGTACACACTCAGGGCATATCTCCCATTGCCCTTACACAAAGTGCTTGGTTCTTTTCAACGGGCCTAAGCAGCCACGCTTTCCTTGGCTCCCACTCTGCACCTACCTATTTTCCTGACAAATGGTCTGGGTTCCACCTCTCTGCTTCTTTGATCACAACGATCACCGTAAATGGGGCTAAAATGAGTCAATGGAACTCTTAGTGTACTCTTGATGAAGGGCTGCCTTGAAATTTCCTTCACCAAATTATTATCTGTCGCCTTTAAACTCCCTGTTTCACAAAGTTTTAGGACACGGACAAAATGTGTATAAGGTCCTTTCCCAGAATGCAATGTGCATGGCCTCTAGTCCAATTCCAGGTCAACTTCAGGTTCTGATTTGAAATCTTACAAGTATATCCTTTCCTGTGTTCATATCAACAGTCTGGTTTTCTGAGCACCGTTACATCTACTGGTGAAGCAACTCTCACAGCACCCTACAACCTCTCTAGTCTACATGTGTGTAGTATGCATATATGTTCCATGTGTGTTTTGTGTGTGTATATACACACACACATTTTAAACTGTCTTGTATATGTTGAATATCTATCATTTTTGCTAATTACAACTCAAACAAAGGTACAGCAAGATTGCTCAGTGGGAAAAGGCAGCCAGACAACAAGATTTTGATCCCTGGAACTCATGCCCAGCTGCAAGGAGAGAACCCTCTCTACAGACTTATTCCCTTACCTCTACCTGCACACCATGGCATACATGTTCCTACACCCCTTTACACACACATTACACACATGAATTAAACACAAATTGTGGGAGTAGTTGGTATATGCTCATCATTAATAAAGATGAAGTTTAGGTGAACATTAAGTGGAGTAGGTGGGTCTTCTATCTATCTGTTGCTTTCATTGGTTAATTCATAAAGAAAACTGCTTGGCCTGATAGGTCAGAACATAGGTAGGTGGGGAAGACAGTACAGAATGCTGGGAGAAAGAAAACAGAGTCAGACAGATGCCATGCTTCTCCTATCCAAGGCGGACGGTGGTTAGACTCATGCCAGTAAGCCACAGTCAAGTGGCTATACACATTAATAGAAATGGGTTAATCAAGATGTGAGAGTTAGCCAGTAAGAGGCTAGAGCTAATGGGCTAGGCAGTGTTTAAATGAATACAGTTTCCGTGTAATTATTTTGGGTAAAGCTAGCTGTGAGCCGGGCTGCGGGAAGCGGCCCACTGCTTCTTTTACAATTAAGCATTTATTTTTAGATGGGATAGACCTAAATGACCAGGGTCTATTTATTTTTTATGATTTTCAATAGCTAAAAGGCAACACTGAGTAGTCTCATCTCTATTTTGACCTAAATTGGATTTATTTTTGCCATTCAGGGAGCCATTGGCCAGTGATACATTGCCTATATGTGCCTTCTTCTTAACTGGCAACAAGGATTATCACAAAAAAAATTTCCACTAAATGTTATTTGACTATGTCTACATATATTTAACCATTCCAAAAATTAGAATTTCAAGGTGACTTAAACTTGACTAGAGTTTAGTAACTTATTTCAAAACACATGATCATGTAAGGTATATATACATATATGCATTCTGACTATATCATTTAATTATTCAATTATTATTATAATATTTCATTAAATTGCATCCATGTATTATGTTATCACATTCATTAACATTCTATGAAACTATTAAGTAGGTATCAGCTTTATCAAATCATTCATTGATTATTCTATATACATTAGAAGAGAAAACACACATATATGAGTGTACGTTTCAGAAAAATTAAAAGACTTGTTTTGTAAAATGGAAAACTAAACATAATAGTGCTTCTGGAGTAAAGATGTTTGGGGTAGACCACACAAAACCTGTGCTATTTTATAACCAGAACAGTAACAAAAACAATTACTAGTGCTTAATGAGATAACTTGGATACTGGAAGGCAGCAGTTCATCATGTCTGCTGCTTCAAAGAACATGAAAAATGTTCAGGGTAAGAAGAATGGAAATGCTGACTTGTGGGAACTGAGCAGATACAAATGGAAGAGGTGCTAAGATCAGCAGGGTTGTGTGAAGGTTGGGAAAAGGAGGGAATGTAACAGCCAAGAGCAAACAGTGTCACAAAAAAGAGCTGGGCTTCTTATTTTTCTGCTCCTTCTTTTTCCTCCTCCTCTTCTTCCTCTGCTCTTCCCCCTCCTCATCTTCTTCTTCCCCTCCTCCTCCTCCTTCCCCTTCTTCTTTGTCTCCTTCTTCCTCCTCCTCCTCTGCTTCCCCATTCTTCTTCCATTTGACAGACTTCTTTGTATCCCAGGGAGATTTTTAACTTCCAGTGTAACTGAGGATGATCTTGAACATCTGATTCTGCCATCTTTGCCTCCCAAGTGTTGTGATTAGAGGCATGGACCAGCACACCCTGCTTAGGTAGAACTCAGGACTGAACCCAGCTCTTCAGTCATGCTAGGCAAGCACTCCCCCGGCATAGCTGCATCGCTGCCCTTCTTGGTCCCATTTTTTTTTTTTTTTGACAAACCTTCAGTGAAGCTGATGTCAGGACTTGCACAGACCCCCTTTAATGTGGCAAGGCTGATGCATAGCAGATGTATAACAGGCTTTCCTCTTGCATATGTGAGCTTCCAAAGCCACAGGAATTGTGTTGAATGCTAGATCCATGCTTGAAGAAAATGAGACCAAACAGGAATAGCTCAGCAGAGCATTTTGAATGAAGTTTCTGCAGCCTTCCAAATGACTCATTCCTCATGTTCAGAAGAACAGAGAGCTCATGATACTGATGGGCACTGGTTTGCAGTGATGTAGAATTAAAAAGAGCAAGTACCACAATGGAGTCAGACTTCGTCAGCTTAATTACTCATGGGGAGTACGTGGAAACAACTTTCCTAAGTGTGTGTGAGTCCTGGGAGTGTCTACCACCAATCAAGCATGTCTATTTAATTTATTTACTTAATTTATTCTTTGAGAATCTCATACTTGTATACAATGCAATATGATGATTCCACTTCAATTTCCCTCCTCTAAACCCCGGAACCTTCCCAACACAGTCCAATACAAATTTTATGTCATATTCTTTACTTTTTAAATAACTCATTAAGTTCAAATAGTGCTGCCCACATGTGCGTGGGTGTGGACCATCCACGAAGAATAGGCAACCTATCAAAATCCAAACTCCCAAAGAGAACGACTCTTCCCTCCTTGAGCAGCTATGGAGTGCCAATGGTTCTTTTGTTAGAGATGGGGGTCACAGGAGTCTTTCTCCAGTCCATCGTGTATCAATGTAAATGTATAATTTGCTTTTCTGGGAAATCTATTAGCTTAGAAAGCCTGATTGAATCCAAGGGTTGCATATGATTGTTCCTATTTTCCCCATCATGTGAAAGAATTATTCCTGCTAGGAAAAAAAAACAAATCATCTTTATTATTGGAGATAAGTGCTGAATAAAGTAGTTCACAGTTTCCTCTGAATGCATACTTCCTTACAGAATGTGCTGCACGAGCCTGGCCACACTTTGGCCTCTCGACTTCTGGTGCCTGAACTGGAAACGAGAGGGTTGTCTTCATGACTGCTCAAGACCATTTAAGTTGCAGTATTCGTGGGTCTCAAATTTCTGTGTGTCTGGAGGGAATCATTCAGGCAGAGAAAAAAAAAAGGTATTTGTTTCTCAACAACTTTCTGGACAAGCTGAATGAATTACCTTTTACATCATTTTATCACTCTTGTCTTTCTAGGCACCATCATTTAGGTTTTCTTTTTCTTTGAGTAAATGCTAAGTATTGACAAAGCCTACTGGGTTACCCTTAAAAAATACTAAAGGGAAACTAAGACATACAGAAGAATGAACTGAGGCCAGAAGGAGAGAATGACTCCACAGGGCTGTCCACTAACTGCCACGTGTGTTCTGTACCAAATGGCTCACACGCTGACACAGAGAATAAGTAAAATTAATTGATTGGAATATAGAGAAATAGAAGTTTGGGACTTGGGCGATGGCTCGGTGGGTAATTTGTGTGCTGTGAAGGTGTGAGGGCCTGAGCTTGGCTTCCCTATGACCCACATAAAGAGCCAGACATCAGTGATGTTGGATGGTGTGGAAAGCAGCAGAGCCAAGCAGACCCAGGAGGGTCCACTGGCCAGTCAATTTCCATCAAAGGCTGAGTTTCAAATTCAGTGAGAAGCCTTGTCTCAAAAATAAGGGGAAGAGTAGCAGGACAAGATACTGACAGTGACACACCTATACACATGTGTATACTGCATGCACACATATAAAACCTAAAGAGATATAGAAGCTTCAACATCAACACATAGTAATAGATGGCAATATTTCAAATTCACTAGTAGAGGCTGATGAAGGAATAATTAGCAGATCAATGAGCGGCCTCTGGAGTGTTGTAGGTAACCCCTCTCATCAGGAGGAACATTATTGGCTCAGTCAATGGTCATTTGTTGAGTAACTGTTCTGTGGCTAACATCTTACAAAGTGAGCTCGCTGTTGTGCAAACAAAGAAAATACATGTGTGCTCATATAGAATACATGATCTAATGTTGGTACGCAAGAGGTCGAAGTAAACATGAATACAAGAGCTGTGCCTCTGTATATAAAAGTAAAACCAGCTAGCTAGGGTTTTTCAGGAACGATTGTGTTTGCACAGTAAAAGCTGTGGCTTCTTTTAAGGATGATAAATCAGCTTCTAAATTCCTTTTCCCTTCAGAAGAAGGCTTCTAGAGAGACTGAGAGGGTGACCTTCAACTGACCTCTGTACCAGGCGAGCTGAACTTTCCAAACCACCCCGCTCTTCCCTTTTAGGTAACCTAAAACTGAACTTTGCCCATTATAGCTCTAAAATTTCCACCCAGGGACATTCCTGACCACCACTTTCTAACTGTGCAAACTATGAAGAATCACAACCTTGAGCTGACCTGCCTGAGAGCGCATCCCCCTCCAACGTGGGAGAGTCTGTCCTCTGTGAAAGAGCAGAAAGAGTTTTCCCATTTCTAGCCAGTGTTTGGTTTGCAGGCAGAAGTATGGCTTTGGGGAATGAGATCCAGCACTGTCCTTACTTGTCTAGGTAATCAACTGCTCTGTGTGCTTTTATCTCTTATTTGTGTTTATCAGCAGGGCAATCACCAAAAGCACAAACCCACTGGAGAAATGTAGCTGTGATAAATCTGAGATGCGTGCTTGAGGATTAGTGGGAAGAGGATTTCACACAGCTTTGGACTTCAGGAGCAGCTATTCTGAAGATGCTGAGATCTGAAGGGAGTTTGGTTTTAATGGATGAAAATAGAGGAGGAGGAACCGAATTTGTGTCGGTGGTGAAAAGTTTTCCAGACAAAGATTAAACAGAAAAGTGCCTCAGTTGCCTGGGAGTGGAAGAATGAACTTATTGAAATATCAGTGTGTTTTGACTTTACAGCATCTAAAAGTCTGATGATAAAGTGAAAATAATGCATTGATAAACACAGGAATAAGTCAACTGAAAAGCAGTTATAACTTACGGTGATATGATTGGGAAAATGATGTTACAGATTATTTTTAGGTTTGATGTTTGTTCTTATTGGAATTTTTACACTGTTTATCATTTTAGATGCAGAAATCAGAAGAAGAAATAAAAGTATGGGTATGGTGTGGACATGCTGGCCTCACCTTGAAGTTGCATTTTAGATATTTAAGTGGTCATGTTCAATAGGCAACTTTGTTGATAGATTTTTCTCATGGAACGGAATCAGAGATTTCATTGGAAAATAGTATGTACGTGAGAGGTGAGAGAAGCTGTAAGCTGGTATGACAGAGACCATATGAAGACAGGGCTAAGCCTCGAGAGCTTCCCCTGCAGTGGTGGAAAAGAACCTGGAAAATAGGTAGGCGAGGGCTGAATGATGATGAGGGCAGAACAAAAGCCAAGATAGTGCCAGAGCAGCCAAGGGAAGAGAGTTATTCAGAAAACAAGGTAGGTTTAATGTCAGAATGCTGGGCAAAGAGCAGTAGAAATAAGAGCTGACAAACACCCATTGGGCTGTTATACAGAGGTCTTCAGAGAACATATCCAGTGCAGTTAAAAATGATAGACATGAAGTCAGATTGGAGTTTGCATTAAGGAATAATCTTAGGGGAAGAAGTAGACACTCTCTCTCTGTTGAGTCTCTTAAGTAAGTTGTTCATGAAGGGTGGAGGAGAAAGGAGCATACTTCAAGGGAATGACATACCTACAAGCATTTTTTTGTTTCTTATTTATCGCAATTTAGGATGATTTACTATGTATAAAAAGGATCTAGTTGAGTTACAGATTTCAATGGTATAAGAAAGAAGAATTGTAGATGCACTATATTATAATACATTTAATACTGCAATGCCTGTGAATCAGCTGAAGATATTATGTAAACTTTCTGTATTGATTAAGTAGGACTCAGGTGGACCTAAGAGTCTTCATTCCAACAAAGTCCGAGGTATTACTAGATAATACTCTTAGACCTTTAGTCTGAAGGCCTTATTTTTCAGTAACAAGAGTCTAGCAGAATTGAAGACTAGATTATATTTAGATCTCACATATTTATTATAGTTTAAATTTATTATAGATTGTGTTTGCTCATATATATGGTATATATGATGTATACATACATACATATATATGAAATTTATTAAAAAAGCAAATTTGAAGATACTAAGATGGACATACTTGCTTATTTTACATAAATAATTAAAACCTGGATGAACATGTCATGCTGCAGAACACACAACATCTTACATACATTCCAAAGTTGACTGACATTTTGATTTTATGATTGTCATTGGTGCTTCACATAAACACATAGTAACCATACAGCAGAACTGTACTGAGGTCAGCTTCTAATATTATTGGAATTTCTGTGCTAATCCCAACCCAAAATTCATTTAAGGACCTTTTATGAAACTCAAGTCAGCAACTCAAAGAGAATTTTAAAAAATCAAACGTTTAAACATAATATAATCCAATGATATACTAATATGAGTCTTCCATGCAGAGGAGTGATAACAGGAAAGGATTAAAATTCTTTGTTTTATGTAATCAAATAATTATGTTTCTACAAGAGCAGAAAATCTTGCATACGCAGTAAAGACTTTGCAGCCTATGGAATGCAGCACTCTTGTATCTGAGCTGACTTTCTTTCTCTGTTCATTAGCATCACCTTGGGTGGTGTCCATTGTCTTATTTTATTTATTTATTTATTTTTTGAGTATCTTGGTCGCTTGGTGGTATACAAAAAGTAAAGAGAATTACAGGTTAAAGTTGAGTGTAGAAGGAGGACCTGCTTGTTTCTGGCCACCTGGCTAGGTTAGCTCCAAAATAATCACACAGAAACCATATTAATTAAATTACTACTTGGCCCATTAGCTCTAGTTTTTTTTATTAGCTATCTCTTACATCTTAATTTAACCCATTTTTATTAAACTGTATATCACCATGATGTCATGGCCTACCAGCAAAATTTTAGCATATCTACCTTCAGTGGCGGTTCCATGGTGTGTTTCTGACTCTGCCTTTCTTCCTCCCAGCATTTAGCTTAGTTTTCCCTGCCTACCTAAGTTTTGCCTTGCTATAGGTCCAAAGCAGTTTCTTTATTCATTAACCAATAAAAGCAACACACAAACAAAAGGACCTCCCACACCGGTTGAGCACAGAAGCAAGTAAAAGAAAGAAAGGACTACATTTGGGAAAAAGCAGAGGAGTCCAGAGTACTCTGGGTCCCGACAGAGCTGAAATTCTATGAAATGATGAAGTTTGAAAAAACAAGCAGGATACAGTTTTACTTCAGTATTCCTTTGGGATTAGTCAATTATTGTGGCAATATTGCCGGGCGACTGGTAGGATCCAGGTACTACTGTAGATAGTCTAACATCTACTGGACCTGAATGTGCTTATGTTCTGTGGGATCACGTCTCTGTGTTTCTGGCTTCCGTATGGATTGTGTTTGATGCTGACCTCTGCAGTCTGCCTCATCAAGTTGAAAGGGGTGCCTGGGATGAGGCTATTGATTCATCTCTGTTCTGGTACTTTAGGGGAAAGGTTGGTCACTGTGAATTTCTTGACATGAAACTGTCAACTGAGTTTTATTAAACAATAGAGCATGTAAATCAGCTTGTGGAGAAACTAACAAGGAGTTTCAGTTGGATACCTTTGGGGAAAGAGTATCTTTTGTCATATACTCAAAGCTGCAAGAATCTTTTATCTGATGAAGACATGAGATGAAGACTTGCATGAAATATCTATCATAGAAAAGCAAAAGGATGGTGACTGAAGATCTGAGGCCACCAGATTTCGGAGAATGCAGGGCAAAACATATATTACTGTGAATATAAGTAGACAATGTGAGAAAAATCAACAATTTTATTTTTATGGACTATGCTTACTAATTATTAAGCTTTTCTATTCTTGTTTAGATTTTGAAAGATAAAGCCGTGATATAAGAGAATTGAAAATAAATATATTGATTCAGTGTTCAATGGTGTTATAGTACGTAGGAAAATCAAGTATATGTGCCTCTAAGAGCTAAGTTGACTCCCTGGTTACACGAGGGTTTTCTGTGCTTTTCTCTGGTGTTTCTTTCTGATTTCTAGTCTGGCTTCGTGCTCACCTAGTGTCTGCCCTGATGCCCTGTCAGTAAATGCTTACATTTCCGGATTGAGCCACACATCAGTGACATAAAACACAAGAAAAGTTTTCTCTTACTCTCGTGGTAAATGTGAATCAGGTTTTAGGATGAAATCTGGACCCAGAAGTGTCGACAGAAGCCCAGCCATTCCTTTCCACACTGGATGAATTTAGAAAGCTCCAATCTTTACCTTTGAAATCTGACTGAAGAGTCCGACTACATTCCAAAACATGCGCATTTCTCCAACATTTCTTGGAACTTTTTGGCCAAAGCCTCCTCTTTTTAACTTTTCTGGATCGTTTTTGAAACTTTGATCTTTTTCTATTTTATGTCTCCTTATCAGAAAAAAAAAAAAGTCCATTGGTACCAGCATGGATGGTGAAAGTGAGATCATTTGGTGCAGGTAGACCTCAGATGTCAGGGTGAATTTTCAGGGAGAAGCCAGTTTTGAAAAACAGACTTTCCAAGATGTTGAATCACTCCAGCATCTCTCCAGCCTATGAGATAATATTTTTGAAGTGTTTTTCAACTGCCTTTTGAATTAGTGCAAGCTCTTGATAAACCACGACTTTCTGTTTCAGAAGGAATGGACCAGTAAGTGTCTTTGGTCATCAAAGACGAAACAAAACAAAGCAAATTACCAAAAACAAAAACCCTCAGTTCATATAAAACATTCTGATGAGTTAAGGTAAATGAATTTCTATCACTATTCTAATGGAAGACTATTATTTTTTTAATGAAAAAAAGAATACAGTTGATAGAGTTTTGGTTTTACTCAATTAGAGCCATCTTCTTTCTTCCTGAACATGATTGAATAAAATATTGTTTTCCCATTACCCACCCTATTGAATGATGTTAGGTTTTTTGGACTCTTTGGGGGGCCCACCACCCAGCTCCCAATTAAATCACACATAGAAGCTTATTTTTAGTTGTGAATGCCTGGCCTTAGCTTGGCTTGCTTCTTGCCAGCTTTTCTTAAATTATCCCAACTCCCTTTTGTCTCTGGGCTTTTATCTTTCTCTACTTCTATATACCTTTCTTTACTTCTTACTCCATGGCTTGCCACACACCTGAAAATAATATTTCTCAACTCCACCACTCCCCCTTTTTTGAGTCAGGGTCTCCGTATTTAACCCTGGTTGGTCTGAAACTCATTATATAGATAAGGGCGTCCTCTGACTCACAGAGATCCACCTACCTTTGCTTTCCAAGTGCTAGGATCAGATTTATTACCACCATGACCAGTGCCGGTTGTTGTTGACATTTTATCATTTGTTTTGACTTTCTTGTTAGTTTTTTTGTCTGCCTTCAGAGGTGTAAACTGGAGAAAGTGAATTAATTTGGAGAAGCTGACTTTAAAGGTTATCATCACCCTCCCACCAAGAACTTCCTTAGTTTAATTAAGCTGCTTCACAGTTAATTATTCATCTCAGAAGGAAATGTTTTACTCCAAACGTTACCAGTAGCACCAATTTAATAAATTCAGGTAGCCAGATAGATTTGTCTGATGATTTTTACTGGGCTATCATTTGTTAAATTATGCTGGAGGTGAGATTTATTTTGATATCTTAGCCACCAAAGGGGCTTTGTTTTTATTCTATAAAATTTACCAACAGTCCCCAATGAGGCATCTCACTAATATGGCCAGGACCACATTAATAAAACTTAAACTTGGTATCCCACATTCACAGTGTTTAAATAGAATAGGCTAACTTAATTACATTAATTTCTGTGTATTATGGCCAATTTTATAACATTTTTATTGAATCTATTTGTTATCAGTGTAGTTACATGAGGAAATGCATGTTAATGTATGAATATCAATGAGTTTGCACATACACATATATCAATAACATGTCTAAATGATTGTTAATAAAGTTAGGTGTTTGCAAAGTTTAATCAGTTCTTCATAGCTCACTACTATGATACATTAACTTGATGCCTCCAGTTCTGCTCTCTTTCAATCCACGTCTTCTGTGAACTGGGCTTGAGTTTCTTCCTTTATAGGAGTAAGAAAAGTAATAGTTTGGCAATTCTTTAATGCCAACAAGTTTTTAATCTGTTCATCTATTATGGTTTGAATACAGGATGTCCCTCATAAGTTCATGTGCTGAAAGTGTTGTTCCCAAAACAACAGTGTTCAGCAATGGGCCTTTGGGATGATGGTTGGATCATGAAGTTTTTTTCTTGTTTTAATGGATTAACCACTTGATAGGTTCACCATTTGATGGGCTATTGGGAGGTGATGGAGACTAGGAAGTAGGACCTAGTTGAAGGGACAGAATACTTGGCAACAGGTCCTTGGACTTTCTCTTTTAATCCAGTCCCCTCACCCCTCCCTTGTCTATCTGCTTCCTGGCCACCTTGAGGCAAAGAGTCTACTGTGCCTTATGCACATCACCGTATGATATTCTTTCTATCCTCAGGTGCTTTAAGTTGATTTTCTAAGATAGGTTGTCACAGTAAAAGGAAGCAAATTCTTCATCACCTGTTTCCTGTGTCTCTGGATAGCTATTTCTTTACCTCTCATTGGGAACCTGGACTGCTTCAGGGTCCTGTTATATGACAGTTCTACTGTTCAAAATGGTCTCGGGCATCTTCTCAGAGAGAAATTAATGACACAAAATGAAACTTACTCATGGACACACTTCAGTTCGTTAGCTCACTGTGAACAACCTCATCTTGTAACTGAGAAACCAGAGGATATGGACAATCCCCTATCTTCTTTAACCATTTTGTCAGAAGTTTTTTTTTTTTTAAATCACATCAAAGCTTCAAATTCTTGTCATCTTCTTGCTTTTGAGTTTTGTGTTCAGATATAATAAATTTGTTTTCTTCAATCTCCAGGTTTGATATGTGAAGTAGACCCAGAGGAACTTGCTAGAATGTAATATCAATACTTTCTGAAATATCGTTTGCTAGGCCTGAGGATCTATGCTGTAGTTTAAGAAATGTTTTATTTAGTGATCTTGATCGTGGTTCTTCTTAAAAAGTTTTTTTGTAAATTTTTTTGTTTATGATGTAATTACATTTTTTCTCCTTTCTTTGTTCTCCTTGTCAACCCTCCCATATACCCCTCCAACCTGTCTTCTAAATTTATGGCCTCTTTTTTTCCATTAATTGTGTGTGTGTGTGTGTGTGTGTGTGTGTGTGTGTGTGCTGATGTGGGATTCTCCTTTGTATGATGTAATTACCATTGATTAACAAAAAAACTGCTTTGAGCCTATAGCAGAGCAGAACAGAAATAGGCGGGGGGAAACTAAACTGAATGCTGGGAGAAAGGAGGCATAGTCAGGGAGAAGCTAGGTAGCCACTGCCAGAGACAGATGCTGGAACTTTAGCCAGTATGCCACAACCAAGTGGCGATATACAGATTACTAGATATGGATTAAATTAAGATGTAAGAGTTAGCCAATAAGAAGCTAGAGCAAATGGGCCAAGCAGTGATTTAATTAATACAGTTTCTGTGTGATTATTTTGGGTCTGAGCTGCTGGACAGTCAGAAACAAACTAGCGGCCTCATTACAACAGTGTGTGTGTGTACATGTGTCTATATGTGTCACAAATCTTGAGGATTGATGTGACATAAACCTGTTGTGAATCAGGAATGCAATTTATTGGTGCATCGTGATGACCTTCGTTAAACGACATCAAGTGGTAATTGAGCACATATAAAGAAGGTCTTTAAAAATGTCAACAAGTATGAATGGTGGGTGATTCTGTAGAAAACCAGATGATTACCATAGCACTGAGGAGACTTGTAAAAATCTTCTAATTATCCATTACACAAAGTACCTTATACTTAAAGGGAATATAATTTCCTCGTTAGACTCCACTGATGGGTAGGTTATGATAAATATTAGACTTCAGCCTATATTAGTTGGAGAAATTAGGAAAAGAAGGGCAGTCCTTGAAGGATCTTAGGGAGAATCAGAAAGAAATTTCATAGATGACTTTTAGTAAAGAGTCTATATCTATCACCTTGACATTAGAAATAAGTTGGTTGTAGAAAGTCTAGACATGCTGGGCAGGAGTGGCACATGCCTTTCATCCCAGTACTTCACAAGCAGAGGCAGGCAGATCTCTGTGATTCTGAGGCCAGCCTGGTCTACAGAGTGAGTTCCAGGACAGCCAGGGCTACACAGAGAAACCCTGTCTTGAAAAAAGCACAAACAAACAAAGGTCTAGACATTAAGAGGTTTAAATAGTGGCTTTTGGTTTGTTCTCCAGTGCAATCTCAGTATGTCTTAGTTACTTTTCTATTGTTGTGAAGAAACACCATCATCAATGTTTATAAACCAAAGCATTTAATTGGTGACTGACAGTTCCAGAGGGTGAGGCCATGATCACCATTGTGGGAAGCATGGATGCAGGCAGACAGGCATGGCATTGGGGAGCAGCTGAGAGCACACATCTCATCTGAAAGTTGGAAGAATGAGAGCTAACTGGGACTGGTGTGGGATTTTGAAACCTCTAATTCTACCGTACACCTCCTCCAACAAGGCTACACTTCCTCCAATAAGTGTTCAGACAGATACACCTATTGTAGCGGCATGAATAAATGCAGGCAGATATTAAAGAATATATACAACTTTAATGGTTAAATAAACTTACAGAACCGAGGTTCCCGTGTAGCACAGGAGGCAGGAAAAAAGGCCGAGCCGCCTCCCGTGCGCCCGATTTATCAGTATGCATTCGCCCTAGGCAAGCCCGCCCTCTAAAGGGGCTGGCTTAACCCTACATCTCCCCCTTTTGTCTAAATAAGACAGAACTAAACCAAATATAACTATAAACAATAATAACAAATGATGAATATAACAAACAATATTGAGAACAAAAGTTTTGCTAGACATTCTATCTCAAGGAGTCTAAATAATGTAGAGAGTAACTACAATTAAATAATCTTCAGTTCCATCAAAGATCTGAGAAGGGAATAAATATTACTTAACAAATGAGTGATATCCAAAATGTGCAACAAATGACAGAGACAACTGACTACCTGTGCAATCACCCAAAGTCTTGTTTGCAATGTTGAGTCAACCAACTTTGGCTAAGGCCTAACATAACTGACATACCATTATCAAATGCAAGGAACTTTCTTAGAATTATCCTACCCTGTCTTGGCAAGATAAGACAATCCTGTTTCATATCTTAGTCAGTAGTTGAGGTATGGGCTTTTCTTAACCCAAAGGCCGGTTCTGCCAAGAAGACAAGCTCCCAGTGGAGTGCCTTTGGTGCTCAATGTTCTCTCGGGAGTAGAGTGGTGTTGCCAGGAGTAATTGTGTCTCATTGGCATAGAATTTTAGGTTAGATTAAAGGCCATTTTCTACAGCTCTTTAAAGAGGCTGCAGATTATACTATCTATACTAAATATAATCTCTATGTATCTAAAAGACCTGATTAACCTAAAAATAAATGACAAACATATAATTCTCAATACCTATCTAATTTGAAAACTAAGAGAATAAACAACTGTGCAATATATGAAGACAATGATCTTCACCTGTAAACAATGTCATTACATATCAAATGTAAACAATGTTATTACATAAATAGTATGAGAGGTAGAAATGTACATTGTGATATGACAGATGTATCCATATAATATAAGCATACTTTTATACAAAAATAGAGGTAGGAACACTCACATTCAATATTCAATATATCAATACACAAGAAACAGTACCAATATAATTTTCTAAAAACAGTAAGTCACAAATACAACCTATGTGGGCATTCTTATTTGAACCATTGCACAATATTAGGGAAGCATTTCCCAAGAAGATTTGCAGACTATAGACCCTGTATACAAGGTGGGTTCCCAGGAAGGAGTGGGATCAAGGGCCTATGTAATGACTCAGTATTGGAGAACAGCAAAAATTCACGAGTTGGACTAACTTTGAATCCTGGATAGTTCATACACTCTTTTAATCTTGGCAGATTTCTGGACTTCCCAAAGTCTAGTTTCATGACTCAGTAGGTAAAGTAATACCTTTCTTTGTGTGATATTACAGTGAAAAGCAACTTAAATGATGAATGCAATATTGCTTGGTATCTGTATATGTCACAAGAGGAGGCCAAATCCTCTGGAACTCGAATCATGGATGGGTGTGATCCACCATGTGGTCACTGTGCTTTGACTGCTATTTCTTTGTGACTGTGTATTAAATGGTGTACCTTCTCTGCCGGTCTCCAGTGGGGCCTTCACCCTGTCCCAGCATCCTGCTTTTTACTCTTTTCTTTATGCAGCACTCTAAGACCTTTTCTTCTTAAAAATAACTTGTATTCCTACGGAATATGACTGCTTTAGCCTTTGCTATTAAATTAAAATGTTTAAATCAGGTCTCTCAACACGTGTTTTCAAGTTCATTGAGATTTGGTACATGTTGGGTTGTGACTTGCACAATGTTGGAAATATAGAGATAATTGCAGGCTTGTTTCCTTGTCTATATGATTCATGTCACTTTTTTCTTTTCACACATACACATACACACACTCACATACATATACACACCATTATTATTTATATTGCATAATTCACGAAGCCTTAGTGAGGGGCTTATTGTTAATGGTAGAATAAGAGAACCCATATCAGACTGAATCTCCATAAATTTATTATTTTGTTTTACTTATTTGTGTGTAGATGTGTGCACATATAGGTATGAATGTGTATCTGGAGGCAAAAAAGAAATAAACCTCATGATGCTATCCATTTTGGATTTTGTGTGTGTGTGTGTGTGTGTGTGTGTGTGTGTGTGTGTGTGTGTGTGTGTAAGACAGGGCTTCTCTGTAGCTTTGGAGCCTGTCCTGAACTCACTCTGTAGACCATATCTGGAACTCACGGAGATCTGCCTGTCTCTGCCTCCCAAATTCTGGGATTAAAGGCCGAGTGCCACCATTGCCTGGATCCACCTTGTTTTTTGAGACAGGGTATAGTCACTTTTGACACCTCCAGTGCTGAGTGTGCAACTTGTGCCACCATGCCTAGATTTTTATGTGGTTCTGGGAATACAACTCAGATCCTCACTCTTTCACAGAAAAAAAATGCTTTACTGACTGAGCTGTCATCATAGGTTTAAATGATAAGATCTCATTAGATTCTAGCTGCTCTTGCCTTTATTAGAAAGATGCTAATGTAACCCCCCCATTTGAGGTTTTAAGTCTGTCTGTGGGCTTTGTTTATTTAATCACAGCACTGCCTAAGGGATGAGACTTTCACATCACATTCCTATGTGACAAGGAGAGGCAGATACACAGTGAGATTAAGTCACTAATTTAGCATGTCATTGTGTCAAGAGTTTGAACCCAGGGAGTCCGGCTTTGGGGCTCACATTCTGATGCTGTGCTGTCCTGTTTTGTCTCTGGCATTTTTGTTGTTGTTATTTTCTTCTTTTTGCAGGGGCAATACACATTCTAAAGAAGAACTTATTTTGGATTTCATATCCTGCTAATCCATTATTGAAAGTTAGTTTACTGAAAACCAGAGGATAAAATGTAGCATTGAAATGACCCAGAAGGAAGCAGATGATGGTGGAACAATAAGATGAAAGGAAATAAAGGGTGTCACTGGCCCCTCCTCTTTTGTGGCGGATCACCTCCCATTTGTGTAAGAAACTCCTATTTCCTGGATGAGTGGGAACTTTCTGATACAAATAATAGTGTCTACACTATATACTTAATACCAGAAGAAAAAGAAATATTTCAAAACAGAAGTTCTAAGTGCCTGTCCATTTACATAAAACCTGCCGTGCGAGGATTCTACTTGGGAGACCATTGTGATACTGCAAGATAAAAATTTGAGACTGAAGAACAAAGAATCATTGAGTATTTAGAGAGGTGTTAAAATAAAGAGGAACCGAAGAGATCAACTGACACTAATACCTTAAAATCTGCAGTAGCCATAGCAACAGAAAATACAGGGGAGCAGTTCAGCTGTCCAAGAGTTTTGAAGGATAAAATGTCTCTAAATGTCAAAAGCTATTATAGGCTTTTGAGTCTCAGCCTGCTCTTATACAATCCTCATCCTTCAAATATGCTTTCTACATGTAGTGACTAACACTTGAACCGGTGAGATATCCAGCTCCATAGGTCCTGATAACCGGAGGCTTTTCTGGAAACTCCAAAACTCTATGGATCAAGGATGGGGCTAGGATTTGCTGGTGATGGGATGTTCGTACACCAAGACAGGGCAACGTTCACTGACAAACTCTGCACATTTGCACTGATGAACATAGTATATCTTTTTGATATACAAATAGCTGATAATTTTATTGACCTGCACACTTACCTCATATTACATTAAGCATCTGAGAGATTTAAGTCAAGTTCAGAGGTTTACAGGGTGCTCATATAATGAGTATCTTGTGCTAATGGGTCTGAGCCAGTGTACCCACTGTCTTATAATTTCTCCCCCAATTGAGCTGCTTTGGGCCCTTTATGTGTTGCTAACAACAAGGGATGGCATTCTACACTCCACTGTGAAATTTCAAAAATTCTTGGAGGCCATTCTGACTTACTTCTTTTTTCCCTTTCTTAATTTATGACTCTCTCAAGGACTTCTGGGTCTTACTGATGACTTATGACCAGGGAATTGGGCTCTAAAAACATCTAGAGACTCCTTGGTTTTTGGACTGCCTACTTAGGGTGGCCATTGTTAAATCCAGGTGAATTTTCTTTCCATCCCATCCCATTGCAGCTTTCATTGACAGTGAACTCTACTTTGAATTGGTAAACCTTTTATCAACTTTCCTTTTCCTTCCTTTCTCTTATTTCTTGACTTCTACTTGACCTCTGTAATAGAAGAATTAAACTTTGCAAGTTGTTTATATGTAAAGCTATATGCATCTTTTCACCATGAAGTGGTGATAACACTGGATTGTTTTTGCTAGGAGAGTCTCAATGATATTATTTAAAGAAACCCTAACATCAGAAAGCAATATGAAGAATGCCCATCGCATTCACACCAAAAACCAGTTTGATTCTCTTTTGCGTCCTCCTTGGTACTGATAATTGAACCAGAGCTTTGTGTTTTCAGTCCACATTCCTTCACTGAGTGGTTCTTTTGCCCTATGATCCTTTAAAAAAATAATTTACCATTGTATCTGCAGAGATGAGATGAAGCTGTCATTGTAATGCTTGCATTGAAAGTCTAATGATCTGTATTGGGATCCTTGACACCCCATAAAAAGCTGGGTGAAGGGGCATGAACTGTTAAGCTCAGCATTGAGGAGGCAGAGACAGGGGGAACCTTAGAGCTTGCTGACCAGTCAGTCTAGCCAATCATTGAGTTCCAGATTCAGTGAGAAATCTTGTCACAAAAACTAAAGTGGAACATGGTTATACAAGACACTAGATGTCAACCTTGCCTTCCGCTTACATGTATACATACATATGTACACATGCGCACACATGTATGAAGAAATGAGAAACATGCTGCATGCATTTTAAGGAGTTTGGCTCAAACACACTTTTAATGAATCATATTTGATATTTAAATAACAAAGCAGGAAGCTTGCATATTATTGGTGCCAATAAAGAACCTCAGAGATTTTCCAGTGAGTAATTAAATTGGGTAAAGGATATGACCCAAACCCTTCTAATAGAAGCAGAAGTCTCAGCCAGTGAAAATTAAGAGAAAATAATGCACTTTAAAAATTTTAAATGCATTTACCAGTCAAGGCAAAGCATTTCTGTGTTGGAACTGAGAGAAAAATAATAATGTTCCAGAGACCAATATTTAAAGTGTGTGTGTGTGTGTGTGTGTGTGTGTGTGTGTGTGTGTGTGTACTGAGTGATTCAAACAATCTCAGTCAATCCTCTTGACCATCTTATGGAGTCGAGGCCATTGTGTCTCCACATACAGAGTGAGATGAGGAATTCCATTACTCACGGTGAGGCTACAGCTCGGAAGCAACCAGAGAAGAGCTTGAAACCCAGGCCATTGCTCTGAATTCCAAGGCCACGTCACTCCTTTTAGTTACCAAATGCTTTCAGGAACTTTAAGGATGAAAAAAAAAATAGGAGTCAGGTAAATTATTAGGTAGAGTGCTTGCTTGGTGTGCATGGAACCTTGGGTCCCATCTCTTGTATCTTGAAGAAGCCTTGAATTCTGGCACTGAGAATGTGGAGGCAGGAGGATCAGAAGTTTAAGTCATTCTTAGCTAAATACTAAGTTTGAAGCTAGCCAGGGCTACATGAGACTCTATTTTTTTAAAAAGTGAAAAATTTTTATTATTTCCAAATTACCACAAGTTATGGAAATCTGTTAACATATATTTTAAAAGTTAAACTGCTTTTTATGATTAGTATAATCTGAAAATTAGAACCAATTGTCTCTCTTATCTTTGCATGTCTTAGTGACTGAGTATTGAGACCAGTGCTTCAGTCAAAATCGCTTATCTTTTTTGGGTTATCAGCATACAAGAGATCATGGAAATACTGAGACCCAGACAGAATTGAAGAGAAAATTGGTAATTTTATCAGGAGTGTGTGAGCCAATGTAGGGCTATATATGGTTCAGATTGAGTCCCAACTCATAACAAATCAACAGTCTTCTCCCCTCCCCTTGCACCATTTCCCACCTCTTCTCCCATTCACCCTTTCTTCCTTTTCCTTTTCCCTTCCTAGCTTTCATGATGAAGTTTATACTGGCAAGACAAGTTATTATTCACTTGAATTATCTGTTTGATGCAAAGCAAT
Organism: Microtus ochrogaster; assembly: GCF_000317375.1. Taxonomy (NCBI): domain Eukaryota; kingdom Metazoa; phylum Chordata; class Mammalia; order Rodentia; family Cricetidae; genus Microtus; species Microtus ochrogaster. Next base: position 73,734,612 of record NC_022014.1, read on the forward strand.
GTATTCTGCCTTCTCCAGTTGTGTTAATTTTGCTTCTCCCTATTTTTCAAAGAAGCCATCATTATTTTTGCTTCAAGCAGTCTTTGCTCCCTTCTACTGATCCAAACTGTCACATTTGCTTGTGTTCTTCATTCTTTGTTGTTGCTCTTCTTGTCCTGCGCTTTGAGTTATTTCCCTTTGGTTTGAGTTGCTTCCTTTAATATATGTTATGATGTGGGTTGCAGTCGATGTATTTCTTAGCTGTTGTTTATATCAAAATCTTATACATTAGATTTTCACATCATAGAAAAATTTGTGCATGTAGTTTTTTTCTTTTCCATTTTATGAATGATTTACTGTTGCTCTCTGACTGGTAGAGGCTTTTTTCCCCCTTCTCTATAGCCAATCGTAATTATTTCTCTGTATTTTTTCATTTCTTTTTAAATTTTCTTTAAAAAAGAATGAATTATTTATTATTTTTGTACATGAATTGCATGATGAATGTGGGTGTGTATCTGCCAAGGTGGGTATACGAAGGTTAGAGAATAGCTTTAGTGAAATCAACTCGCTCTTTCCATCTTTATGTGGATTTTAAGAATTAAATTCCAGTTGTCAGGCTTGCTTGGTAAACACTTTTATCTGCTGAGTCACCTTGCTGACAATTATTATGTTGTTGTTGTTGTTTTCTAAACAAGGTTTCTCTGTACATCTCAGGCTGTTCTGGAATTCTTTCTGTAGACCTGGCTGGCCTTGAATTGAGAGATGGGACTCTCTCTGCCTCCCAAGGCCTAGGATTAAAGAAATGTGCCACCACTGTTCGACCAATTAGTGGATATTTAGCTAGAAAGAAAGGAATCTTCAAAATTTTGACTTCATCAATCTTTTGTTATTGTTTTTAAATTGTCCAGACAATTCTATTGTGTTCTTTTTTTTAGGGGGTTAGATATTGCTTTAAAAAAAACATTTATAGAAGGTACAAACTTTTTTTTAGCAGATTCAAGTTATTTCTTCAATTCTCCATTTTCTTAACTATTTATTTTGAACACCATTTCTTCCATTTTGATATAATTGTATTACATTTTCCTACAAGTTGTAATTATTTAATATCTTTACCTGCAAATTTTACTATGTGAAAAATCTCAGCTCTTCTTTTGATTAATTTTTTTGATTATTATCTATTTCTTTTTCTTTAAATTTTAGTTTTATTTAGAATTAAGAGCTTTGGACATTGGGCATAATGTCACTTCCCTGAGAGGCGTACCCATCAGTTTTTAGAAAGATACTATGAGGAAAGAGCTTCTTAATGTAGTATAAGTCGAAGTTGGTCAGGGCTGGGCTGTACCCTGGATTTACATAAAGTGAACATTTTTCTCTCTGGTCTTCACGCATTGCAGTTTGATCTGAGTTGGAGCAGAGCTGCTTAATCTCCATCGTCACAGATCTGCAACATCTAACGATCATGTTAAGAAAGAGATGAGAGACGAACTCATGGGTATAGGATCTTTTATCCTAAGCACCTGGAAACTGATGAATATTTGCCCTCCTCTCTACCTATGGCCATCTCCAGGTTTTGTGGGACAGTCTTAATGAGTCTTGCTTGTTTCTGTAGTGAAATTCAAATCATTTCAAATGTTTTAAACGAAGTTTTATAATCTTCTACTCCAACACATTAAAAACCTAACACCTCGTTTGTGTTTTCCCGAAAGATTTCTGTCCCTTATGAACCATTGGCAAGTGAAAACCGTCTCTAGCATTGCTCTAGCACTCAGGTGATGCACTATGCAGTCATGTGTTTGGGCTCTTTGATCTTCTGTTGAGTTAGTTTATGTGGCTTTCCAGAAAGCCCATTCAGCCTCAATAGTCTGCATGGGAGTCATTCCACCAGTGCCCAACCCTGTCCTCTGTTGCCCAGACAGGTAGATTCCCTCACATAAAAACACACCATTGTTTGCCAGCTCTGCTTGAGGATTTGAGCTAATCTAGCCTTTGATGCTTCCATTAGTTTCCAACAGCTTTCTGAAATAATCTCGTGGCCCGTTCTTTCCTATCCATTCATTACCGCATCAGGTGAAAGAAGTTGCCAGTGAGTGTTGCGTTCTGTCTGGGAAACAACATGCTGAATAATTGCATTGGTTGTTTGTAGCTTTATTCCAGGTTTCTAGCTGATTGTTGATAAAGCACATGCATCTTTGCTTTATGCCCATCAAATGCTCCTTCCTTGTGTGAGTTATGTAATTTGGAAAGCCTGTCTTTTGACTCTGCCCCTCTAAACACAGCCTCTTCTCCCCTCATGGGATACTATTGTATGATCAGCAGCACAAAGGTAGGGATTTTCTCAGAGCCCAGCCTCTGACAGAATATCCATGTAGGATAACAACCATTTAGTAATATATTGACACATTTGGAAAGTGTTTGTAGCGACCCACCAAGCCACATAAATATAGTTTGATTTAGTCTTTTTACTTGGGTGATCAAAATGCCTATGGTCACTCAGATACCAACTAACAGGGCTAGTCAGAGTGAGAAGACCAAGGTTATAAATGTTTGTATAAACATTGCGGGAAGATGTGTCCATGTTACCCTATTGCTAAATGTACTTTTAAGAGTATATTTTTGTTTCTCAGAAATTTTACCACTGTCAATTACAAAAGCACATGTAATGGTGTCCAAAATTAATAACCCATCAGTGGCAGAAGCAAAAATTTGGTGATGTGAGTGAGTAGATTTGGCTCAGTTAAACTTGTGCTGATGTGTAATAAAATTTTTAAGGAACACAAAACTTAAAAGAGTAATTTGTTTAAATGTTAATGAGCTAATGATAATTTTATTTCTAAAATAATTAGGACATTATATTACAATGGTGTGAACATGAATCATGCAACTAGGAGGGCCAGGTTTAGATAGCAGGGCCATAAGAAAGAGCTCTGACTTTGGGCCAAGTCTCTGTATGAAGTCATATCTTCATCTATAAATGGAGAAAAATGAGTGTTTTGTGTGTATGTACATATATATATATATATATATGCACATTGCATGCTTTTTATTTTTACTTTATTTATGATTATACATTATGTATTTCCCTCACTGGGACTCTTTCTGGACATCTTGTTACAGCTGGTCAGGGGCAGGGACAGGTTTCTTGCTCTTATAACCTCAGGGCCAGCTCTTCCACCTGCCTCAAGCATTGATGGGGAGGGGTAGGGCATTTCTCCCCCACCCCTGCCACCACAAGACCGATGAGTAATGGGGACAGTTCTCCCAAGGTCACAACTTTGAGGCTGGCTCACCCACATCTCTGACAACAGCATTGGCTCTCTACCCAGGCAAGGCGCAGGGTCCATGGTCTGGGGGGTTGGTCAGCTCCCTCACCCACCACAGGTGGCAGGGTCAAAGTGAGGAGAGCACCTTTTTCTGGCCCTTACCACCACAGTGCAGATGGGAAGGGGGCGTGGCCAGCTTTCCCAGTCTCACACCCTCAGAGGTATCTCAACAGGTTCATCTCTTCTGTGCTACCCAGGCAAGGAACAGGCTCAACTTCCCTGAGTGCTGTGGATGGTAATGCGGGAGGTCAACATTGGATGTCACAGGTGGGGAGGGGTGAGGAGTTAGGGCGTCATCTCTCCCCCACCTACACTACTGCATGCCAGACCAGTAGTGGGAACATCTTTCCTATGCCTCCACCGACAGGGTTGACTCTCTTGTGCTGCCCAGGCGAGGTGCAGGACCTGTTATCCTGAGTGTTGCAGTTAGTGGGGGCCAGGGCACTTCTTCCACTTTTTTGACCTCTGAGCCAGTTTTCACAGCTTTCTGAGGTGTGATGACGGGGTGACTATCCCCCCAAAAGCTGTCTTATGGCAGATGAGGGGTGGGGTTAGGTCTTTCATGTTCATGTTCTCAGGGGTTGGCTCATCCGTGTCCTTGTCAATAAGGTCAACTCTCCTAGGCAGCTCAAATGAGGCCTGCTTTCTGAAGTGTTACAGCTGGTAAAGGGATCAGCTGGAGGTAATAGGGTCAAGGAGGAGGGCAACTTTACCTCATCCCCATAAACACTCCACATCCGAGGGAGGCAGTACCATCCATGCCCCTCTTATGCCCTCAGGGCTGGTTCATCCATGCTCCTGTCTACAAAGTCAACTCTATTGTGCTACCCAGGTGAGGTCGAGGGCTCGTTCTCTGGAGTGCTGAAGCTGGTGAGGGGATGGGTCAGGCCCCCACCTGCTGTAGGTGTTGCTAGGTGAGTGAAAAAGGGCATCTTGTCCTCACCCAGGCTGCCACATGGCAGACAAGAGGGGCTTGACCTGCTCTCACATTCTTCTACCCTCATGGCCAGTTCGCCCTTGCCCCTTCTAACAGGGTCAGCTCTATTGTACTGCCAAGGCCGTATCTCTCTCCTGAGTGCTTCGGCCAGTGATGGGCAGTGCCGAATTTGTACAGCCCTATCCTCTCCGTCCTCATCAGAGTCGTAGACCAGATCATGGCCCCTGGCAATCGTCCAGACACAGACATCTGGACCTGGATGGCAGAAGGGCATCCCCTTCAGCCCGTTCCTCAGCCACATGGCATGGCAGGGTGCTGTTGCTATGTCTTGGCCACGGGTTAGAGTCCCTGAGCTCCTGGTGAGTCCTGCCCTCTTCCCCAGCCACAGGGCATGGTGAGGAGTTGTTGCTGTTGCTGTGTCTCAGTGGAGCCTGAGTCCCCAGGTTGCTCTTAGTTGAGACCTGCCCCAGGCAGCCACATGGCATGGTGGGGAGCTGTTGTTGTGTAACATCCTGGGGCTAGAGTTCTCAGCACCCTTTCTTTTATATTACCATTATTAACAATAGTTCCTTGAGGGTATATAAAATCCAAGATGTGTTCTGAAACTAAAGGCATGCCACTAGCTTGTCCTGTATTGACGCAGCCTGCATGAAAGTGTGCGAAAAGGAATTAAGCTGAGACATGATCCGTTCTTAAAGCTCCGAGCTACAGCTTAGACGCTGCTGCTCATCTGCCTGTTCCCTTGCAAACGGCCTGCAGGTCCCGGAGCTCCGTCTGCATGGAGCGTACAGCGCAGCTGACATGATGAGATAATCTCTTCCCTGTAGGGGTGAGTGACACAATGATTCTACTTAAGGAAAATGGTATTTCAAGGACATAAACATGACAAAACATGAAAGGCTTGTTTAAGGACTTGCCTTAAGGAGAGCCGCTTACAGAAGGAATTCTGCAATAAGCATTAACGATTGGTGTTTACATTTATAATTTTATATTCGTGCTTCATTCTCTTGGTTTTCAACAAAACATTGAAGGTTTTCTCTGTCATGTCATCGATAAACAGAACACTCTTCTCAGCACATGCTACTTATACATGGGCTGATTTGGGTAAGATTACATGACTGTATTGATAGTGTAGTATATGGAGTACACACTACATAAACTCAAAAGTTCAGAAAACATATTCATTTGCTACTTCGCTGGTCATCTAACGTCTTAATTTGTCTCAACATCTGGTTCTAATTCTAAAACAGAAAGGTGTAATTGATGTTGTCCAAAGGCACATGACTGGGAGGCCATGCACTGAGGCATATATGCATACTCCAAGGAGAGTCACCTTTGCTAAGCATCCATCAGCTGTGCAGTAGCTCATCACCAAGTAGGGTCTTGGGAGCTCCACCCTTGTTTGCGTGAGAGTTTTGCTGGCTTTTGATATCGTGCGGGTCATATGCACGTAACCACAGCTGCTGTGAATTGTTGTGTACTACAAACACGCCGCATGGAGACGTTAGCATTTCAGCGCTTTTCTCCCCATCCACCAACTTCCACCTTCTTTCCGCCCACTCTTCCAAGTTGTTTCCTGAGCCTTGGATGGGAGGGGGTTGTTAATTTATGTCATTCATCCACAGATGAGCACGCATAGTTACAGATACTTGGCGTTTTGGATAGATATGTCTCTGCATTAACTGTTATCCCCTGCAGAAAGAAGCCTCTCTGTCCTAACTGAATACAGAACAATTCTATGGGTAAGAACATAAATATTTTTAAGGGCAGTTTGACACCATGACTATACAACAACAATCTAAGTTTCAACCTAGGGCCTGAACTGTTGATTAGGTTCACAAGATAGGCATAAAATCTCTACTGTGGAGCCAGGCTCAAATACAATCAGAAAACAGTTGCTTTAACCCCATGGCAGCCATGCCAATACCGCAGCAATGGGCACAGCTTGCCAGTCAGGTCAGCATTATAGCATGCAGGATCCAGCAATATGACAAACAATGTGTCATGAAGTGAAACATCTAGCAAGGGAATTCCAGGAAAGGAAAGAGAAGAGCCGGGGCTTGAGGAAAAGGGGAAGCTGGTTTTGTTAAATGCTTGATGCAGAAGGAGGCAAGTGGAGACAAACATTTGCTATATTCATCAAGCCAAAAAGCATGGCAAACAGAGGGAACTGCACATGCAAAGTCCCAAAGGTTGGTTTGAAGGTACAGGAATCCGATGTTGTGTTCCCTAAGAAAGAAACTACAGACTAGGAATGAGCAAGGCAAAGCTAACTAATGAGAAAGACTGAGGTCTTGAACTGATCTGAGACAGACAATAATAAGCTGTAAGATACTCCATAACATTAAAACATACAGTAAGCTATTCATTTCATCCAGCTGCTGACTTCCGAGCAGAAAACCTGTAAGTCAGAGGCTTGATTGCTAAGATTTAGGCAGTACATGAACAGCAACCACCCAGGCCAAGAGCCCTGCAAAGAGTGGCTGTTCTGTTCGACCTCAGCATTTAAACACAGCTCCAATCACATGCAAATTCCCCTTTCATCCTTTCTTCTTATTTCCCATAACTGAACATGCAAAGGCTTCCCTCATCTTTCAAGTTACTGAACCTCTTCCTGGGGAATCGGATTGATGGGTCCCATAGTTAGATTACTATATGCCGGGAGAGAAGGCATTAGGTGTGCTTGGCTTGTACTTTGGTTGTTAGAAAGTGTCCCTTCGTGGGGCGGGAAGAAATCAGACTTCAGAATTAGCGTCGTGGTGGTGGAAGTGAAAGTGGATCATATCCTTAAAAGGAAGCATTTTAGAGACCAAAGAAAGTGGAGGAGGGTCTGCCGCTCTGACTCTAAAATTAACATCTCACTGAAGACAGGTTGTGCCTAATAAACCCAGGTTAGGGAGGCTTAGACCTGCCACTGAAGAGATGGCATTACCCAGAGAACTCCTGTGACCCAGCCTTCCAGTTAGCCTTGGCATCATTTTGCAGTATGCGGCAGCTTGCATGTGTGTGAGCCCAAGGAGACCCGGGATAGTGGTTGAGACAACTTCCTGCCACAGTCAGAGGTCCTGACTCACAGAATCCGGATCTCCTCTGACTAACGCTCAGCCACAGAGCCTCGCTAGGGAGCCCAGGCTCTAGCTCCTTGTCTGGAATTGTCATTTCCTACGACACAATGCTAGGTGAAAAGGCTCATTGTGTCGCCAGGAATGGCATAGTAATCGAAGCCTGGGAATATGATTTATCAACCTCCTCGTTTCCTAAATGAGCTCAATTATAACAATCGCTTGAGGACCATTTTAGAAATGTCGCTTTTCCCGCCCCTCTCCCCATCTTACTTTATGGGGGGTGTTGTATGATAGTAGCGGTCATGGGAAGGAAGGGGGTGGGGGAAGACCATCTAGAGCTGTGACCTAAGATGACCACAGACCACATCAGAGTGCTGTGGCTGCCAGGAATGAGGAGCAAGAATCCTGAACTTGCTGACAATGGGCTCCTAGATGGTCTACATTTTCTAGACAAGTCCAAGCCTGTAAAGTTTTTAGACATTTTTTCTCTCTTACTTCCTACAAGGTAGTGCTTGTGACAAAGAACTTGCCAATAATCCAGCATAAAATTGACTGGAACTGAATTGAAATCCAATGCTCTCCTCCTGCAGGAAAGGCAGACTGGCTTTAGGATCATTAACCACCATGAGCTGTTTTCCAAAAGCTTTAGGTTCACAAAAACCAGAACCACACTGGGTCAGCTATATATATATATATTTTGTTTAATTCTTCTTTTTTTTTTTTATTAAACCTGTGTGTATTTTAAAGGAAACACAATCCATATGTTCCTCTTCCTTCACACTCCACTCTTCAAACAGGTTTTGTTAAAGTTATTTGATGTGCTGGGTGCCTTTTGAACCATATCCTTGTGAATTTCAAAGTCTTTTATCTTCTGAAAATAGGAAGTTGCATTTTATGAAATAGGTGAGCGTGGACCCGCAAAGGTCTGATTTGGTTTTAAATCCCGAGCAGTTGGGGTGAGAAGCATGATTTGTTCTATTCCTCCTGAAATGTAAGCTGCAAGTTTTCAAACTATGATACTGGCTATGCCTTAATTAGTATGTCTGGGAGAGGAAAAGGGTTTGTTTTTAATAACAAAACATATATCATCATTAATAAATGTTAGTAAATATTTTTGATTAAGAGGTGTTTTTGGTATTTGGTTAAATTTATAGGAGTTAAGAGAGAGAATGCTAAATTAATCTAAAAACAGTAAAGCCCAACTAAATGGCTTTCTGAAAATCACTATATAAATAATATGTAAGATCATATTGTTAAATTACAATGTTAATTTTATGGACCTGTGTGTTCTAGTTTCTCCTCTGTTGCTATGAAAAATAAAAATAAAACACTGATCAAAAGCAACTTTGAAGAGGGAAGAGGAAGCATACTTGGCTTATTCTTCTGGGTCACGGTTTATCATTGAGAGAAGGGAGGATAAGAACTCAAGCAGGTCTTTAAAGCAGAAACCATGGAGTCTAGCTAGCTAGATTTCTTATACAGTGCAGGATCATCTGCCTAGGAACAGAATCTAAAATGATTCTGAAGCATACATATCTCTCATCAGGAAATTTTAGAGAACTTTCCAGGAACAAGGCTATTTTCACATCTTAGCAAAACGTTCAATTTTTTACTGCTTTTTCAGTAGCAAAATGTTCTGCAAAATGCACAACCTCTCTATTATCTTCTTTATAATTTCTGGAAGAAATTTCACCTTGGGTGTATGTGACAGTTTGAATACAATTGCCCCCATAAGCTCATAGGGTCTGGCATTACTAGGAGGTGTATCTTTCTTGGAGGAAGTTCATTACTGTGGAGGCAGGCTTTGAGGGTTCATATATGCTCAAGCCACGCCCAAGTGTCTGAGATCACTTCCTGTGGCCTTCTCCACTCTCAGCTCCCACTTCAGCTTCATGTCTGCCTGCAAGGTGCCAGGCTCCCCACTGTGCAGATAATGGACCCAACCTCTGAAACTGTATGCAAGGCCCCTCAATTAAATATTCTCCTTCATAAGGGTTGCGGTGGTGGTGTCTCTAGCAATATAAACCCTAACTAAGACAATGTGACATAAAAGAACAGGTTTAAGTCTGAGCCTTTGTGATGTTTCTCCTTGTGCCTGGTTAGTCTTGCCCAAAACTGTAATGAATGGGGAATTCTGTCTTCTCCCAAATGATGACTCTCGCTGTCTTGATAAAAACAACTCTTGTTTTTCCAATCTACTTCTCTAACTACCCTGTTCCTTTATTTCATGGATTCCCCCTCCTCGCTGTTAATATGATATATTGTGTGGTTCAATTTTTCATGTCGTGAACCCCTTACGTCCCCTTAGGATACAATCATTTTTGTATGTTCTGCAATTCCTTGCCAGTAGTTTGGTGACAATTTCTGCAGTCATAAGCAGGTGAGGGAATCTTGATCTGCTCTTTTCCACCCCTCCTCCCTGCCCCCACTCAATGCTTCTCCTTTCCACCTCTCCTGGATTTCCCCTAGCAACTCAACTTCCTGTCCCCTTTCTCTCTATTCATAAATATCCCACCAAGTGAAATAAGTGCTGCCCTGATGCTAAGAGATGTGGGGCCCTTCATTGGAACATGTCAACTTTCCAGGGGCCACATGCGGGAAGAAAACCAACTCCTCTTTCCTGAAGACATTAACTGCTAATAGCTTTTGGGAGAGGGGCCCCTCCCCTATCTGTGTTGAAATGTTGATTAGTTTGATCCTCTGCAGGTCTTGGGAAGGCAACCACAGCTGCTGTGAGTTTACAGGGGCAGGAAATGAGGGCAGCACTCTTGTCCTGCCCAGAATACACTGTTTCAGTCCAGTCTTCCCGACCTCTGGCTGGCTCTTGCAATATTTCCACCCTGAGGGTATGGGATATAGCTGTCTTACTTTGGCTGAGCACATTACAGAAAAGTTTTTACACAGAAAAGAACAATGCACAGTTTGGTGTAGGGGCTTATCCTGCTTAGGGAACAAAGCTCCTTCCAGAAACAATAGGATGCCATATCAAAAAACTTGTTAAAAAATAATATCCAATGATTGGAAAATTATCTTATTTAATAATATAAATATTGAAATATTTAATTCTTACGATGGCAAAATCTGAACTTTATTTATAAATAAAGTACAGTCTTCTTGAAAATACCAGCTGCAAATTTATTTTTTAGAAACATATTGATCTTGCAACTTTAGTGTAAGTACAAGGAACCAAAGGTAGCCAAAGATCTTGAAAGAGAATAGAGCTGGAGAAACAAAACTTCCTAATTTGAAAACCTACTTCATTTACTAACCAAGACAGTGTATCTACTATATGGGTGGAGATTGGATCAGTGGAATATAATTTATAGCCCCCAAATAATTTCATTCCTTTATGGTATAAAGTTGTTGTCTATTGTGATTTGATTGAGAAAGACCCCCATAGGCTCATATACTCAAAGTTCTATTCTAGGCCCAGCTTCACTAGCTCTCCCTGCACTGAGCTATTGCTCTATTGCCTCCCTGCTTGCCACTGGGTTCCCATCTATGATGATCATAGATTAATCCTTTGAAACTGTAAGCAAACTCCCAGTTTAATGCTTTCTTCTATAAGCATGTTGGTCATGGTGTCTCTCTTCACAGCAATATAACAATACAACAGTAATTAACAAAATGTCTGACAAGGATACCCAAGTTAATTCAGTGTAAGGAAAGAGCAATATTCTCAAAACTGGCTCTTAGGTCAATGGCCTATTCACATAAGAGAAAAATAATGTTGAACTCTTATTTAGGACATATTTAAAGTTAACTCTAAATGGCTAAAGCAGCTAATTATGAAAACTAAAACAGTTAAGCTCTTAGGAAAATAAATAAAGCATTTTGAGCTTAGATTACGCCATTGTGTCTCTATTTTTTAAAATTTTTTTATACATATGGGTGCTTTGCCTACATGTATGTCCATGCACCATGTGCATGCAGTGCTTTTGGAGGCCGGGAGAAAGCATCAGATCTGCTGACACCAGAGTAACAGATGATTGTGAGCTGCCATGTGGGTATAGGGGATCAAACCTGTGTCCTCTGAAAGAGCAGCTAGTGCTCTTAACTGCTGATCTGATCATCGCTCCCATTTCTGTTTCTTATATATGGCAGCAAAAGCATGGATAGCCACAATAGATAAGTTGGACTTAACAAAATTGAAGACTTCATGTTTTAAATTATAACCTGAAAGCAGTGAAAAAGTAATTTGTAAAACAAGAGAAAATAGTTACAAATCACAAATATGAAAAGAGACAGCTGAGTGTGGAAGGATAGCTCTATTCCAGATACTTAGGGGGTTGAGGTATGTAGAGAGACCCCGCCTTTTGGGGCGGGACAGCCTCGGGCGAATGTTTTTACTAATGAATTGGAACGCGAGACTAGAGCACTTCCTGTTTCCGGTTTTACGGTGGATCGGTGGATCGCTGAACTCCGGGTGTGTGA
>NC_022014.1:73748941-73762593 GCF_000317375.1 Microtus ochrogaster
AATGTTTTTACTAATGAATTGGAACGCGAGACTAGAGCACTTCCTGTTTCCGGTTTTACGGTGGATCGGTGGATCGCTGAACTCCGGGTGTGTGAGTGTGCTTTTATATTAAAATTGTCTTCTTGTACCCACTGGCCTGGATTAATTAAATACGCCTTCAGAGGTAAGAGGACTTCTTGCATCCAGCAGTCCTAGAAATTCTTAGGTAATGTAGTGCAATGCCTATGTCAAAAATAGTATGCTTCATAAAGTAGATGGATGGCAAACCTGAGAAGTTTGTAAGGAATTGTTTTTTATTTTAATATTATTGTTTAATTTTTGAAGGTTTACTATATTTTTCCTTTTATTGAAAATAGATTATTTTCTCATACAATATATCCTGATTATAGTTTTTCCTCCCAATTCCTCCCTACTTCCCCTCCCCTCTGAATCAACTCCTTTGTTGTCTCTAGAAAAGAACAGGCTTCTAAGAGATAACAACCAAATGTGACAAAATAAAATATAGTACGATGAAGGAAAACACTACGTTATCGAAGTTGGACATGGCAACCCAGCAGTAGAAAAAGAGTCACAAGAGTCAGAGATCCTTGTAGCTAGGAGTTCCATAAAAATACTAAACTAATAGCTATAGTGTATATGCAGAAAACCTTGTGCAGACACAAGTAGGTCTTGGGTTTCTGCTTCACTCCCTGTAAGCTTGTATATGCCATGCTCAGTTGATTCAGAGGACCTTGTTCTGGTGTCCTCCAGCCACTCCGACTCTTACAATCTTTTTGCCTCCCCTTCTGTGGAATTCTCTGAGGTCTGAGGGGAGGAATTTGTAGGAGCCTACCTAGTAGCACGTGTTTTTAATCCCAGAACTTGGGAGGTAGAGGCAGATGGAGCTCTGTGATTCAAGGTCAGCCTGGTTTACAAAGAAATCTTATAACTTAAGAATAAAAGGCTTCCTCTAAGGCTCATAGAACATCACAGAAGAGGGGGTATAAGTATTATTGAACCTAGGAGTCAGGGAGGACCACACTGAAACAAAATCTTCGGTACAAGACAAGACCAGTGCATTGATAAATTTACAGCAGTAGTGTTGGCCTGCATAAGATCAAGACAGTCGACATTGCAGCATAGAGGGAGGAGAGGCTCCTAGAAATTCATACGTCTACCTGTGACATTTGATGGTTTCATGGGGTGAGAAAGTTTCATTTAGGGGTATGAACCCTGGTAAGTTGACCGTGCTCTATTGGATAGCCCCATGTCCATGAGCATATAGCCAGCACTAATTGCACTCCATAGGGCAGTGGTTCTAAACCTTCCTGGTGCTTTGACCCTTTAATACAGTTGCTCATGTTATTGTGACCCCCGACCACAAAGTTATTCTGACTGCTACTTCATAACTATAATTTTGCTTCTGTTATGAATCATAAGGCAAGCACATGTGCTTTCTGATGGTCTTATGTGACCCCTATGTAAGGGTCTTTTGACCCCCAAGGGGTTGTGACCCACAGGTTCGGAACCACTGCAGTAGGATATGAAAAAGTGAAGTGGAGGGAGTCAGGATGATATGTAAGGTGTATATTTGGCAGGAGTTAGGAGATGAAGTTAGAGGTAAAGGATGCACATATGTTCAAAATACATCATATGTGTGTATTGTCTCGAAAACCTTAAAACTATATTATAAAATGAATAATATTATACATTATCATTAAGGAATAGGAAGGTGAGCATAGGTTTGAATAGAGCTCTACAGAAATATTAGAATGATCAGTAAAGTTATAGGAAATAGCTCAACACTATTTTTCATCAGAGAAAAATAATTTATATTAACACCACAATGAGATACCATTTCAAAGCCACCAGGATAATTATAAACTAAAAATATTGTTGACATGTAAGGAATGCATTATGACATTTATATATTGCTGGTAGCAATGCAAAATAGTGCAGCTGCTATGCAAATCATTTTAGTGGTTTCTTAAAAGTGAAACATAAAACTATTATATCATATGACAATGTCACTGCATGGTATAATCCCAAAGAAACTGAATGGTTATGTATACTTAAAACATGTATACAAATATTTATACCATCATTATTCATGATATTCTTAATAGGGAAATAACTCACCTACATGATTACCAATGAATGAATGGGGAAGCAAGGTAGTATATCCATATAATAGAATATTATTTAGTGGTTAAAAATAATGGCATTTTGATACATGTTACAATGTAGCAGATTAATATTTGATAGCAGAAAGGGGTGGATGGGTGAGAGCTACCACACATGCTTACAGTGTTTTTCCTTTTTTTGAGATTTATAAATATGGTCTGGAAGTAGACACTTGTGATGTTGTGGCATTTCAGAATACTCTTAAAAACGTCCACAACTGACTATTTTAAAAACTGTGTATTTTTCTAGGTAAATTACATGTTAGATGAAATATATTCTCTAAAATGCATATATAGTTCCAGTTTACTCAAAAGCATAGAAAGGAGGTGATGGGGAAGCTCTGTCAAACAACTATCTTTAGAGGTAGGACCACATTAGGGTGTGGCTTTCTGGAACCAGGAGAAAAACGAGCATGCAGCCCAGGTGCACTCTCTCTGTATGGTTCCTTCACAGCACAGCTGAGCTTGGATTTCTCATTCCTGTTTTGTGAGTTTTCCTCTTATAATAAATAAAATATAGTTGTTTTATCTTTCAGATAGCCTGGTTATTTCCTGAACCGAGTTAATTCAACAGTTGGCACCCAACATGGGGCTCGTGTCTCCAGCGGTTCTAACCAGCTGCTATCGGGCTCCATGCAGTGCATTTGGGTATAGGATTTCCATGCAGTGGTCCTGAGTAGCCACTAACCATGGTCCTTCATATTTTCTCATTAAACATCTCGGAGCAGCTCCAGGTCCATAACTATCTTCTGGGTTCAGTGTTTTTATGCTGTGGAAGTTCAGGTGGGATGTGGGCTTCCCTGGATATTTCTGTCAGTGGTGTTGACTTACTATCTTTGTCCCCTGGGGGGAATCTTATTTACAATTTTCATTTTTTTTGCCTGAAATCAGCACCCAAATTTGCCATCCAAATTTGACAAAACAAGTTATATTTCTAGGCTGTCATCTCACCTTTTAACTTCCAGTTCATGTTTGCACAGAAACTTTAAAGGAACAATATTGTCAAGCATCCTTTGACAATCTTGATAGTCTTTGAGAAATAGTTCCTCGCTAAATTTCAGTGTTGTGGTTGTGTGGGTGTTATAGAGTGTATTCATACTAAGAACAGCATTGGCATTGATAAATGATACCTTCTCCCTTGATCCTTATGATATATGTGGTCCACTCTTGACTGGAATATTGTTCTGTAACATTTGTCTAAATTTGTTAAGTTGATGGATAGATCTTTGGGGTTGTAACAAATTTATGCTCAAGGAAAATATTATGACCCTCATGTTAAAAGAATGAGATATGGAAGGCTATCATTTGTCAAATCCTAAAACCAGTTAATAAAAAGATAACGTGAAGCAGAAATTGGCCCCAGATTTTCAACATGAGACACAGTTTTGATACCACTGGTGGGTGATTTACTTCAAAATTAATCAATTTTCCCCCTCAATATTACAAACTGTGATCCATGCCTCGAGACACAGCTCAGTGGTTGACCACTTCAAGAACCTGCATTCATTCTGCAGTACCCTCTGTAAACTAAACAAAAGAGTTACATGGGTACTAGGGAGACACTATCAGTGAAGTACTCGCCTTACAGGCATGAGGACTTTGAGTATGACACCAAGGAACCACATAAAAAAAAGCCAAGTGTGGTGGTGCATGCTTGTAATCCCAGTCCTGGGGATTCTTGGGGCTCACTTGTCAGGCAGCCTAGACTACTTGATGAGTTCCAGGCTAGTGAGAGATTGGTCACATCTCCTAAAACAGGTATATAGCTGAGAAAAAAAAAAACCCTGAAGTTATCTTCTGCCTACACCCCCCACACCCACACCTACCGACACCTGTGCATCTATACACATACACATATATGTGAATTGTGATTCTTAATTTGTTGCTGTAGCAACAAAACTATAGTTGACTCAAAGCTGCTTAGAATTCTGTATATTTAATAATGTCATATGAAATTTGAACAACTGTTTAATCTGTGACATGAAAAAAGCTTTCAACTTTTTCTTTCAGATTTATAAAAAAAATTAGGAATATTCTGATTGTAGGATGATCCCCTAAACAAGGGTCTCTTCTGTTAAGATCATGAAAAGCTGTTGTCTTAGTTCTACAAAATGGGATGCTTTGTAAACAACAAAGTTGATGCCTTCAAAGAAGGACTTTGAATACTCTAGCCATGGAAATGATCATTGGTTAGCTTAAAACTGGAAAGTGTAGTGTTTGGTCACTTGTCCTTACACGGTCACAGCCAATGAAACATGGGAAAAAAATCTCTGGCTTCATACTAATGGTATTTCATTCACAAAAAGCAATTGTGCCCTACTGTTTAACTGAGTGGTTCCAGGCCTGTGCCAGCAGACAGTCAGCTGGTTGGATTCCTATATAAACATGATGACATGCTGAGGGTGGTGTTTACTTTTCCTAATTAAAGCAAATTAGAAGCCCCATCATATTTCTGCAGGGAGTTCTGTCAGTGGTGTGTTCTGGGAATTGCTCACGGGACTTTAGAGGAAGGCTTTCCTCCATTCAAACATTCATCTCTTCCCTTAAGTGTTAAATGGATTCCAGGCTCTGAAACCTTGGTTTTTCAGCCGCGTGTAAAGAGCACTTAGAGGACCCAGTGAACCTCAGACCGACCTCTTGTGAGGATGTTCTGTTCTTTCATCTTTTCAGAGAGAGATGATGCTTCTCTCTGGGTGGACATTCTTTTTCCCCCGCCTTGTTCTATCAGTTTGCATAAGACTGGAGCAAGCTTCCGAGGGACTGCTCAGTTTGGCAAGGCGAGGTTGTTCTTCGCAAGGACTCTCATTGTTAAAACAAACAGCTCAAATGCCTGTGCAAACATAGCAATTGGACATCAGAAGGGAGACTCTGCACGCACAAGGGGAGCCTCCACGGAGCTCTCGTTTGACGGCTGCTGTTAATGATACGCTTGCCGTAGGTACAGTTTAAATCCAGCTTCCAGGATCCACTGCATGTCTGAGTTTTGTTTAGTATTTGAAAAAAAAAATGATCAAGGAACACTTAGGTCCTAGTGGTAAGAAGGTCCTTAATGCCCTTCAGTGAAGTCCAGCTTAACTAGTAGCTCATCTAAGATATGTGTTCATGGTGAAGAGACCAGTAGAGCACTGAAAAGATTGTCACTTTTTATTTTTTTAACTTTTGTATGAATCTCTGTGTGCATATATGTATGTGGGGATGGGGGAAAGAGGGAGGGAGGAAGGGAGGGAGAGGGTGGCCAACATTTAGTGTCTTTTTTAGCTATTCTTCACTGTGGCTTTGAGAAGAGGGTCTCCTACCTTCACTGCTGCTGACTCTGCTAAGGTGGCTGTCCAGCCAGCCTTTGGGATCTGTATGTCTCCACCTATCCTGCTCTGGGATTACAAACACTCAGACCTCACCTAGCTTTTTACTTCAGGTTCCGGGGTCAAATTCAGGTCATCCTTCTTGTGTGTCCTGACTTTTAAACTTAGAATTTCGGAGCTAAGTTTTAAGTATCAGCAAGCTCAAGGGGTCCCTACCACAGTGTAGTCAACAAAGAAAGTTCAGGTGAAGACATAACCATTATTATTTTTCTTTCCTTCGAGCTGATTCTTACCTCTGTGTCTTGATGAACTCAGTACTGGAGAAAGGGTCAAGTATATAAAAGGGATGAAGGGCATTTCTAATGAATGAAAGTCATAGAGCAAGAACACAAGGAAAGCCCTGCTCTTCTCTGAAGTCTTTTAAAAGAAAAGAATAGGTCTGTGACTGCAGCAAGGACTGCATTTGCTTTGGAAACTGTATTATATTATGTCTGTGGAAATCGGCTATTTCTTAGATGCAGTTGATTACTGATACATGTGAGAAAATTCAAATCACGAATTCTATATTAAAGGCAAGAATTGAATGCTGGGCACAGGGAGGAGTGTTTTTCAAGGTCTTTCTTCAGTCTGACCACTTTCTTGTTTTTCAGCTGCCGTGCCAGAGACAGTGAATAGAAATCATAATAGAAGGTGAAATTTGACTCAGTTTGGTCTGTGGAGTGTTGTAATCTTTGTACAGCTAATGGCAAGAACACAGACGGGATGGAATTTTTCAGTCTTTTATCTTTATGCCCGAAGACAGTCAACAATTACCTGTAAGTACATTGCAGACTTCAGGAAAGAGATTCCACCCCTTTCCCAGGTCCCCAGCCCACCTGTTCATGCAGTCATGGAATTTCCCCTTTGCCCAAAATGAGCTTTATATAGTCAAACGTCTCATAAAACAGGAGAGCGGGTTGTGCAATAACAGGAGAGTATTTAAAGGTTCTGATTTAAAGAAATGCATCCACATGATTTTGGCCAGTCGGGGTCAGTTAAGCTTCCCCTGACACCAGCCATTAGTAATATTTTCCATGCACCAAGTAAAACAATGGAAACTTCATCACATCTGGTTGGGCCTCTAATACCTACGCAGCTTGTAATGGCTTTTGAAATCTTGATATGAAACAGCACCGTGGCACTCAGCGGTAGATTGTTAGTGAGCAAAGAAGGCACACTTGCTCCAAGACAAGGAAGACGAGCTTGTTGCCGTTTCTCTTACGTGCTTGACTATTTCATCTCGATCCAAAGGGATTCTGGATCTCACTGCTCCACCCAATTTTCACCTGTCTTTGATTCGATCAGTAACAAACCTCTGAGGAAGTCATCTCAAAGACCCCACCTCTTGGAAGGACCACGTTTTCCCGGTTCACATTTTAGTTGGCCGAATGAGTACCCTGGCAGGTGGAGAAATGAACTTTGAGAATTTTATACTGCCAAGAAATCATTACTGCTTTAGCAGCCTTGTTCTCCACTTGCATTTTCTTTACCTAGTTTGGAGATTTTAAGTTAAGATCCTCGGCACACCCAAATCACTCTTAAAACACATACTTGATATGATGTTCATGTTGAAGAGTGATGTCATAAATTTCCAAAGCTTTGATCATTGCTCTCTTTGATTAAGGTAAACAAATAAGTTTCTTACAGACTGTAAGAGCTTCATCTGAGAGGAGAATGTAGGTCTGTCTTCCTTGCTATTCTGTCATCAACACCCATCAGGATATGAGAGACATTTTATGCATATTTTGTTGAGTGACTGTTATCTGAGACTTTTTACTCTGAAAACAGATATCTTCATTCCTTGTAGGGCAAACCAAGGCAATGTATATCACATTCCCTCTATGAAGAATAGAGGACTGAGAAACAAAACAGCTAGTGCTTGCCCTAATTAACAATGACAGCAACAACATTAACAGCAGCAATAATAATAAGCATATTTTTATTAGACTTTAGTTTGTGGCAGATATTGCCTCAATCATTTACATTCATTAACTTACTTTTTTTTTTTTTTTTGGTTTTTCGAGAGAGGGTTTCTCTGTGGCTTTGGAACCTGTCCTGGAACTAGCTCTGTAGACCAGGCTGGTCTCGAACTCACAGAGATCCGCCTGCCTCTGCCTCCCGAGTGCTGGGATTAAAGGCGTGCGCCACCATCGCCCGGCTAACTTACTTTGTGCTCATAATAATGTTGTAAGGTATGATCTCAGTGTCCTTTTTTATGATTTATTCTAGTTCATAGTTCAGGATTTTAGTCCAACATGGCAGGGAAGCTAAGGTAGTAGGGACTTGAAGGAGTTGGTTGTATATCAACCATAACCAGGAAGTAGAAAACAATGATAGCATCCAACCTAAATATTGGTCCCACCTACAGTTGAGTTACTTCAGTTAATATTATCAATATAAACCTCCAGAGGCGTTATCAGGAGCTTATGTCTCAGTTGGGCCTAGATTCTGTCTATTTGATAGTTTGTGTAGGTAGGTACTTTTATTGCTAAGAAACTGAGGCATGAATAACTACACAAATTTGTCTGTACTGCAAACTTAGTAATTGGTGAAACCATGGTTTTAACCCAAAGTACTATTTTTTAAGGCTTTGCAACTAAAGTGGAAGGTTATTTTGCTCCCTTGTAGGGCTTCAGTAAAATGGAGACAATAAGGGCTAGAGAGGTGGCTCAGCTGTTAAGAACCACGCACAGTTCTTGCAGATAAACCAAAGTCAGATAACACTCACGTTGGCCAATGCACAGCTACCCATAGCTCCAGCTACAGAGGATGCAACACCCTCTTCTGGCCTATGCAGGCATTGCACTTACGCAGGCACACACAGAGACACAGTACACACACACACACACACACACACACACACAAATTAAAAATAAAGTTTTAGGAAAGAAAAGAAATAAAATGAACACAATGATAATTATGTCAGAGGAATAGACACGCAGATGGAGACAAGAGGCTGGAATATTTGTGAATACATTTTCCAGTGTGAATATGCATGAGATAGCTTACTATTTCCAGGATGTTCACAATATCATCAAATGTCACAGGACTTGGCAAACAAGACAGAAGTAATGGATGTCTCATTTCTACATAGTAGAAATTCTCATATTGCTAGAGACATGTGTTCCTCAACAGGCTTAGGAATCTGTGTGGTATAAACTCTTGGAGTAGAACAACATATAGTAAGATGTTTCTGTTTATAAAAAGTTCTTCCACATTAAGTTTTTAGTTTTAGTTTCCAAGAAGGCCAGTAATTTTCCATTTTCTTCTTAGGAAGAATTCTCTAATGTACTCTCTCTCATTACAAGCATATTCACATGTATGCACATGTACATTCATATTAATATACCTTTACATATGCACTCGTCACTCACAGGTGCATACACACATGCAGACTCCTTTGACAAGGTGGTACTAGGCCTCATTGCTTGCTGGTGGCAGTCAGAGGTCTACTTTATAATCTGTGAAGCAAGCCTAATGTTTCTGGGTGTTTATAGAAAATGTGTAGTTTATCTCCCGGAGTCTTTGAGTTGAGAATGCAAGATTTTTCTTTCTTTTTTTAAATTTTTTTAGCAAGAGGAAAAAAAAGGAAGTTCAAAAACAATATGACGGCTCAATATAAATTAGTCCACGCATGTAATGCATTCGAAATTAATTTGCATTTTGTCTTATTTGAGAGGCAGTGTCTAATGCTGTACTCAGGGCTTGCTTTGAAATGTGGTCAATGCTCTTGCTTTCCCATTCTGAGGCCTGAGATTAGAGGCATGCACCACTGGGCTAACATGACAGCCAGGCATCAAACATATTTCTTCTTACCTTTGTGTTCATAATTTTATACAGATTTCTAGGGGATTATTCAAAGTCATCAGTGTGTGTGGATCTGTGTGCATCTGTGTGTGAATATTTGTGTGCACACATATACTTGTATGCACACGGAGACATTAGTTGTGGGCTGTGACTAGAGATCCAGAGTTGTGACAGGAAGGTAATAGTTAATGATTTCCTTCCTTGCTGGGTACCTTTAACTCTTTTGCTTTTAACTGGTTGCCTCGCAAGCCTTTTTTATTGCTTTACCAGAGACTTCTTTATGCAACATCACCAGTTTCTATCTTGGTGCCAATTAGGATTGTTTCTCAGGATTTTTATTCAACATGGAGATTTTCAGGTTCTACCAATTATACAGAGTATCGTTAAAGATTCAAATAGTGTTCCTTATCAAATAGAGTTTGGGGTCCCAGTTATATGGCCTAGAGAAGGAGTAAGTTCTGGGCTCAGAATTAAGAGGTCATAACTTATTTTGAATGTTTGTTTGTTTGTTTGTCAGGTCTGTTAAACATCCTCAGTTAAAACCAAGTTATAAAACGCATACCAAAAAGTTCATTTGTAGTTTTTGATATACATATACACATATATGTGTGTGTGTGTGTGTGTATATATATATATATATATATATCAGAGCTCCAGAGAAATAGATTGAGAATTTGAGACATTTTTTCTTTAGCTGGCACTCTAGCTCATGCCAAAACTCAAGAGCTCAGAACAAGAAAGTTGCCTCCATGGAATGACTACAGAGCTGGATGAGCCCTCTATGCTATTGAAGCATGCAGAGAGAGAAACAGGCACTTTAAGCATGGTTTGGTTTTCATAACATGTATAATTCAATCGTTTTATGGTCTTGTTTAGCTACTGGTTTTGTAATTGAGTGTGTTTTTGTGTGTGTTTGTTTCCTAGAAGTTTCTTGGTTGCCCCGAACACTTGGAAAACTAAGTTCTTCTAATTAGACCCACAGGCTTTAACTTAATTGTCATTTGAGTAAGACTCTAGAATATGAAAAATTAGTTAAAAAAAAAAGAAGTGGCTGATAGAAGTAGCATCTCCTTAATCCTGCAAAATTTTCATTTTCACTTTAGAAAAAAGGTCAAAGTTTATTTTTAGCAAGCAAAGTTAATATGGAAAGTGCATCCTTCAGAGTGGGCACAGACTGAGTGACAAGGACCTAGTAAGATTTTTTTTTTTTCTGAAAGAAGCTCTGGAGGAAGCAGAAATCTTTAATAAATAATTAATAAAAAAAGAAAGTTACAAAATAATGTTAGACTGTATCACAAAAAATAAAACATTTAGCATTTAAAAAAAAAGAAGCTCAAATGCTTAAACAGTAAGTAATGCTTGGACCTGGAGAAATGTTATGATGCAAGATGCAAAAAGGAAATGAAGAATACCAACATCCGTGGAGATCAGGGACAAAGAACACATTTTAAGCAAGTGTTGCACATGTGAGTTGCATTTCATCAGAGCAGCAAGATACTACAATCTGGAAGAGGATCAAAACTAATCAAGAACTGGATGAAGTGATTACTTTTTTGACATGTATATGTATGTATGTATGCCATGTATGCATGTGTCTACAATTTTTTTTTGCCTGCATGTGGGATTGTGTTTGTGGGCAGTTAAAGGAACCAGAGGTCAACCATGGGTATCTTCTTCTATTTCTTTCTACCTTCTATTTGAAACAAGCTATCTCACTTAAACCCCGAAACCGGCCCATTTGTCTATTCTAGCTAACCAGCTTGCTCTGGGAAATCTCTTATGTCTACATCTCAGGCACGGGATTGCAGGTGGACTGTTCTGCCCACCTGGCATTTATATGCATGCTAAGGATTCAAACTCCAGTCCTCTTGCTTTCACGTCATTGAAAAATCTCTCCAGGTAGGCCAGATATAATTTTTTTATTTATGAAAAATAGATGGAATGTATGAAGACACAACAGCATGAACATGCATAGAATCTCATGTTTCAGAACTGAATGGTTTAGGGAATTGACAATGCTCCAAAGGCATGTTTGGATTCGAACTTAGAGAGCAATGAATGATGATCTTCATCATTTGTACAATGTAGCAATGTCCAAGAAGAGTAACATTATGGTTTAGAAAATCAAGAAACTAAAGACCAGATAGTCTAGTCTTATCCATTCTCCTAATGTTTAAGTAAGTCACTGTCATCACCAAAGGCATGGAAAGGAGTAGAATTAAGCAAATATATCTCACCATTAAATACGTGTGTATTTTATCTACCAGCCCAGTAAAGCATCACATGGTTTCCAAAGACCTTTTGCTTTGTCCTAGAAAGAAACAACTGCAGGAAGCATAAGTTAAAATTAAGATCAATTAATTAGTTCACTGGAGATGAGTATTCAGTAGGAACAAGTGCAAATTAAAGTATTCTGGGGGGGAACCTACGTGTCTGAGAGAGAGCAAGAATGAAAAACAAGATCAGGAAACAACAATCCCTTGTAAATATGCACCACCTTACTTAAAAGAGAATCGCTTTGTATATGCCACCAAAACTTCTAGAGAGCAAACAACTCTAAAGCATCTGAGTTATAACAATACGTCTTTAACATCCGGACATTCTGGATTCCACATTAAAGTCATCTTCAAAAGGCTGCAATTTCTAACTATTAAGTGGTCCTGGAAATAATGACTTTCTGAATTTGCTCTACCTAACCTGCCTTGGATACCAACATAAAGAAACCCTATAAGTCCTATTCGAAGCTCTAAAGTGATGTTTTTGATACAGAGAGCATCATTTGAAAGATGTGACAGCAGGAGGGAGATGTTGAGCACCCAAAATATTTTGGTCTTTATAAATAGCTATTGTGCTATTCTTTCTTGCTAGGGCTAGATTTCTTCAACTCATAAAACATCTGTATATTAAATATATTAAGTATCTATTGCTTCCTAACACATTATTGTACAATTAGAGGGTTAAAATAACAAGACTTTATTAAAGTCACTGTTTCTCTAGGTTTATTATAGATCTGAGCCTGACCCTGATGGATTTTTTTCCAGCTACGAATTTAGCCTGAAGCTGCAAAGTAGCTTTTGCAAGGATTTCAGTCAAGTCTCTCACTGTGTGTCTCCTATGAGAACAGTTTACAACATAGATGGTGGTTAACTTCCAATTGAGTGCAATCCAGGCAGAAGGGAGTCTCCTAACTTAATCTCAGAAAAGAAGTACTATCGCATTTACCAAATTCAGGACACTGGAAGTTAGTTATGGGGTCCAGCTCACCTTCAAGAGGAAAGGCCTATATATGCGTCTAGTTCTAAGAAGGGAGAATCATTGAAGGGCATTTTAGGGGTCACCTGGAACAGATGTGAAGTGTTGCTGAGGCAGAAATCGTCTACAGTCTTTTCACTCCGTGGTGGCCCTTGGACTACAGGAGAACTTCATAGAAAGGCAGAGCCTTATGTCCAATCCATTAAAATCCACCGATTCAGGATCCATGGGTAGTGCTGTTCAGGGATTCTTCATGAACACATCAAAGTGTTCTTGGCCTTCACAGAGAACACTGAACTGCTGTTTGTATATCATGGTTTCTGTCTGGGAGCAGGTGGTGATAAAGAAATGAAGGAGATTCAGCTTTTAATGTCTCTTGGTATCATAAGCACAGGCAGCCTAATCCAGGGTCATAAATGCACCCATAGTCGCTGCTTAATGACTTAAAGATGAAGTCTGAACTTTTGTTGGCTATCAGACATAACAATGACCACATGGACTTTTCTTATTCCCATCTTGCATTTATAGGGCAAACCAGATCCTTTGAACTCATGAAAAACCCCACGCCCTTCATCCAAGCATCTTCCTTCATTCCTGGAGATTATCAGAGTTTTCATTACAGGTTAAATTCTTTGTGACTTTTTCATGTGGAAACTATCCCCTTACCTCTTGTAAATTCTCCCGCTGAGTGCAAATGGAGTGTAGACTCCAGCTTCCTACAGCTGCTTGAGATTTGGTTACATTTTCTAGGTTCGGGAGGAAAAAACTGCTGACAGGATGTGGCTTCATCTATAATTTGGAACCGATTTTAAGAGTATAAACAGAAATATGTTTTCTGATTGTGTATATCAGTGGACTAAAAATACTAGCCATAGATCCAATGGTCTACTGACTGCTTTTACTTCTAGAAAGTATGTGTTAAAAGATATAGATAATATGTTGGTAAGAAAGAAGGTCTTAAAGATAAAAATTATGGGTAGACAAAAAGGAAGAGGAGGAGGAGAGGGGAGGAGGAGAAGAAGAAGAAGAAGGAGGAGGAGGAAGAGGAGGAGAAGAAGAATAAGAAGGAGGAGGAGGAGGAGGAGGAAGA